>NW_026585504.1:35886195-36001808 GCF_907164565.1 Psammomys obesus
GCAGTTCTCATCAGAAGTGGCTGCATTGTCAGGGTTCTAGGTTATCTCCACGGATAGTCCTTGGTTGGAGTAAGAGTCTCTGGGAACTTCCCTGTGTTCAAATTTTCTTGTTCTGTTGCTCTCCTTGTGGAGTTCTTTTAAGTCTTACCACTTATTATCAAATTAAGAATGTGGGATAACACTAACAATTCCTCCTACTTTAAAAATCTCTGAAAGCAGAAGAAAACAGGAAACAACCTCTCGGAAACCTGCCACAGAGGGCCTCTGAAAGCCTCTGCCATGCAGACTGTCAAAGCAGATGCTGAGCCTGATGGCCAACTGACGGGCAGAGTGAATGGAATTTTATGTAAGAAGTGGGAAATAGTAAGAGCTGGAGAGGACAGGAACTCCACAAGGAGAGCAACAGAACAAGAAAATTTGAACACAGGGAACTCACAGAGACTCATACTCCAACCAAGGACTATCTGTGGAGATAATCTAGAACCCTGACAATGCAGCCACTTCTGATGAGAACTGATAGACTAAGATCAGAAAGAAGGAGAGGAGGACCTTCCCTATCAGTGGACTTGGGGAGGGGCATGCATGCAGAAAGGGGGGGAGGGTGGGATCAGGAGGGGAGGAGGGAGGGGCTTATGGGGGTACAAAATGAATAAAGTATAATTAATAAAAAAACTAAAAAAAATAAGTTAAAAAGAGATTAAAACTCTAAGACAGAAATAGCAAACAGGACAAAATTTTTTAAACTCAATAAAGTAGATTGTAAAAAAAGTACATCAATAATTATATTAAATGTGAATTTTCCAAATACTCAAGATAAAAACCTAATATTAAATGTGTAGACTTAAAAAACAATCTTTAAAAATCTACATATTTGGTTAGTTTTGTTACAACTTTATACCAAGTAACATAATAGCATATGCCCAGAAAGATACATCTCTAAATGGAAAATGAGAAAAGTGCTTGTGGAAGCTGTTAATGAAGAGTAGAATTAACAAATAGGAGCAAATAGTAATATCGTGGTCAATAGTAAATTTGACAACACAAAGGCCTGAATTGTCCACAGAACATATTGGATCTCTTGATTTGTGAGCTAATATGATTTCAATATGTCTTAAGCCAGAGGGAAATAGGAAAGAACAGGTTAACTAAAAGAGGAGAAGAAAATATGAAAAAGAGGAAGAAATTACATAATTGGCCAAATTCTGGGAGTGAATCTCAGTGATATGGCACTTGCCAACCAGGTATTTGGCCCTGGGGCCAAACTTCAGAAACACACACTCATACACACACACACACACACACACACACACACACACACACACAAAATACAGAGAAAAGGGTGGCAGCAAGATGGAAAAAAATACCTTTAAAAGTAGTGTTTGAGTGGACTTGTGCAAAGTAGCCATATTGTCCGAAATAGTGCCTCTCCCTGAATAGCATGATCCTCTCAGCAAAGCTAACCATGTAGGTTGACTAGATACATTACCACTACTGACTACCAGCCAGTAGCATAAAATAACATAGTTGTAGCATGTTTCCTCCCGCAAGACACTTCACTGAGGAAGCACTAGGCTGGGAAAAGTGAATGACATTCACGTTTTTCTCTTGTTACCGGCTTCTCCTTCCTATGATGCTCTCTTTGGAGTGGCTTTATAGCCCACTCTGCTGCCCATCCTTAAATATCCACCCAATACCTGCCTCTTATCTTTTTGCATTAGTTTCCCAATAACCTCTGAGCTCCTGGCCTTGTGGCTTAAAGATTACAAACTACCCATTCATCAGCACACACATCCACACTCTGAGCATGCTCTAATCCAGACAATTTGGCCAGTAAAATTGTTAAACCTTCACTAGCAGCTACTGACAGGTTCTCCACCCTAAATCACTTTCCCTTGAATGTGTTGTGTAAAAATTTTCTCCAAGACTGAAACATTCTATCCTGAAGGAAGTTGCTTAGGCAAAAATGTAACGACTCAAAATAGATTCAGGAAATCCTTGAAACTGACAGTTTTTCTAGGCCCCTCCTGGCCAGAGCAAGCAATAAAACTGAGAGTCCTATATAAGAGATGGAGGAATGATTGGTTGAGGCGGGGGAGTCAAGGACTCCATAAGAAGACATAGAAAGTTGACTAACCTGGGCCTATGGGGGCTCAAAAAGACTGAGCTACCAATCAAAGATTATGTATAGACTGGTCCTAGGCCCCTGCATGTATGTAGCAATTGCACAACTAGGTCTTCTTATGGATACCTTAACAACCAAAGTGAGCCCTGTCTGACTCTAATCACTCCCTTTGGTGCGGGGGAGATTAGGTGGGGAACGGGGTACGTGGCTGCAATCAGGATAAACAAATGAATAAACAAATAAATTTAAGAATATAAGCTGTCTAAATATTGATTCCTTTTTTTTTTTCTGTATCATGGACCATTCATAAAATCTGTTTGTTTCAAATAACTTTTTTGAATCATTTACTTTTGTGCTATGAAGCATTTGAAGATTAAAGGAAATTAAAACCGCTTTCTTTAAGTTAAAATACTTCATTAATGACTTATTAATGAGTAAATCAACACAATTTTCTTAATTTATATGCAACTGCAAACTCTGCTTTTTTCTTCTTCTTTCGTTGACTAAATGGATATTATTAACACAGGTCATTCCCCCTGACAATATTCAATTCCATGACTCTGAAGCCCTATCCAAAGAACTTCATTTGATGGGAATGTATATGGTCTCTAAGTTGGGATGTGAGATGAGGCAGTAAAAATCTGAGTATATAGTCATATCTGTCACTGCTGCTCTTGTGGCTACTGTCTGTATAATAAATTGGAAGTTGGTGATTGACTGTCTTTAAAAATGGGTGACAGAATTTAAATACATTTGACTTGTCTTGGAATGTTCAGTGAACAACAGTGCTCAGGATCTGTAAAGAAAGGATATTTAAACTCCTGTCTACTGTCCATCAGCTTGTTTTATGTTTAGTTAATGTTAGAAATATTTATAAAAAATAATATATAGGGATTATGAACGATTTCACCAAGGTTTTAGTATATTCTCTTTATAAAAAAATTGTTTACCAAAGCTATATGACCTCATGATAAAATATATTTTAATTACAGTATTTATTTATTTATTATAGACTTTGTATGTGTGAATGTGTGTGAGAGTACGTATTACTATGTTAATTCTATTGATCCATGAGCATGGGAGATCTTTCCATCTTCTGATATCTTCTTCAGTTTCTTTCTTTAGAGACTTGAAGTTCTAGTCATAGAGGTCTTGCCCTTGCTTGGTTAGAATTACACCAAGGTACTTTATGTTATTTGTGTCTATTGTGAACGGTGTTGTTTCCTTACTCTCTTTCTCAGCCCATTTGTCAGTTGTATAGAGGAGGGCTACTAATTTTTTTTTTTTTTAGCTAAATTGTTATCAAGCCACTTTGTTGTAGGTGATTAGCAACTGTAGGAGTTCTCTGGTAGAGTTTTTGGAGTCACTTAGGTATACTATCATGTCACCTGCAAAAAGGAATGCTCTGACTTCTTCCTTTCCAATTTGTTTCCCCCTGATCTTTTATAGTTATTTTATTTCTCTAGTACTTCAAGTGCGGTGGAAAAGAGATAAGGAGAATGTAGTCAGCCTTATATTTTCCCTAATTTCACTGGAATTGCTTTAAGTTTCTCTCCGTTTAATTTGACGGTAAATAGGCTTGCTGCATATTGACTATGTTTAGTTATGTGTCTTTTATCCCTGATCTTTCCAAGACATTTATTATGAAGGGCTATTGGATTTTGTCAAATGCTTTTGTGGCATCTAAGAAGATGATCACATGGTTTTATTTGTTTCCTTTCAGTTTTTTTATATGGTGGATAATGTTGACTGATTTTTTTTTTTAATGTTATTGAACCATCTTACCTCCTGGGATGACGCCTACTTGATCATAGTTCATCCTGTTTTTGATGTCTTCTTGGATTCAGTTTCTGAGTATTTTATTGAGTATTTTTGCATCAATATTCATAAGGGCTGTTTTGGTTGGGAGGGTTTTAGTGACTTCTATTTCTTTAGGGTTATAGGACTCTTTAAATTGTTTATCTGAACTTGATGTAAGTGGTACTTCTCAAGATACTCATCTATTTCATTTAGATTTTCAATTTTGTGGAGCATAGACTTTTGAAGTAAGACCTGGTATTTCTGAGGATGTCGTTTGTGTCTGTTGTAATCCCCCTCCCTTATCTTTTCTGATTTTGATGATTTGTATACTCTTTCTTCACCTTTAGTAAGGTTGGCTAATGGTTTGTCTATCTTGTTGATTTTTTCAAAAAAACAAAAAAAGCTTTTGATTTTGTTGCTATTTTGTATTGTTCTCTTTGTCTCTAATTTATTGATTTCAGCCTGAATTATGATGATTTCCTGCCATCTACTCCTCTTAGGTATCTTTGCATCTTTTTTTTCCCTACAGTTTACAGGTGTGCTTGTAACTTGCTAGTATAAGAACTCTCCAATTACTTCACAAATGCACTTGGTGCTATGAAATATCCTCTTAGCACTGCTTTCAACGTGTCCCATAAGTTTGGGTATGTTATTCATTCATTTCCATTTAATTTTAGGAAGACTTTAATTTGTTTCTTTATTTCTTCCCTAACCCAATGTGAATTGAATAAAGAACTGTTCAGTTTCCATGATTTTGTAGGCTTTCTGTTGTTTGTGCTCTTATTGAAGTCCAGCTTTAATCTATGGTGATCTGATATTTACAAGGGGCTGTTTCATTTTCTTGTATCTGTTGAGGCTTGCTTTATGAATGACAATGCAGTCTATTCTTGAGAAGGTTCCCTGAGGTGCTGAAAAGAAGATATGTTCTTTTGTGTTTGAGTGAAATGTTCTGTAGATATCTGGTAGGACCTTTTGATTCATGATGTCTGTTAGTGTCATTATTTCTCGGTTTTGCTTCTGTTTTTGTGAGCCATCATGTAATTGCTGGGAATTGAACTCATGAACTTTGGAAGAAAAGCCAGTGCTCTTAACCTTTGAGCCATCTCTCCAGCCCCCCGGTTTTTGGTTACTTATTCTTTGGTGAGAGTTGAGTGGTGAGGTCTCCCACTATTAACATGTGGGGATTGATGTGTGGTTTAAGCCTTATTAATGTTTCTTTTTTATCTTTCTCAATTTATTCACTTTGTATACTGCTTGTAGCCTCTTCCCTAAGGTTTCTTTTACAAATATTGGTGGCTTTGCATTTGGGCATAGATATTCAGAATTGAGATGTCATTTTGTTCAAATTTTTCTTTGATAATTATGAAGTGTCCGCCCTCCTTTCTTTTGTTTAGTTTTGGTTGAGAGTCTATTTTATTAGATATTAGAATGGCTGCTCCACCTCGTTTGTAGGCTCCATTAGCTTGGAAAACCTTCCTCTAGCCCTTTACTCTCAGGTAGTATCTATCTTTGTGTTTGAGGTTTATTTCTTGGATGATCCTGCAGCCTGGTCTGGCAAGTCTCCTTGGGAAGACAGGTAGGTTCATGGGCTGTAGGCTTGATGATCTATGGTAGCAGGAGCTCTCCTTGGGAAGTTAGGTATAACCATGGGCTGACGGCTAGAACTATGTGTCCCTGAAGCCCCTGCAGTCTTCCTTGGGATGGCAGGTTTAAACTGCTTATATTGTTTCCATAGCAGCCTTTCAATTTTCTAACATTTTTTTTGGACAAAGCAGATCAACTTGATCTTTTGTTAATGCGGTGATCAGTTCATTTCCTTTCATCAAAAGAATTATATCATACTTGTATCTGAATTTTGAAACTCTTATGAAAATCTTTAAGCTTTCCTTTTTCATAGACAGCAGAATTGTGACTCCCCTATCACAAATCTTTCAACTGAATACTTATAGAAGGCAAAGAGGAACAACTTGCACATATAAATAAGATGAGGTTAATCACTCCCCAAACAGGAGAGGTTTTCAGAATCTTTTATCTGACTTGTCCTATTTTGAGTCCCCCTTGACTCAGACGTGGAAAAAGGACCATTTTCAGAATGCCGCAGACCCAGAGTGTTACTCGTTTTTCTTCGCAGTGGTTGCTTTGGAGAGTTCATAGACCTTCAGTAGTAATAGCAATGTGTATGGTTTTACTGTGTCATCACTATCATTAGGTTGCAGCATTAATGAATACTTGATTTTCAGCTTTACAAAACTTATGAAATTATGAGGAAAAACCGTGCTTGCTGATATGGATCTTGTTTCAAGTTCTATTAAGAGAGTTATGGTATGTATTAATTATTGCAAACAGCTAGTTATTTCATTGGGGGAAAGACCCAGCTTTATACACTGTTAAGAGCTGACTGGTACCCTTCATTTTTAACCTGCTGTTCCTGGCCAACTCAATTCCATATAAAGAAACTTTTTTAAAAAAATGTTTTTATTATCATTTATTATAATTTATTCAATTTGTATCTCTGCCGTGTCCCCCTCACTTGTCTCTTCCCAATCCCACCCTCCAACCCTCTTCTCCTCCTCTGCCCCTCTCCTAGTTAACTGATAGTGGAGAGGTCCTTCTCCCCTTCTATTTGACCCTAGTCTATCAGGTCTCATTAGGACTGTTTACATTACCTTCCTCTATGGCCTGGCAAGGTTGTACCTACCCCCAGGGGGAGGTGATCAGAGAGTCTGCCACTGAGTTCATGTCGGAGACAGTCCCTGCTCCCTTTACTGGGGACCCCATTGGGAGACTGAGTCTATGGGTTACATCTGATCTGGGGTTTTATGTCCTCTACATGCAACAAGGAATATTCTAGGGAAGATGCTCAATCTTCATTCAGAAGGAAAAACGCCGTAGACATCGGAAGCAAGAGAAGCCAGGGAACAGGACAGGAGCCTCAGAAAGTCTCTGCTGAGGTTTCAAGGTTTCAAGGCAGAGGCTGAGACTCATTGCCAAACTTTGGGCAGAATGCATGGAATTTTATGAAATAAGGAGGAGATAGAAAGACCGGGAGGGGACAGGAGCTCCAAAAGGAGACCAACAGAGAAAAAAATAAAATAAAATAAAATAAAATAAAATAAAATAAAATAAAATAAAATAAAATAAAATAAAATAAAATAAAACAAAACAAAACAAAACAAAACTGAGCTCTGGGGACACTGAAGAGAATGATACCCCAGCCAAGGACAAAAAGACAGCTCATGGAGAGAACATAAAGACACTTTTTAAAGAAAGAAATTCTAAATGGCACTAGCGATAGTAAACAAACCACAGCTGTTATTTCTATAGCGTCCTTGATAGGGACCTGTATCTGCAATTTTGTTTTCATTTTTGTTTATTTTCCTAACAAGAGTCTGTCTAGAATGCAAAAGCCATTCTTTTTTATGATGTGTTCGTATCAAACATTATCAGGAAGGTCACATACCCACAAGCTTGACTGAGTGAATAAAAGATAAATCATATTGTTATATTCCTTTATATGGGAGCTCTTGGTACTTGATTTGTTTGTTTCTCTGTATATGAAGAGTTTGTAAGATGGAATTCAATTAGATTGCATCTTCAATATAGATATATTTTTATCAGTCTTTGGTCCAATATTTATTTTACAGTAAGGGGGTAAGAGAGAATTTACCAAACATTTTTAATAATAATGATATATCTTTCCAATTTTTTGAATGAGAAATGGATATAACTGATACCTGAGCATCACTGCACCAAAGCATCTACTTCCCACACTGCACAAAATTATCTTGTTTTTTTGTTATTGTTGTTTATATTTACTCTTTTATTGTCAGCTAGAAAGTTATTTCTTTATAACTATGTTTTCCTTCTTTAGAACCACTTTTGAAAACAGTTCACTGTTTCCTTAAAATATATCGTTTAGTTCTTTTACTTACAAAATAGTTTTTATTGTTTTATGGCAGATTACCATACACTCTCCATGTTCATTCTGGAAGAGAAGGGATATTGCTTTTTAGGTGTTATGTTCCCATACAATACAGGAACAGCTCATTTCTCTCACACCAAGTGTAAAGTTCAGATTTTATTGCACGAACAACAGAGTAAATGCAGTAAATGTTGAGAAGAGTATCATATATGAGCAATTTTCAACATCATAGGAGTGACAGAAATTGAAACAGTCTTAAACTACTACCATTCTTCTGCTGTTATAGATATTTGCTTCCTCAATTTACACAAAGCATTTCTCACTTAAGGCTAGGGTAAAAGCATTTTTAGGAATATTTTTAAAGAGACTAATTGTTGGGGTTGGAAAGTTGGCTCTGTTACTCTTCTAGAAACTGAAGTTCAGTTCATAAAAAGCCACCCATAACTGGTGGCTTTTGATCACTTGTAAGTCCAGGTTTATGGGATTCTCTACTCTCTTTTGGCCTCTGGAGACACTCTATACAGACATATTTAAAAAAAAAAAACACTAAGAGAAATATTGTTCAGTATATAGATTAAGCAGTGATATAACTTTTTAATAGGCTGATTGATAAAGAACTGGATAGCTAAAAGCATAAACATTACCAGGCAGACAGAGAGCGAGATCAATAGAAACAAAGACAGAAAGAGGGAGACAGAAACACACAGAGGCATTCTGATGTAATGAACAATTGGCTTTTAGCAAGTTAACCTGTTAATTGTATCACCATTTCCTCGGTGATTTTGATTATTAATAGTGTTTGATTTTAATCTCTACATATGTTAAAGTTTACTTCCTAATTATCAATGATCATGAAAGCCTTTCTTTTAGGGTAATTACCACCTGGTAATTTGTTGCCTTTACCAGTTTGTGGCCACATTCAAACTATAATCTTATGCTGTATAGGGAGGGGAAAAAAAACCAACCTTTTTATTATCTATTGCAAACTTCACGAATGAGATATCCATTATAAATTGTGTATTAGCAAAAAGAAAAAAAAAGCATTTGAGTTTAGTGAATTTAACTTTTCCTGATCCAGGGAATTCATAAATGAAAACCCCTGAGTGAGAACAGTGTATACTCCTATTTAGATGAGATGTGGACAGTTGTGGAGACAGTAAAAGATACAGACTAAGGACAGGAATGGAGGGACATTTAGCAAGTACATTTGTTTATATTCTCTCAGTCTCTGCTTGTTTTTTCTGGGTATAGAGAGTGTCTCTGTGGAATGAAAACCTGATTACTTCAGTGAAAGAACAGAGCTTTCTATTTCTCTGAAAATATGGAAGAAGTTTAGAAACACCAGCCTGGGTCTGCTGTGTTCTCACATGCCAAGGTTTCATATTTACCCTTAACACTGCCATATCTGTTATTACAACAATCACCAAATTGCTGCCCCTTTAATCCCTCAAGAATTACTATTGTTAAAATGTAAGTAAAATAATATCAGTTCCCATTACAAAGTGAGACAATCACCTGTATTACTTTTCAATTCCCTCTGTAACATTAAGGATGTAATGGTTCAAAGCTACATGAATTAGCCTTGCAATCTTAGTGTCATTGAGGCAGATGTCTGAAATGAGTCTATTAGGATTAGAATTAAAGTGCTATCTCAATTTCTTCTGAGTGTTCATTGAGAATATATTTCCTGGCTGTTTTCAGTTAATAAAGGCCACCTTCATGCCTTAGTTTGCAGCTATTCAGTTTATTTTTAAAGCTGCTTGCTTAGTTAAATGTCATTTTACTGACTTGGTTTGATTTTTTTCTTCCAGTAACGATAGTGCCCACACTCAAACATTCAGAATGGACAAGAAAATCTCTCATCTCAAGATCCTTAACTACTTTTGCAACTTTTACTTTTATACACGAGGTAACATATTCATAGTTTCCAGGGACAGGATGCTACACATATGTGGAGGATAATCTGCCATGAACTCCCACCCTCATCTCAGTCATTTGAAAGCAATACTATCCAAACTATAATAGTCCAGATAAAACTATGACTTGAAACAGGAGGCACTGAAGAAACAAAAGATTAATCGGTTACACAGTAACATATGAACATATAAACTTCAGATATTAAAAGACTCCATTTATGACTCAGAATAAGAAATATTCTGTAAATAACAATGTCTAAGAAATATGCTCAGAAAACAATCATTTTGCAACTTTGATTTAGTATATGCATTTATTTATTTATATTGAAAATTTCCTATGTGGGTACTAACAATGTTTCTTCTCTATCTCTTCTCTCTTCAACTCTTCTTCTCATGTGCCCCAAATCCTTCTCAAATTCATAGACTGGTATTAATAATTACTATTGCTACACTTTATTTCAATCCAAACCACAGAGTTCATTCAATGTTTTTCATAAACATATTTGTGTCTGACCTCTAGGGATTTGGTCACCTATCATGGGGATAATCTTTAGTTCAGAAAGATTCTACTTCTCAAAGGAGTCAGCAATAACCCATAACTCTTCATCTAGAGGTGCTACTTTATGGACTTTCCCCATCCACTTTGGCCCTTCCTATTGTATTGAAAAGATACAGAAATTGTGGCACATTTACACAATAAAATACTACTCAGCAATTAAAAACAAGGAAGTCATGAAATTTGCAAGAAAATGGATGGAAATAGAAAATATCATTCTGAGTGAGGTAACCCAGAAGCAGAAAAACACTGATATTACATATTCACTATAGGTGGATATTAGCCATATAATATACAATAACCCTACTACAATCCACAGACCTATAAAAGCAAAACAACAAGGAAGATCATAGGGAAGATGGTTAATTCTTATTCAGAAGGGCAAACAGGATAGATATCAAAAGTAGAAGAAGACAAGGAACAGGACAGGAGCCTTCCACATGGGGCCTCGGAAAGATTCTACCCATCAGGGTATTGAAAGAGATACTGAGACTAATAGCCAAATTTTGGGCAGAGTGCAGGAAATCATGTGGAAGTAGAGGGAGATAGAAAGACCTGGAAGGGATAGGTGTTTCACAAGGAGACCAACAGAGTCAAAAATCTAGGTCCAGGGGAGCCTGCAGAGACTGATATTCCAACCAAGGACTTGCATGGAGAGGACCTAGACCCCTGCTCAGAGGAAGCCCACAGGCTCCTCAGTTTTCACATGGGTTCTCTAGTAAGGGAAACAAGGATTATTTCTGACAAGAACTCAGTGGCTGGCTCTTTTATCATCTCTCCCTGGGGGTGGCGGGGAGAGCATCCTTGCCAGTCCACAGAGGAATATGATGCAGCTAGCCCTAATGAGAGCTGGTAGGCTGGGTTTAGATAGAAGGGGAGGAGGACCTCCCTTATCAGTGTGCTAGGGAAGGAGTATGGGAGAGTGAGTGGGACTGGGAGGAGACAAGTGAGAGGGCTACAGCCAGGATACAAAGTGAATAAGTTATAATAAACAACAAAAAATTTAATAAAAAACAACATACAGTTATGGCATTCTTTGAATTAATACTGAAGTGAACTTAGTACCATTTTTGCCATGTGATAGCCAAAATATCTTGCTTGTTCACTTACATGTGTTGTTTTGTTTTTTTTTTTTTAATTTAGGTGTCATTTTATGAACAATCTCTAAATAGAAACTTAGAAATAAAATTACTTAAATTTCCAAACTTTGACAATTATAAATTTTAAAACTTCAAATGTTCTCAGTCTGTTTATATCCCAGGATATTGATCTTTTTCTTTATGCTCCAGACTACAAATCTTTGAGGCCATATTGCATATCTCTTTTTCATTTTTGTGTCACAGTCACCTATGATTGGTGCTCCATCAGAGAAGATATTACTGGTGAGAAAAGGTTCCGAATAAGTTACATGGTCAAAATACACTTAATGATTCACATGAGACATATTTAGAAACAGTACTCAAATATTGGAGCTGTTCTTGTGAAGATATTTGAAGACATCATTAGGATGAATTTTATTTATTTTATCAGGAGATGCTACTACTGTACCAAGCTTCTGTCATGATGCTTAAAATCACTTCCGTCACATGTGTTAGCATCTTCAGCACTATGTTGTATCACACTGATTTTGGAATAACTGCAATTCCCTTTTGGAATAACTGTAAGCTTTTCAACGATTGGTTTCGAAACATGTGGATCTCCCTATTTTGTTCACTATCTTTTTTTTTTTTTTTTTTTTTTTTTTTCTTGTTGACCCACATGAAGATCGCCATTCAGGTTTTCTCAGGTAATCCCAGCTTGCTTTGTCCAGAAGCTTTGCCTGCGTTTGAGACCAATGTTTCAGATTTGCCGTGAACTGGCTGCGTGTGGCTCACAAGGGTCAATAACAGACAAAGCATCTGTTAGTCAGCAAGAGATTTGCAATCTCACTACAGTCCCTCTAACAGCCCACTGAGGTGTGCTTGTCCTCATTTTTCAGATGACATACTGAAAACGAGGTGGTTTCCATCTTGTCCTCGAGGCCATTGGATACAAGTAAGTACCTCAGTGGGTTGTTATAACACTCAAAATGTGGTAGCAAATATATAAGCATAAACTGCAAGGCTTATATACTTAATTTTTGTGATGTTATGTAGCATTCCATGGCTACTTTATTACAGTTCACTGAAAATCTAGGTAACTTCAGCAATGCATCTGCCAAATTTATTTGTCAACCTGAAATATGGTAGACTTTTCAGCACAAAAAAACCTAAAACAGTGGTAATCCCAAAAATCAGTTTAGTAGTAATGAAGTAATTTGACTCAGGAGAAAAACTGAGGTAACTGAGGTAACCGTGCATCTATGTATATGTATATGTATATATGTGTGTGTATATATATATATGTCTCTCTATATCTCTCTCTACCTGTGTATGTGTGAGTATTCTTGGTTGCTAAGAAAATTTTACATTGATAACATCAACTTCAAAAAATAGATATAGTTTTCTTTCAAAGTATGAGGGGGAGAAAGAAACATTCATATTGATTTATTCCTATTTCTATCAAATTAGCTAAGAGAAAGTTAGCCAATCAGGTAAAAAAGAAAAAAAAAACCAATCAATGCCACCCCATGTTTAAAATGAGATTTGCTAATATCTCTGGATTGTCTCTGTATGAATTTTCCATTATGCTCCCTCTTACTTCCACTAAGCAGGACTTTTAATAGTTTCCATAGCAGTAGGAAGAAAACATTAGTAGAATGTATCTTTGCCTTAATTAAAAAAATCAAAGCTAGGGCAAAAAAGTCTTGAGACTCACAGATTACATTTTTTGAGTATATTTTTTAGATTCTATGTACCCCATAGGGTACTGTGGAGGGCTCGGTAAAAAGCTTGAAAGAATTCACAAAGCCCTGAAACTTTATAAAAATATATTTGCATAGTTGTCAGTGTGTGTTCATAGCTTTCATTAGATTCCAGCACGGCTGGAAAATAACCTAGCACTTGCGTTCTCTAGCACCTGTGCTAATTTAAAACCTTAATTAACATGTTTTTAGACTTGAACTATAAGGTGTGATATCCAAATGTTAGTACCACAAATTGATGTAATAGAGACAATGGTTGTCTGTATAATTAAAGCCCGAAATTTAAAAAAAAAAAAGTAAGAATAATCAATAATCCTCCATTTGAATCCACTTCACTCACTCCCCTCTGAATAAATATTTATCTTCCTCTAGAAATGCTTAGTTGTAAATTTTTGGTTTGTTTGTGGAATTGTTAGTTAAAACATAAACATAAATGATTGATAGCAGTTATAATATGTATCTAAGATGTATCAGTCTCTAGAAATTATTCCTAACACAGTGTCTCTTTTCTTTCTATTCCAATGGTATAAGCCATGGCAAGTGCTCCTATACCTCCTGCTTTACAAAGTAATATTTGCAGCCATTTCATGGAGAGACTGTTTCACAGCAGACATTCTGGAGTTATGTGGATGTGATATAGAAGTGTCCATTGTGGTTGGACTTCTTGAGATCTTTTGATTTCTGCATTATGTTTAAGTGTAGTTTTATACGATAGTCCCCATTTACTACACAGAGAATATTATTTGATAAGGGATGGCACCAAACTTATCTGTTGACACACAGAAATGGCTGCAAATGTTTGATTACTAGAGCGTAGAGAGGGGTACTTGGAATGACAGTAATACTCATGGTTGGACAATGTAAGGAATATTTTTTTAATAATTTTCTATCTGGTAAAATGGCTACCTGATTTAATGACTAGAAGAAACATAAAAAAACATTTTTTAGGAGTTATTTCTTGGGTCTACTATACTTTGGATTGTCATTCCAATTACTACATATTATTTATATTGTAAAGGCAGAACAATGGAATTATTGATATCTAAACTAGTGTAGATGGGAGGTTTATCACAAGATTCCATCCTTAGACAATGAATAGACAATGAATGACTGCTGAAGGAGGGAGATATCGCCTTTCAAGGAAAAGATCCCAAATTGTTTATCCAATACAAAGTGGTCTGACATGAAAAACATACAAACAAAAACGACAGGTTTCATTTAGTACCTGTGCATAGTTATTTGTGGGAATGTGTTTAACAATGTGTGTATATAGAAAAAAGCGACATTATTTTGAGAGTGAAAAGGGACATGAATGCAGTTGGAGAAAGGATATTTGGAAAAGGAGGAAAGTAATGTATTTACATTTTAATTAAAGTGTAGAAAGTAAAAGAAATATTTGTATTTTAATTCTAAAATTAATTAACAAAGTTGAATTTCTATATGGTAACATATCTTTAAAAAAAACTTTGAACACATTTTTAAAACTCATAAACTGATAATATATTTTAAATACTCTAAACTTGGTCAAGGAGTCGCTGGCCGTAAGAAATATTTCATTTTGATGGAGAAATTGTAGTACATTTATACAACGGTATACTGCTCAGCAAATAAAAACAAGGAAATCATGAAATTTGCAGGAAAAATGGTGGGAACTAGGAAAACATCATCCTGAGTGAGGTAACCCAGAAACAGAAAGACAAATATGGTATATTCTCACTTATACATGGATATTAGCCATATTAAATAGGGTAAACATGCTAAACTCTATAGTCCTAAAGAAGGCAAACAACAAAGAGGACACTAGGGAAGAGGCTGAATCCTCACTCCTCACTCAGAAGGGCAAACAGGATAGATATCAGAAGTAGAAGAAGATAAGAAATAGGACAAGAACCTTCCATAGGAGGCCCCTGGAACACTCTACACATGAGGGTATCGAGGGAGATACTGAAACTCATAGCCAAATTTTGGGAAGAGTGCGGGAAATCATATGGGAGTAGAGGAAGATATAAATACCTGGAGAGGAAATATGCTTCACAAGAAGACCACCAGAAAAAAAATGGGCCCAGGGGGGCCTACAGAGACTGATACTCCAACTGAGGATCATGCATGGAGAGGACCTAGATCCCCTGATCAGTTTCCAAGTGGGTTCCCTAGTTAGGGGGCCAGGGACTGTCTCTGACATGAACTCAGTAGCTGGTTCTTTGATCACATCCCATGGGGGTGCAGCCTTGCCAGGCCACAGAGGAAGATGATGCAGCCAGCCCTGATTAGACTATAGACTAGGGTCAGGGAGAATGGTAGGAGGTCCTCCCCTATCAGTGAACTGGGGAAGGGGCATAAGGGGAGAAGAAGGAGGGTGGGTAGGAATGGGAAGATATGAAGGGGCTACAGCCAGGATACAAAGTGAATAAATTGAAATAGATAGATAGATAGATAGATAGATAGATAGATAGATAGATAGATAGATAGATAGATAGATAATTCTATTTCTCCACATGCATTATGTGTCTCATTAATTTTGTACATTATTTGTTATTATTATTACTATTATTATTTAATCAGTTTGTATCCCAGTTGTAGCTCACTCCCTCATCTACGCTGGGTCCCACTCTTCCTCTCTCTTCCTTTCCTATCCTTTTCCCTGGTCTACTGATAGGGGAAGTCCTCCCCTCTTCTCTGACTTCAGCCTATCAGGTTCCATCTGCACTGCCTGGATCCTCCTCCTCTGTGCTCTGGCCAGGTTGCCCCACCAGGAAGAAGCAATTAAGAAGCAAGCAACAGAGTTCATGCCAGAGACTGTCTCTTCTCTTCTTACTAGGGAATGCACATGGAGACTGAACTGTTCATGGGCTACATCTGAACAGGGGTTATAGGACCTCTCCATTCATGATCCTTGGTTGATACATCAATCTCTGCAGTCCCCCTGGGCTTCTTTGTTTGTTTGTCTGTTTGTTTTGTTTGCTTGTTTTTTGGCTTTGTTGGTCTCCTTGTGTGGCTCCTGTTCCCTCAGGTCCCTGTATGTCTCCCTTCTTCCATAAGATTCCCTGTGCTCTGTCTAATGTTTGGCTGTCAGTCTCTGCATCTGCTTTGATCTTCTGCTGTTTGGAGTCTTTTAGAAGACATCTGTGGTAGGCTCCAGTCCTGTTCTATCTTTTCTACTGCTTTCAATGTATATCCTGTTTTACCTTCTGAATAAGAATTAAACATCTTCCCTTGGGTCCTCCTTGTTGTTGAGCTTCTTTAGGTCTGTGATTTGAATATGCTTATCCTGTATTATATGTCTAACACCCACTTATAAATGAGTATATACCATGCATGTCTCTCTGCTTCTGTGATAACTCACTCAGGATGATCTTGTTTTTTCCATCCATTTTCCTGCAATGTTCATGATTTCCTTGTTATTAATACCTGAATAGTATTCACTGTGTAAATGTACCACTATTTCTTTATCCAGTCCTCAGTTGAAGGATAACTAGGTTGTTTCCCGATTCTGCCTCTTATGAATAAACCTGATATGAACATAGCTGAGCAAATATCTTTGTTGTATATTTGAGCGTCTGCCAAATATATGCCCAGGAGTGTTACAGCTGGGTCTTGAGGTAGCACTATTTCTAGTTTTCTGAGAAAGTGCCAACTGGGTCTACTACTAACAGTCTAGGCACACTAGTCTCTACTTCCTAATTTTTAGTCCGCTTGTCCATGCCTTATCTCATCAATTTTTTTTTTCAGGTGCATGAAGGGCTATCCACAACTTGAAGAGAAAGAAGAAAAAGTTTTATTAGGCTTTTATTAAAGGTACTGGGGATAATTATTGTATGATGTTTTTTCATGGTGCATCATCAGTCCTCCAAAATCATGACATTTGTGAATCTGTAAGATAAACAAGGTTGAAAGTATTGCTTCTGCACCTGAAATAATCTGTTTAAACATACAATTTCTTTCACACAAAAACTATTTTGCAAAGGACATTTTACATCATTTGTTTGGAGATGGTCATAAAGGCCAAGTGGGATTAAATGCATAATCACTATCAGGCTTTTTTTGCTTCTCTGTGTCCTGAGAGAGCATACCTGCAGGCCTAGATTGGTCTAATTACAGGAAAGAAAAACCAACAAACACTGTATTTAAAACCATGTAGGATGTCTTTTCTTGGGCTATACTTGAAGGCTCTTTTTTTTTTAATATTAGTTTATTAACTTTGTATCCCAGCTGTATACTGCTCCCTTATTCCCTCTCAATTCCACCCTTCGTCCCTCATCTTCTCCCTACCCTTTCCAAGTCCACCGATAAGGGAGGACCTCCTCCCCTTTAATCTGATTCTGCTTTATCAGATATCTTTAGGACAGGGCACAAAGTCCTCCTCTGTGACCTAGAAGGGCTGCTCCTCTCACAGGCGGTGGGGTTGGTCAAAGAGCTAGCCACTGAGTTCATGTCAGAAATAGTCCCTGTTCCGCTTACTAGGGTACCCCCTTGGATACTGAGCTACTATGGACTACATCTGAGCAGGGGTTCTAGGTTATATCCATACATGGTCTTTAGTTGGAAATATGGTCTCATAAAAGACCCCTGTCCCCAGATATATTTAGTCCTTGTGAAGGTCTTGTCCTCTCCTGGTCATACTAACATCCCCTTCTTTCATATGATTCCCTGCACTCTGCAGAAGGTTTGGTTATGAATCTCAGTATCTGCTAGGTAGAGTCTTTCAGAGGCTCTCTGGGGTAGGCTCCTGTCCTGTCTTTACCAAAATTAAAATTACTTTTCTCCTTTGAAGCCATATTGAAAATGTATATTTCCCTTCAATTCACCAAATGGAATGTTTCAAAATTTGGTTTATAGTTTTTATTTGTTGTATTTTTGGAGCAATCTTATGTTCTATTTTATGTGGACAACTCTCTCATCTGCCTCTCTCCCTCTCGCTTTTTCTCTATCTATCTCTGTTTCTGTCTGTCTCTTTCTATCTCCTTTTAAAACTATCTTAGAGATTTGATCCCATCAGAAGCCTTCACTGACCATTAAATTCCTTTCCACTAAGTCAACCTATCTCCCTCTTATCTAATAAATATTATTATTTTGCATAGAGAGTCATCTGATTAATTTAGAGATGTAGAGGTTTTTTTTTGTTTTGTTTTGGTTTTTTTCAATCTTTCTCCTTGGAAAACCCACAAGGTTTGGCTTCATCCAAGTTTCTGAAACTAAGAAGACCTTATTTCTAGTGATATAAAATAAAAAGAACATTAAGACATTCTGAATTTCTGCAAAGGATATTTTGTTTTTCTATGTTACAAATTATATAATATAAGATAATCATACTAAAATCTGTACACTTAAAGAAGCTAAGCAAGAAGGAGGACCCTGGGTAAGATGTTTAATCCTCATTTAGAAAAGCAAATGGGAAAGTCCTCAGAACATGGAGAAAATAGGGAACAGGATAGGAGCCTACCACAGAGGGCCTTTGAAAGACTCTACCTAGCAGGGTATTAAATCGGAAGCTGAGACTGACAGCCAAAGTTTGGGTAGAGTGCAGGAAATCTTATGAAAGAAGGGGGAGATAGTTAGACCTGGAGGGAAGAGGAGCTCCAAAAGGAGAGCAACAGAACCAAAATATTTTGCCACAGAGGTGTCTTCTGAGACTGATCCTCTAACCAATGTCCATTCATGGAGATAACCTAGAACCCCTGCACAGATGTAGCCCATGGCAGTTTAGTGTCAAAGTGGGTACCCTAGTAAGGGAAACAGAGACCGTCTCTGAGATAAACTCAATGGCTGGCTCTTTGACCATCTCCCCCCGAGAAGGGGCCACTGAAGCCTTACCAGGCCACAGAGAATAACAATGCAGCCAATCCTGATGAGACCTGATAGGCTAGGATCAGATGGAAGAGAAGAAGGACCTCCCTTATCAGTAGACTGGAGAAAGGACATAGAAGAAAAAAGGGGGGGGGGAGAGGGCAGGACTACAGCTTGGCTATAAAGTGAATAAATTGTAATAAATAAAAAATTAAAAAAAAAAACAAATTAAAAGATAGAAATGAGAGTTCTTTAAAAAACATATTTTGATTCACTTGTGGACATAAAATCACCATTATACAGCTATTGGGTGAGAAAGGGGTGAAGAGTAGAATGGAGTCAATTTATCTCATTAAGTACAATTTTACTTAAAATTCTAAACTCAGTTACTCTCATTGTCATCTGATATTTCTCTTGTTCCTTGTATGTGAATTGTAGACAATGGATGTTGCTCTGAAATCTTTATTTATGCTGTCAATTAATTAAACACAAAGGGTTTCTTGGGTAAAAAAGCAACATTTTTTGGTAAAGGAGGCTCCTGAGAAATACAAGATATTACAAAAGGAATTAAGGTGCAGAAGCCATGTCAAAAAAACCTGAAGTACTTAGCAGAATCAGCTTTGTTCTCTCTTCCTACACATAATTTGGAAAATATAATGAGGCATAATTTCAGAAGACATGCTTGTTGCTTTCAGCCTCTTATTACTGATGTGATTGTATTTCATTTTTTCTTGTTATTCACTGAAAACCATTAATTGCAAACTGTGGTTATTTTTCCCATGGCATATCTTTGACATCAAACCAATATTACAACACAAACCCAGTTACATATTCTTTTTTATTTGATTAATCTTATAAACATCTAGTCAAATCTCCTGATATTCATAACAATTTAATAACTATCTGATGAATGAATGAATGAATGATGCATGAATGAATTGATCACAAAAGCTGCAGAGTGATTCTAGTAAAACACACAGTTTTTTATTATTTTTTTAATTTATTTTTAAATTAATTACTTTTTATTCACTTTGTATCCCAGCTGTAGCCCCCTCCCTCATTTTCTCCCAATTACACCCTCACTCCCTCATCTCCTCCCAAGCCCCTCTAAAAGTCTACAAATAGGAGAGGTCCTCCTCCCCTTCTATCTGACCCTAGCCTATCAGGTCTCATCAGGACTGGCTTCATTGTCTCCTTTGTGGCCTGGCATGGCTGCTCCCCTCTCAGGGGGAGGTGTTCAAAGAGCCAGCCACTGAGTTCATGTCAGAGACAGTCCCTGTTCCCCTTACTAGGGTACCCACTTTGACACTGAACTGCCATGGGCTACCTCTAAGCAGGGTTTCTAGCTAATATCCATGAATGAACTTTGGTTGGAGTATCAGTCTCAGAAAGGACCCCTGTGCCCAGATATTTTGGTACTGTTGCTCTCCTTGCGGAGCTCCTGTCTTCTCCAGGTCTAACTTTCCCCCCATTTCTTTCATAGAATTCCTTGAACTCTGCCTAAAGTTTGGTTATGAGTCTCAGCATCTGCTTTGATACACTGCTGGGTAGAGTCTTTCAGAGGCCCTCTGTGGTAGGTTCCTGTCCTGTTTGCTAAAACACACAATTAAAAAAAATGTTTATAATTCAGACCATGATCAGAAAAAAAAATAGATCAACAAAATCAAATAATTATCTTATTTTGTTTAAAAAAAATACAGTTTGCAAATAAATAGTAAAAGAACTGTTCTTGTTACTTTAAAAGGAAAAAATAAAAACAAAATGTAAAGGAAAGTCAAATTATCATGTCAGATTAAGACACAAAAGAACCAATGGGAGGTTAATTCTCATAGATACAAGCCAAGAATGAACACTGTTGATATTCACTTAGAGCCATTTACAAGCTTGGCTGGAAGTTAGCACATTGCAGCAAGCACAGTTCCTAAGAAAACTGTAGGCAAAGGGCGGGGAAAATGGTGCAGGGATGAGGACCTCTTGCTGCTCTTGACAGGATCCAGCATCCATATCAGGCATGGCACAATCGCCTGTAACTCTAGATCATGGGGTTCCAGCTTTCTCTGTGCCAGGCACCACAGGCAACAGGTTGAAGTCTTACTTTGAAATGTAAAACAGAAGTTTGTTTAAAATACAGCCTAATGTGTTATTTCCTCTAAAGTATGAATAACACTAATGTGTATTTCTTGAAATTTTCTTAACGGAGATATGATACATGTCACAAAAGGAAATGAAATTCACAAATTGTCTTACATGGTATAGTGGTGCCTACGTTTAATCACAGAAGTTGGGAAGTAGGGGCAGGAATATCAGAATTTCAGCATCACCCTTAGTTTCAAGGCCAGCCTAGATTACAGTAGACACCATCTCAAATAAAACCAAAATTTTGTTTTTAAATTAAATGTATTTGATATGCCAATGCCTAAGCAACAAATTTTGGCAGAGACTTTTGATGACGTTAAAATTTTTTACAGGGTTTATTGTTAGCTTTGGGGACTATTGACCCTTAAAATTAGAGCATGATCTTCTATCATCTTCCACAAAAATGATTCAAGAGAAAGATTAAAATAAAACTTAATTTCTTCTCTCATTCTCATATGGATGGCATTAGATTATATCTAACAATACACATGTTCTTTGACAGGAGTTTAGGTATGAATTAGAAGAGAACAAATATTTGTTGTTTTTTTCTTTTTTAATTCATCCTTTTTAATGTATTTTTTATTTTTAAGTAATTTTATACATTCACTTGTATCCCAGCTATAGCCCTCTCTCTCTTTCCTTCCCAATCCTTCCTTCCCTCCCTCATCTCCTCCCTGCTCCTTTCTGAGTCCACTGAGAGCGGGTGTCCTCCTCTCCTTCCATCTGGTCCTAGCTTATCAGGTATCTTCAGGATCCAATGTCCTTATCTGTGGCCTAGCAAGGCTGCTCCTCCCTTTTGGGGGCGGGGGGAGGGAGAGGAAGAGAGCAAATATTTGTAAGGATGACAAATAAATTCTAATAAGAGGTGTGTTCAGAGCCTTTTTAGTCATACATGTTTCAAATATCCTTTTAAGTGATACCAAGATCTGGGACAATCCTGTAGAATTAGAGTCTGCTGTATATATAGGCCACAGAGAAGGACATGGCAGCCAGTCCTGAAGATACCTGACAAGCTAGGGTCAAATGGAAGGGGAGGAGAACCTCCCATAGCAGTGGGCTTGGAAAAGGACAGGGAGGAGATGAAGGAGGAAGGGTGGGATTGGGAGGGAATGAGGGAGGGGGCTATGTTATTTACAAAGTAAATAACATGTGATTAAAATAAAAAATTAAAATTAATAAAAAAAGATCTGTAATACCAAGTAAGATGAGAGCACATATACAATAGCATGTGAGCTTGACTTCTTAATCTGTTCTGATTGTATCAGATACAATGATCGTGGCCACTTACTAAAGGGCCTTTGTACTATCAAAGGAGTGTCAGCTCTATGCAGAGTTATAATGAAGGGATATCAACAGAAGTTCCATAAGCCAATTTGCATTTGAGATAGATGAATGTGCTATCAAAGTAAGGGGTATTTCTTGAAGTGAGTCATAGTAAGTAAGGGAAGAAAGGAAATTTCAAGCCTAGTTTAAAAGTTGGAAAGGACCATTGATCAGAGACTAAACGACTGATTTTTTTTGTGTGTGTGTAGGAATAGAGGACAATGGATTTCAAAGATATGAACTGTAATGTCAGGTTCATGGGACCCTCCGAGACCACCAGGAGATCACTCGATGTAATAGCAAGAGAGCTTTATTACGAGAGCAATTGAACTCAGGACCCAAGTCTCACTGACACAGCAGTAGAGAACTGGGACCTGGATCTCTGAGAGAGCAGGATTTTTAAAGGCAAAGTCGGTGAGCAGGGGGGTTTCCATGGCAGCAATCAGGGGAGCACAAGCCTTGGTGTTACAGAATTGGGTGAAGTTTAGCAGGGCAGGGTGACCTTTTCTGAGGCACACAGTCACAATGGTTAAGGCATATAATCACGATGGGTAAAGCATATAATCACAATGGCTATTTTTCTAAACTACATCTGAAACATTGGGGGAAATCTTTCCCACCTGATTCTCAACCAATTCTCATTGATTATTGCCAGGGAGATTGTCTCTATTTTCTATGAAGTATTTATTCTGTGATATTTCCTAGAGGCTCTTGCTAGGAGAGTTAACTTTGTTTTCTGCCAGGTGTTCATTTTGTGATATTTCCTGGTACCTGAATTCAGCTCCCAGTCAAGATGGCTCTTTATTAAAATAGACTTATACTCAGGCTAACTATATCCAGGCTAACTTAAACTCTTCAGTACAAGGTAGAACTAAAATTGCTAGAGATGTTTAGTTGGAGGCTGACAAAAGGGAAGAGATAATATATATAGATAGATATAGAAAGATACATACAGCTACACTCATGAAAAGCTGTTTGCTACAATGGACAAGTCAGAAGAAAATTTTAGATTTATCAGGCCTAAAGAATTCTCCTTTCAAAACAGTAAATTCAAAATACTGTTGAGATGACTACAATTTAGTTCCATGTTATAAATATTGGGTTTTATTGTCAAAAAAAACCATGAGGCTAAATTTAAGTACTCATTGTGCTTACAGGCAGTTCCTACTACTGAGTGACAAATGTAGGTTAGTCTGCTGGACCTGTGACTGTTAGTGGTTAGCTGGGACTTACTTGCTCCAAATAAAACTCAGCTGTATTATTGGACATTACAATCTGCTCATCTTACCTTCTCTTCCTTTGAAAATATCTATACCATCTTTTCCTTTATTTTTTTAATATTAGTTATAGGTTATTAACTTTGTATCCAGCTGTATCCTGTTCCCTCATTCCCTCAAAACCCCACCCTTCCTCCCTCATCTCCTACCTGCCCCTTTCTAAATCCTCCTCCCCTATCATCTGACCCTCCTTTATCAGGTATCTTCAGGACTGGCTATAAAGTCTTCCTCTGTGGCATAGCAGGGCTGCTCCTCTCTCTGGGGGTGGGGGTGGGGGTCAAAGAGCTCACCATTTAGTTCATGTCAGAAATAGTCCCTGTTCCCCTTACTAGGAAAACACACTTGGATACTGAGGTACCATGGGCTACGTCCGAGCAGGGGTTCTAGTTTATATCCATACATGGTCCTTGGTTGGAGAAACAGTCTCATAATATGTATTTGCCAAGATATATTTGGTCCTTGTGGAGCTCCTGTCCTCTTCAGGTAATATTAACTCCCCCTTCTTTTTTTATGATTCCCTGCACTCTGTCAAAGGTTTGTTAAGAGTCTCAGCATCTACTTTGATACACTGCTAGGTAGAGTCTTTCAGAGGCCCTCTGTGGTAGGCTCCTGTCCTATTACTTGTTTTGTCCTACACCCAATGTCCATCCCATTTGTTTTTCTAAGTGAGGATTGATAATCTTTCTCCGAGTCCTCTTATCTGTACCATTTTTAATGTCTGCTCTATGATAAAAGGAACTCTCCGAGTTCAAAAAGACAAAGAAATGCCAAGGCTGTTTTAATAGAAATCATATCTATTAGATTAAAAAAGTAATTTAATACAATGGGAAAATGGATATGAAGAATGACTGAGGGATGAACGCTAAAATATCAGTAATTATGACTTTATTGTATCACATGTTTAATGAGAAAATTAATTAAAGTTTAGGAAACAAATAAAATTTTATTACAATCATATAAACAAACAGTAAAGTTAAAACTAGATAAAAACATATTCCAATTTAAAATATCCTTTAGAGTAAAGTACTGGAATAATGAATCAAAATGTTTAAATCTTTAAATTTCCTCATATGAAAATGTGATAATATTAAAAAATTAAAGCGGGGGGGGGGGTGGAGCCAAGATGGCAGACTAGCACACACAGTTTCTGAGCTGTGGAAGAGCTAAACGTATGAGTTGGTGAGTGGAAGGACCTTTAACCCAGGAAAACAACTGTGAGGCTTTCTAAACAACAGGGAACATCGCAGGAGGTGAAAACTTTGGTCTCTGGTCTTGTTTGGGGAAGGTGAGAAACTATCCTTTGATCTCCCGGTACTCCCCTCCCCCAGACATCCCTCCTCCTGACACAGCAGACTCATCTTTCTCAGCACAGACCTAACTGCCTGGGGTCTGCAGCCGCTAAGGCGGAGCTCCAAGCCCTTTAGCAGCAAATGCCAGCAGTACCTGTCTCGGATTCCCATATTCGCGCAGCAGCTGCACCATCCTCCCAGGGCCTGAGTCTGCTAGATGCCATACTAGCTCCGCTGGATCACGATCACTGACAGTACAGCCCGCCCAATCCCACAGTGACAGAAAATATGCTATATACTCACCAAAACCAGGCAGAAACGTCATACAAGCTAGATACACCAGGCACTGGGCCTCCAAAGCTTGGAGAACACAGTGAAGAGACCCCAGGACTTCCCAGAAAGCATCTGGACTAGCAAACCAGTCTCCAGTTATAGCGGGACTTTCTAACCTGCCGGCAGAGCAGCACTGAGCTGGCAGGGCACAACAGCCCTCCAGTTTAAGAGTAACCAGGGCCAAACCAGAGAACCCCCGATCCCTACTGACGTGAACACCTTGAAATCTCCAGCTGCAGCAAGACCTCATAACCTGGCAGTGACAGCAGCACGGAGCTGCCGGAGCACATCAAAGAAGCAGGGCCAAACCAGAGAGCAGAGAGCCTGGATACTCGATCTCTGCCAAGTGACCCCCTTGAGAATCTGCAGATCCCCAGAATCTGGGTCCTTCTAAAACAGAAGCCAGGCATCGAACCACCTCCCACCCATATATCCACTTTGGGAAACAGAGGGGCACTTAGGACATTGAAGTTCCTGCTCTGTGGGTCTAATTGAGGAGTTAAGGCAATTAATGCCAGAAATTGAACTGCGATCATCACTAGCGCCTGTGACATATACAGTGCAGAGCCTCTCCCACACACTCAAGGGTTCAACATTAGCCATCACTCTGTCCCTCGAGACACGTCCATGCACATTTACACACACACACATACATGGGCGCGTGTGCGCACACTTGCATTGGCCCCGTTTGCACCTGAGTACTTTTCTCCCACAGGTACACCAGCAAACCCCAAAATCGATGGCTACTCCAATTCATTAGAAGCACAGGAAAATAACCTTAAAGCCATACTTACCCAATTATTTGAGGCTCATAAGGAGGAAATGAACAAATCTTCCAAAGAGTTGGCCAGTCAATTGGAGGTAAAGAAAGAAGAAATAGACAAAAGCCTTAAAGAAACACAGGCAAACATAGCCATGCAAAAATAGGCACAAGTAGAGATACAATTACTGGCATATAGAGAGGAAATGGACAAAAAGATAGAGACAATCCTAGAGAGACAGGAATCCAAATTCAAACAGATGAAAGAAATGGTGCAAGGCATAAAAACAGAATTAGAATCAATAAAGAAAACACAAATAGAGAAAAACCTTGAGCTAGAGAACTTGGAGAAAAGATCAGGAACCACAAAAGTAAGCGTCACCAACAGAATACAAGAGATGGAAGAGTGAATCTCTGGAGCTGAAGACGCACATGCAGAAATTGATATTTCTCTCAAAGAAAAAGTAAAATCAGAAAAGTTACAATCACAAAATATCCAAGAAATCAAGGACACTATGAAAAGACAAAATCTAAGAATAATTGGAATTGATGAAAAAGAAGACTCCAGGCTCCAAAATCTAGAAAATATTTTCAAGAAAATCATAGAAGAAAATTTTCCCAACTTAAAAAAAGAGATGTCCATAAATATACAAGAGGCCTACAGAACACCAAATACACTAGACCAGAAAAGAAACACATCACGTCACATCATAGTTAAAACACTAAATCTACAGAACAAAAAAAGATATTAAAAGCAGCCAGGGAAAAAGGCCAAGTAACATATGAAGGTAGACCTATCAGAATCACACCGGACTTCTCATCAGAAACTATGAAAGCCAGAAGGGCCTGGGCAAGTATCATGGAGACTCTAAGAGATCACAAATGTCAACCCAGACTACTATACCCTGCAAAGCTCTCAATCAACATAGATGGAGAAAACAAAATATTCCAGGAGAAAACTAAATTTATGCAATATCTACACAGCAAACCAATCCTACAGAAGATACCAGAAAGAAAACTCCAATCCAACAAAAACAACTTCACCCAAGAAAACAGGGCATACAGATAATATCACAACAAAAATGAAAAGAAAACAAGCAATGAAACAGGGTAAGATCACCGACTCCATTACAAAAGGAACTAACATGCATTGGTCACTACTATCTATCAATATCAATGGACTCAACTCACCAATAAAAAGACACAGGCTAACAGAATGGTTGTGGAAACAGGATCCAACATTCTGTTGCATCCAAGAAACACACCTATGCAACAAAGATAAACACTACCTCAGAGTAAAGGGCTGGGAAAATGTTTTTCAAGCAAATGGTTCCAGAAAACAAGCTGGAGTAGCCATCCTAATATCCAATAAAATAGACTTTCATCCAAAGTTAATCAAAAAAAAGATAAGGAGGGCCACTATATTCTCATCAAAGGAAAAATCCACCAAGAGGACATCACAATCTTAAATATATATGCCCCAAATACAAGAGCACCTACATTCGTAAATGAAACATTATTAAAGTTTAAATCATACATTGATCCTAATACCTTAATAGTGGGAGACTTCAACATCCCATTCTCATCAAGGGACAGATCAATGAGACAGACACCAAATAGGGAAATAAAAGCACTCACAGAATCCCTAAATCAAATGGACCTAATAGATGTCTACAGATCTTTTCACACAAACTCAAAAGAGTACACCTTCTTTTCAGCACCACATGGAACCTTCTCCAAAATAGACCATATAGTGGGTCACAAAGTGAGCCTCAACAGATACAAAAGGATTGAAATAATCCCTTGTATACTATCTGACCACCATGGACTAAAGCTGGACATCAAGAACAACAGAAACAACAGAAAGCCGACAAACACATGGAAACTGAACAACTTACTACACAATGACAGTTGGGTTAAGGAAGAAATAAAGAAAGAAATTAAAGACTTCCTAGAATTCAATGAAAATGAAGGCACAACATACCCAAATTTGTGGGACACATTGAAAGCAGTGCTCAGAGGAAAATTTATAGCACTAAGTGCCTGCAAGAAGAAATTCTTAACATCACATACAAACAACTTAATGGCCCAACTGAAAACCCTAGAAAAAAAAGAAGCAGATACACTCAAGAGGAGCAGACGGCTGGAAATAATAAAACTAAGGGCTGAAATCAATCAATTAGAAATAAAGAAAACTATTCAAAGAATCAATAAAACAAAAAGCTGGTTCTTTGAGAAAATCAACAAGATAGACAAACCCTTAGCCAAACTAACTAAAAAGCAGAGAGAAACTATCCAAATCAGCAAAATCAGAAATGAAAATGGGGACATAACTACAGACACTGCAGAAATCCAAACAATTATTAGGTCATACTACAAAAGCCTATATGCCACAAAATTCGAAAATCTAAATGAAATGGATAATTTTCTTGACAGATTCCATCTACCAAAATTAAGTCAAGATCAGGTAGAAAGACTGAATAGCCCTATATCTCCCAAGGAAATTGAAGCAGTCATTAACAGTCTCCCCTCCAAAAAAAGCCCTGGGCTAGATGGCTTCAGGGCAGAATTCTACAAGACCTTCAAAGAAGTACTAACACCAATTCTCCTCAAACTATTCCACAAAATAGAAACAGAAAAAACACTACCAAACTCATTCTATGAAGCCACAGTCACCTTGATATCTAAACCACACAAAGATCCAAAAAAAAAGAGAACTTCGGACCTATCTCTTTTATAAACATTGATGCAAAAATAATCAATAAAATACTGGCAAACCGAATCCAAGAACACATTAAAGATATCATCCACCATGACCAAGTAGGCTTCATCCCAGGCATGCAAGGGTGGTTCAATATACGGAAATCCATCAATGTAATCCACCACATAAACAAAATGAAGGAGAAAAACCACATGATCATCTCCTTAGATGCTGAAAAAGCATTTGACAAAGTCCAACACCCACTCATGTGTAAAGTCTTGGAGAGATCAGGGATACAATGCACATACCTAAAGATAGTAAAGGCAATATACAGCCAGCCTATAGCCAACATCAAACTCAATGGAGAGAAACTTAAATCAATCCCACTGAAATCAGGGAGAAGACAAGGCTGCCCATTGTCTCCATATATTTTTTAACATAGTACTTGAAATCCTAGCCAGTGCAATAAGACAACTAAAGGAAATCAAGGGGATACAAATCGGGAAGGAAGAGGTCAAAGTGTCAGTATTTGCAGATGATATGATAGTAAACATGAGCGACCCCATAAATTCAACCAGAGAACTCCTCCAGCTGATAAACACCTTCAGCAAAGTGGCAGGATACAAAATCAACTCAAAAAAATCAGAAGCCCTCCTGTATACCAAAGACAAAAAGGGTGAGAAAGAAATTAGGGAAACAACACCCTTCACTATAGCCACTAATAACATAAAGTACTTCGGGGGGGCTCTAACCAAGCAAGTGAAAGACCTGTTTGAGAAAAACTTTAAGTCTCTGAAGAAAGAAATCTAAGAAGATCTCACAAGATGGAAAGATCTCCCGTACTCATGGATTGGTAGGATTAACATTGTGAAAATTGCCATCCTGCCAAAAGCAATCAGATTCAATGCAATTCCCATCAAAATACCAACTCAGTTCTTTACAGACCTTGAAAAAAAGATTCTCAGCTTCATATGGAGAAACAAAAAACCCAGAATCTCCAAAACGATCCTGTACAACAACAGATCATCTGGAGTTATCTCTATCCCCAATCTCAAGCTGTGATACAGGGCAAAAGTAATAAAAACTGCATGGTATTGGCATAGAAACAGAAAAGAGGATCAATGGAATCGCATAGAAGACCCAGAAATAAACCCACACACCTATGAATACTCGGTATTTGACAAAGAAGCCAAAACCATTCAATGGAAAAAAGACAGCATCTTCAACAAATGCTGCTGGACCAACTGGATGTCTACATGCAGAAAAATGAAAATAGATCTATATATATATCACTCTGCACAAAACTAAAGTCAAAGTGGATTAAGGACCTCAACATAAAACCAGATACTCTAAATTAGTTGGAAAAAAAATTTGGGAACAGCCTAGAACTCATTGGCACAGGAGACAACTTCTTGAACAGAACACCAACAGCATAGGCTCTAAGAGCAGCAATCAATAAATGGGACCTCATGAAACTGAAAAGCTTCTGTAAAGCAAAAGACACTGTCATCAAAACAAAACGACTGCCTACAGATTGGGAAAAAATCTTCACCAACCCTTTATCTGACAGAGGGCTAATATCCATTATATATATAGAATTAAAGAAGCAGAGAAGCAACAAACCAAATAATCCAATTAAAAAATGGGCAACGGAACTAAACAGAATTCTCAAAAGAGGAACATGGAATGGCAGAGAAACACTTAAAGAAATGCTCAACCTCATTAGCCATTAGGGAAATGCAAATCAAAATGACCCTGAGATTTCACCTTACACCCATCAGAATGGCCAAGATCAAAACCTCAAGTGACTACACATGCTGGAGAGGTTGTGGTGAAAGCGGAATCCTCCTCCATTGCTGGTGGGAATGTAAACTGGTACAACCACTCTGGAAGTCAATCTGGAGCTTTCTCAGACAATTAGGAATAATGCTACCTCAAGCCCCAGCTATACCACTCCTAGGTATATACCCAAAGTTTGCTCAAGTACACAACAAGGACATTTGTTCAACCATGTTTGTAGCAGCTTTATTTGTAATAGCCAGAACTTGGAAACAACCTAAATGTCCATCAACAGAGGAATGGATACAGAAATTGTGGTAATTTTACAAAATGGAATACTACTCAGCAATCAAAAAGGAGGAAATCATGAAATTTGCAGGCAAATGGTGGGATCTAGAAAAGATCATTCTGAGTGAAGTTTCCCAGAAGGAGAAAGACAAACATGGTATATACTCGCTTATATAGACCTACAAGATATGATAAACATAATGAAATCTACACACCTAAAGAAGATAATAATGGGTAAAGATGATCAATCCTCATTTAGAAAGACAAATCGGATGTGCATTGAATGTATGACAGGAGTCTACCACAAAAGGCATGTGGAAGACTCTACCTAATAGTGTTTCAAAGCAGACAATAAGACTCATAGCCAAATCCTTGGCAGAGTGCAGGGAATCATATGAAAGAAGGGGAGTTAGTATGATATGGAAAGGATAGGAGCTCTGCAAGGACCAAATATATCCTGGCACAGGGTCTTTTTTGAGACTGACACTCAACCAAGGACCATCTATGGATATAACCTAGAGCTTCTGCTCGGATGTGGCCCGTGGTAGCTCAGTAACCAAGTAGTTTTCCAAAGTAAGGGAAACAAGGACTATTTCTAACAGGATCTCAAGGGCAGGCTCTTTGACCTCCCCACCCCCCACCCCCCAGGGGAGGAGTAGTCCTGTTAGGCCACAGAGGAAGACTTTGCAGCCAGCCCTGAAGATATCTGATAAAACAGGGTCAAACAAAAGGGGATGAGGTCCTCCCCTATCAGTGTACTTGGAAAGGGGCATGGAGGAGACCAGGGAGGGAGTGTGGGGTTGGGGAGGGAATGAGGGAGTGGGATACAGCGTTAACATAATGTAACTAATAAGAAAAAAAAATTAAAAAAAAAATTAAAGCAGAGGCTGGGGAGTTGGTTCAGTGGGAAGCTTCCTTCTGTGTAGACATGAATCCTAGGCATTCCAGAGTATGGCCAAAATTCAGCTGCAGCTGCATGAAGTCCACAGTATATGTTTGGTTTATGAGGGTATATTGAAACTACTTTGGGGATATGTCTCCAGAGATGAAATATATACCTAGCAATGAAATTTCTAGTGAGTTTTCATAGGGCAAGAGTATAGAAGCTGCCAGGCTTATTTAAAGAACCACCTCTCTTTGTGTCCGAGAAAATATGATTGTTATTTCTTTCTACAAATATCTTGTGTTTTTGAGTTATAATTAAGTGATTCGCCTTTTCCATTTCCTGATTCTAAACCATCCCACGATGTAAATTCCCTCGTTCTCCTTAAAATTCATGGCCTCTTTTTCTTCCATTATTTTTGTTACAGTGTGCGTGCATGTGTGCTCATGCACATATTCCTAAATAAGTAAGTACAATCTGTTCAGTCTGCAAGTCTGTATAATATTACTTCTATGTACATGTTATCATGAATGACTGGCCCCTAATGAACAATTCTTTAGAGAAGAATCGTATGCTGTCTATGGTCTTATGTGTACAGCACAGAGTGGGAATGGCTCCCATTACTCCAGAAGAACTTTTTACTGACTGGTATTTCACGGCCAAGCTAAACACAATCTCCAACTCAATTAAGACTCACCAGAATGGCATATTTCTAAATCTTGGTGCATTAGTGAAAACATAGAAAAGAAAAATTAAAACATACCTTCTAAGTGTCTTCTTTTAACTAAAACAAACCTGTAGAGTCTGTATAATCATAATTTCTGGCATCCAGTAGGTACTCATGACTTTGAGTATCATTGCCATATGAATCCAGGAGTAAAACTTTTAAGGCGGCCACCTGAAAAACAAACTCTTCAAATTCTCTTTTGGTTACTCTAAACAAATTTCGGATGTTTCTTTCACATTACATCACATCAAATCCAGCATCATGCTCAAGGAAGAACACTGTGTTTGCTCACACAGCAACTCTCACTGGGAGGCATATTAAGAAATATCTTGCTTTATGGATTCAATAAAAATAAAATCAATTTTTATAATATTATTATGAGATTAGATTTGGTGATTTAAAAATATTTAAATTATTAAAATATCTTTTTGGTTTAATTTAATAAGTGAATGAAGTTAATTTAATTTAAGATGTAAAGCCACAAATTTTTAATGTGATTTGATAATAAACTATAAATCCCAATTTAGTAATATTTTGTATGCCATTCAATAAGACTAATTCAAAACTAATTTTTATCATCTGAAACAAATAAAACTATTAAAACCCTTTTTTTTTCTGTATTTGATTTCAACAGTCAGTTCTAAAAGCAGCTGGTCAAACCAATTATGGTAAGTTGATTTTAGCAGCTTTTCTTGTAAGTTTAAACTTTTCAAAGTGCAATTTCTATTCACTAGTAATTTGAATTGAGAGCTATTATTTTAAATAATAATTATATTATTTCTTTGAGAAATTCATAAAATGAGTTTTGACCATATTCACCTCCTCCTCCAACTCCTCCAATCTGCACCTGCTCCAGCTCACACTCAATATATATCCAACATTTGATTTTTTTTTCCATGAAGTCAATTTTATATTTCCCAAGTACTCTTCAGACTCCAGCCACCATGGAGGGTGGTTGTCCTAAAAGTTATTATGTCACTAAAGAAAGCTAGCTCTATCTTTCACAAAATCTATAAAATCTAACAGCCTGTCAAATATGGCACAATTTTCTGTTCATTTTCCCCTTTTCATATTGTGATTTTGTCAGACCTAAGCAAGTTTGAGGAGATGGAGCATGGCTGTTGAATGCAAATACAAAAAGAAGAAAGGATTGGATAACTTTGTTTCAGATAATAAAAATTAGTTGCATTCAATAAATTACTAAACTAGGATTTATATTCCAATATCAAATCCTATTAAAATTTGTAGCTTTAGATCTTAAATTTCTTATAGTATTTATAATTTATATCATTTATAATGATCTATGGCATAAAAGATGACTGAATACAAGGCTTATCATAACAAAACAGAATTGAAAAAGGTAATATAAAATGTGAAATATGGGAAAACGGGTACTAGGTGAGAGAAAGAGAGGTAATAGTAGATGGATATGACCAAAAAACATTGTGTAAGTGCATTAAATTTTCAAAGAATAAAACATATCTTGAAATTCTAAAATAAAAAGGCAATACATGGACACAGATGAAATAAGGCACTGAGGTCTGCAGGGATTTAACACATTATAGAATTTAAAAAGAACCCTGACTGGAAGACAAAATGAGGTATGAAGAGGCTTTAGAGACCAGGGGGGAAAAAAAGAAAAAAGAAAGTTGCAAAAGCCCTTGCCTCTTCTACAGACTCAAAGCTGGCTAGCTCTCAGAGCAGGCACAGTTCTGTCACTTGCATCCTTATCAATTGCTCATTGATAAACAACAGTCTCACATCAAATTATGTGACACCATGTTACTATTTTTCAAGAATCAAGATTCATTGTGTCATCTCAAGACTTGGTATCACTGGCCAGGGTAAGTGGAGTTCTCTGTGTACATTCCCTATGTCATCATTCATTTAAGTGACTTTAAGTACCATCTGCTCTGAGCTTCAAATTCCTGGAAGAGCTATATGACCGTACACAGAGAATGTAGTACATTTTGTCCTAAGAACAACAGGGATACAGTGTACATGGTTCCATGCATTTCATCCTTGTATGAAGATGTTGTACTCTACGATTATTTTGAGATTTTGAGAGCAGAAGACAGAAATAGGGGGTCAGCCAGGGAATTGTCCTCCTGCAAACTTTATTGTCAGTCTGTGGTTCATGTTTTTGATGGTGGTTTTCTTCTTTAAAGAGAAAATAGCTTAAAAGCTCAGGAAGATGTATACTACTTAGACATGTACTTGAAGAAAGTCACCTCTAGGTAAATGGGCTATATTGATTTGATAGGTAGAATAATCACAAGTGTACTAGCCAAAAAGTACATTAATATATATGAAAAATACAGATAAATTTTCTCTAATGACAATGAAAAAGATAATAGGTAAAAAAAATATCCAAAAGTAGTTAGATAGTTAAGCATTAACATTAATTAGTTCAAATCATCACAGAAAATACATTTAATCAAAAGCACAAAATAATTGGAAATTACAGACATCAAATTTAAAACAAGAAACTAGTCATGTATAAAATTGATGATAATAAAATGACATATCTTTGACATGTTTAGGTGGCATTGAGAATACAACTTGCTACATCTAATTTCAAGAATAATTTGAAAGCATATTTGCTTTGCATTTCTTTGATGACTAAGGACATTGGGCATTTCTTTACCTGTTTCTCCACCATTTGATATTAATCTATTAAAAATTCTCTGTTTAGGTCTTTACACCACATTTTAATTGGATTATTTGGTTTGTTGGTGTTTAACTTCTTTATATATTCTGGATATTAGCCTTCTGTCAGATATAAGGTTGGTGAAGATCCTTTCCCGATCTGTAGGCTGATGTTTTGTTCTGACTAGTGTCCTTTGCTTTACAGAAGGCTTTCAGTTTCACGAGGTTCCATTTTTGATTGTTGATCTTAGAGTCTGTGCTGTTAGTGTTCTATTCAGGAAATGTCTCCTGTGCCAATGAGTTCAAGGTACTTCCCCATTTTCTCTTCTAACATGTTTACAGTGTCTGGTTTTATGCTGAAGTCTTTGATCCACTTAGACTTTAGTTTTGTGCAGGATGATAAATATGGATCTATTTGCACTTTTCTACATGTAGACATCCAATTAGACCAACACCATTTGTTGAAGATGCTATCTTTTTCCATTGTATTGTTTTGGCTTCTCTGTCAAAAATCAAGTAACCCTAGGTGTTTGCATTTATTTCTGGGAATTCTATCTGATTCCATTGGTCCACCATTCTGTTTCTATGCCAGTACCAAGCTGTTTTTATTACTCTTGCTATATAGTAAAGCTTGAGATCAGGGAGCTACCTAAAGAAGATTTTCAATTTTACATGACTGCTTTAGCTATTCTGGGGTTTTTTGTTTTGTCTTATGAAATTGAGACTTTCTTTCAAGGTCTGTTAAAAATTTGTGTTGGTATTTTGATGGGAACTGTGCTGAATCTCTAAGTTGCTTCTGGTAGGATGGCCACTTTTACTATGTTAATCTTACTGATCCATGATCATGGAAGATATTTCCATCTTCTGATACCTTCTTAACTTTCTTTCTTTAGACACTTGAAGTTTTTGTCATAGAGGTCTTACACTTTCTTGGATAGAATTACATCAATCTACTTTATGCTATTTGTGGTTATTGTGAAGGGTGTAGTTTCCCTAGTTTATTTCTATAGCCTTTTGTCTTTTGTATATTCAGATATTTTTCATTTTTTTATTTTTTAATATTAGTTACATTTTATTAACTTTGTATCCCATCTGTATCCCACTTCCTCATACCCTCCCAATCACATCCTTCATCCTTCATCTCCTTCCTGCCCCTTTCCAAGTCCACTGATAGGGGAGGACCTCCTCCCCTTTCACCTAACCCTAGTTTATAAGGTATCTTCAGGACTGGCTTCAAAGTCCTCCTCTGTGGTCTAGCAGGGCTGCTCCTTCCTCTGGGGTGTCAGGGAGGTCAAAGAGCCAGCCATTGAGTTCATGTCAGAAATAGTCCCTGTTCCTCATACTAGTGAACCCACTTAGATAATGAGCTACCATGGGCTACATCCAAGCAGAGGTTCTAGGTTATATCCATACATGGTCCTTGCTTGGATAAACAGTCTCATAAAAGACCCCTGTGCTCAGATATATTTTCATTTTTATTTACTACAATTTATTCACTTTGTATCCCAGCTGTAGCCCCCTACCTTATACCCTCCCAATTCTGCCGTTCCTCCTTCTTCTCTGTCCATGCCCCTTCCCCAGCCCATTGATATGGGAGATCCCTCCATCCCTTCCATCTGAACCTAGCTTATCAGGTCTCATCAAGAGTGTCTGCATTGTCTTCTTCTGTGGCTCCTCCCTCAGGGGGGAGGTGATCAAAGAGACAGCCACTGAGTTCATGTCATAGACAGCCCTTTTTTCCCTGTTGATCTCCTATGACTAAGGGAAAAGGATAGGGAGGGACCAGGAGGAAATGAGGAACAGGGCAAAAACTGGGTTCCTGTTCTCTACAGGTTCTTCTATCTCTCCCTTCTTCCATAAGACTCCCTGTGCCCTATCCAAAGTCTCACTGTGAGTCTCTGCATCTGCTTTGATACCCTGCTGGGTGGAGTCTTTTAGAGAACACCTGTGGTAGGCTCCCATCCTTTTCCCTCTCTTCTACCACTTCCAGCGTCTATCCTCATTCTTCTGAATGAGAATTAAGTCTCGTCCCTATGTCCCTCCTTGTTGTTTGTTTCCTTTAGTTCTCTAGATTTCAGTATATTTATCCTATATAATATGGTTAATATCTGCTTATAAGTGGGTATATACCTTTGGTATCTTTTTGCTTCTGGGTTGCCTCTCTCAGCTTGATCTTTTCTAGTTCCAACCACATGGCTGAAGATTTCATAATTTCCTTGTTTTTAGTAGCTAAGTAGTATTCCATTCAACATTTATTTGAAGGACATCCAGGTTGTTTCCAGATGCTGGCTATTATGAAAATAGTTGAGCAAATGTCCTTGTTGTATGGTTCAGCATCTTTCAGATATATGCTCAGGAGTGGTATAGCTGGGTCTAAAGGTAGCACTATTCCCAGTTTTCTAAGAAAGCACCAGATTGATTTACAAAATGGTTGTTCTAGTTGACATTCCTACCAGCAATGGAGGAGGATTCCCCTTTTTTTATCCACACCTTCTTCAGCATGTGTTGTCTTTTTAGTTTTTTATCTCAAACATTCTGATGGGTATGAGATGGATTCTCAGAGCTCTTCTGATTTGCGTTTCCTTGATGACTAAGGATTTTGAGAATTTCTTTAAGCATTGCCCAGCTATTTGAAATGAAATTTGTAGGCAAGTGGATGAGACTAGAAAAGATCATCTTGAGTGAGGTAACCCAGAAGCAGAAAGACACACAGGGTATATTCTCACTCATAAGTGGATATTAGCCATATATTATAGGATAAACATACTGAAATCTATACTCCTAAAGAAGCTAAACAACAAGGAAGACCCTAAGGATGATGCTAAATCTTCATTCAGAAGGACAAATGCAGTAGACATTGGAAGCAGGAGAAGACAGGGAACAGGACAGTAGCCTAACACAGAGGGCCTCTGAAAGACTCTACTGATCTGGGTATCGAAGCAGAGACTGAGACTAATAGCCAAACTTTGGGCAGAGGGCAGATAATCTTATGAAAGAAGGAGGAGGTAGAAAGATGTGGAGGGCACAAGAGCTTCAAAAGTATACCAATAGAGCCAAAAAACAAAACAAAACAAAACAAAACAAAAAAAAAACTAATCCCTCCAATCCCTGCAGAGACTGATACCCCAATGCATTGGGAGGACCTAAAAACAGGCTCAGATGTAGCCCATAGATTCAGTCTCCAAGTAGGTTCTCTAATAAGGGAAACAAAGGCTTTCTCTGGCATGACCTTAGTGACAGGCTCTCTGATCACCTCCCCCTGGCAAGTGCAGCCTTACCAGACCACAGAAGAAGACAAGGCAACCTGATGAGACCTGAAAGGCTAGTGTCACGTAGAAGGGGAAGAAGATCTCACATATCAGTGGACTAGAGGAGAGACATAAGGGGAGAAGAGGGTGGAAGTGTAGGATTGGGAGGAGATGAGGCTGGAGGACACAGCAGAGTTAAAAATTTAATAATTTGTAATAAATGATAATGATAATAATTTAAAAATAAAAAGAGAATTCTCTGCTTAGCTCTGTACCCAATCTTTTAATTGGATTACTCAGTGTTGTTCTTTATATCTTCTGAATATTAGCCTTCTGTCAGATGTAGGGTTAGTAAAGATCTTTTCCCAGTCTGTATGTTGTCATTTTGTTCTGTTGACCACCTCCTTTGCTTTACAGAAGCATTTTAGTTTCATGAGTTCCCATCTATTGATTGTTCTTCTTCAGGCCTGAGCTGCTGGTATTCAGTTCAGGAAATTGTCTCCTGTGCCAATGCATTCAAGGCTTTTCCCCACTTTTTCTTCTTGTGGATTTAGTATGTCTGGTATTATATTGAGGTCTTTGATCTACTTAGATTTGAGTTTTGTGCAGGGAGATAAATATGGATCTATTTTCATTTTTCTACATGTAGGCATCCAGTTAGACTAGCATAATTTTTGAAGATGCTACCTTTTTTCCATTGTATGGCTTTGGCTTCTTTGTCAAAACTCAGGTGTCTGTAGGTGTGTGGATTTATTTCTAAGTCTTCTATTCAATTCCAGTGATCCACCAGTCTGTTTCTATGCCAATACCATTATTTTTAATAATGTTAGAATTAAACTAAGAGGTCTGCCCATTCCATGACAGTACTTTGCTATTCCCCCAGTCCAAGTGACAGCAAGGTGGAATGCTATAAGAACAGTACAAATCCATATTTCAGGTACTTCAATAAACAAGTCAAATCATAATAATTACAAAATTTTAGTATAGTCTTTCCATTTTACCATTGACTCCACTCTTGCTATAAGAATCCAGTTCCAGATACTTCAGTATTTTAACTGATGAAATTATAGTCTCCAGAGCACTAGAGATTGTTTTATGTTTTTAATGTTGAATTTATATCCTCTAGACATCCAATAGGCCATTATATATAATCTCTATATCTGAAATATTAGACCCATACAAATGCTTGGATGAAGGAACAGTTTGTCAATGAATGCATAATCTCAGTTGACTAACTCTCTGCAATTCAGTCATACGCATCATTTCATGTTTCTAAAGACTACCTGCCTCATACATAAAAACCTTTGGTTAAGATTTCTTAGTAACTTTTGATTCTAAGGTGCAATTTTTAAATTTGGTGGAGGGATTGTGTCAATCAATAAATCTCTCTCTCTCTCTCTCTCTCTCTCTCTCTCTTTCTGTGTGTGTGTGTGGCTGGCTTTATTCATGTGTGGATTATATCCTTGTGTGTACATATATAGACCAAAAGTCAGTGACTGCTGTGTATCTAGTGCTGGGTATCACTAGAATTTTCTCTCTCTTTTTTTTTTTTTTTTTGGCTTAATAAGAATTTAATGAAATGGAACATTCTTAAAGTATACATTGATTTTTAGGTAGTGAAGAGTTAGTCTTTTGAGTCCTTAATAGATGGATCAGGATGAATATATATTTACTAACTCAACCTAAATAGATAAATATTTATGTACATATAAACATACAGATACACATTTATACTAGAATATTTACATATAAAATCCATATGTATCAGTTTTATAGATACATTATTGTTAGTAGACAATTGAAAAATAATAGACAGATAATAGATGATACCTAGATGTATTTTTTTTTAATTTTATTTTTCTTTTTAGTTACATTTTGTTAACTCTGTGTCCCAGCTGTATCCCGCTCCCTCATTCCCTCCCCAACCCCACACTCCCTCCCTGGTCTCCTCCCTGCCCCTTTCCAAGTCCACTGATAGGGGAGGACCTCCTCCCCTTTCATTTGACCCTGTTGTATCAGGTATCTTCAGGGCTGTCTGCAAAGTCCTCCTCTGTGGCCTAACAGACTGCTCCTCCCCTGGGGGGGGAGGGGTGTCAAACAGCCTGCCCTTGAGATCCTGTTAGAAATAGTCCGTGTTCCCCTTACTTTGGAAAACTACTTGGTTACTGAGCTACCACGGGCCACATCCGAGCAGAAGTTCTAGGTTATATCCATAGATGGTCCTTGGTTGAGTGTCAGTCTCAGAAAAGACCCTGTGCCCGGATATATTTGGTCCTTGTAGAGCTCCTATCCTTTCCATATCATACTAACTTCCCTTCTTTCATGATTCCCTGCACTCTGCCGAGGGTTTGGTTATGAGTCTTAGTGTCTGCTTTGAAACACTGCTAGGTAGAGTCTGACAGGAGTCTACCACAAAAGGCATCTGATAGAATTTTCTCTTGAGAGAGGTCTCTGTAGCTAGTCTGGTTGGCTTGTAAGTTTCAGGGATCTTCCCCGGCATCCTCTTCCCTGTTTTATTGAGAATATTATAGACAATTGATTTCTGGCTTTTACTTTGGTGATCAAATTCCATATGCTTTTGCTTGGATAGAAAGAACTTTAACTACTTAGCCAACCCCAGCTCTTACTTTAAAAAATTATAGTTATTTTTATTCTAATGTGATTTTAACTCATCTACCTCCAACAGAACATTCACAATGCACAGAACATTATGTGCATTCATCTTATATATATCATAACAATTTACGCTTCAAACGCTGAGATACCATCTGTTTCTTCTAATACTTTAAATTGTCCAATAAACACACTGACAGAGAAAATATAAGATTTGTGACATGAGAGAACCTTGGGATATATAGAGAAGCTTAAGAAATCAAGGATATTAAAGTCAGTACACGTTAAACACATGACACCTGTGGTGAGCATGGACTGAGGAAATTTTGTCTTTAGTTTCTGTCATTTCAACTTAATAGAATCATGAGCTTAAAACTGAGCGGTATGTATCATATTGGAGGACTTGGAGAAGCTCGGGCAAGCTATCCATATCAGAACTCCATAGACTTGTCATCCCTATCACCACCCTGGAAGATCAGAGAAGACAGGAGTGAACAGAAGCACACAAACCAATTATGGAGCATCTTCAAGCTAAACAGCTTTCTGGTACAGTCAAAAGTCTCATTTTGCACTCCATTACCTAGATGCAAACTGCAGCCTGCAGGGATCACTAATTAATGTAAACTCATTTTCCCAGGCAGAACAGTCTGTGTGATTATTTGTTATTTCTCAATAAACACAAGAAGAACATAAAGGCATTTTTCTTCCACTGTGTTTTCATAGCACCTTGCATCATTGTGTCCTATCACATCATTGTAAGATTTTATCAAATTTATCTAAAGGTTGAACTCCTTGGCATACTTTCTCAATTAAACATACAGACTTTAAAATGTTTACCACAAAAAGAAACAAAACAACAAAGATTCCTAAACTTAAAATACAAAATCACTAGAAAATTAAATGATTCATAAATATATTTATTTTATGTCTTTAGCTCCACAAATGTTTTACTAATGCTACTATCAAACATTTATGCTTTCCGGTTTGGGCTACCTATCCATATCAGAACTTTTTGATGTAGATACTAGTTTCATATGGGATGGGGGTTTAGTAGGATTCTGAGATGTACTACTGGGGAATAAAGAAGTTATTAAAATATTTATTAGCAGTGATAGAAAGTCAAAGAAGCAACAACATTTTCAGAGCTGCACAGAGAGGGTTGATGCCCCAGCACCTAAGACACACAGCAGAGGAGGAACCTGGAGGGAATCAGAGCCCATAAGTGAGTCTCTTCTTATGCCTTTTAAGAATAGAAATGGTTTCTAGCAAGAGTCTACAGCCAGGTGGTCTGATCTCCAAGCAGGAAGAAGGGAATAATATGGAGAACAGTATGTGGCAAGCCTCGATTCACTTCCCAGCTGGTATGCCATGGCGTGAATAAATTGGCCAACTTGGAACTCATAGACAAAGTTCCAGGAGGATGTCTGTCAGTATGTATGAAAGCAAGAGAAATGTATTAGAAATACTGTGGTTTCAGCAGGGCCTAGATTCTAAGATTAAAGTAGGTGTAATATAGGTCATCTGGAGTAAATATTTAAAAAATAGCATGTTGTCTGTCACCTGCCTTTTCCTCTGTACTATTCCTTAATTTTCAGAGAGAAAGAGAGGGAAAAACAAAATTAAAATCACTGGAAATGACTGACTCCAAATTCTCTGCTAGTGTCTCTTGTCAGGGATTCCAAACTATTTCAGGGAGGAAAATTTCCTATCCTGTTGTAAAAGTGCATTATATGATTTTTCAGTGTTATTTTAGAAATGAGTGAGAGTACTGAATTCCTGCCCTTCTTCCTAGATGTTTATCTCCTTGAGAATACTCACCTGGAATATTTCTCTTCTTCCATCATTGCATATCTCCATCTGGTCAATTTCTTTTTTATGTTTTTTAAATTTTTTTCTTTGTTATAATTATTTATTATAATTTATTCAGTTTTTATGCCAGCTGTAGACCCCTCCCTCATCACCTTCTGGTCCCATCCCCCCTTCCTCTTCCCAACCTTTGTCCTGCCCTGGTCCAATGAAAGGAGAGGTCCTTCTCCCCTATTATCTGACCCTACAATATCAGGTATCATCAGGACTGTCTGGATCCACTTTCTCTGTGGTCTATTTAGGTACCTCACCAGGGGAGAGGTAATCAGAGAGCCAGCCACTGAGTCCATGTCAGAGACAATCCCTATTCCCCTTTCTAGGGAATTCCACATGGAGACTAAGCAACCCATGGGCTACAACTGAGCAGGGGGTCTAGATCCTCTCCATATATGGTCCTTGGTTGATTCATCAGTCTCTGCAGGACCCCATGAGCCCAGATTTTTTAGCTGTGTTGATATCCTTGTGGTGATCCTGTCCCTTCCAGGTGTTTCTATTCTTTTAATTAAATTTTTATATTTTTTACTAATTACAGTTTATTCACTTTGTATCCAAGCTGTAGCCCTTCCTTCATTCCCTTGAAATCCCACCCACTCCCCGCTTCTTCTCCCATGCCCCTCCCAAGTCCACTGATAGGAGAGGTCCTCCTTCTCTTCCAACTAGTTTATCAGGTCTCATCAGGCCTGGCTGCATTGTCCTCCTCTGTGGCCTGGCAAGGATGCTCCCCCCTCAGGGGCAAGTGATCAAAGAGTCAGCCACTGAGTTCATGTCAGAGACAGTCCCTGTTCCCCTTTCTAGGGAACCTACTTGGAGACTGAGCTGCCATGAGCTACGTCTGAGCAGGGGTTCTAGGTTATATCCATACATGTCCTTGGTTGAGTATCAGTCTCACAAAAGACCCCTGTGTCCAGATAACTTAGTTTTGTTGCTCTCCATGTGGAGGTCCTGTCCTCTCCTCTTGGTATCATTTTCCCCCTCTTCCATAAGACTCCCTGCACTCTGTCAGAGTTTGGTCATGAGGCTCAGCATTTGCTTCTATGCACCGCTGGGTTGAGTCTTTCAGAGGCCCTCTGTGGTAGGCTACTGTCCTGTTTCCCATTTTCTCCCTCTTCCAATGTCCATCCTGTTTCTCTTTCTGAGTGAAGATTGATCATCTTACTCAGGGTCCTCCTTCTTGCTTAGCTTCTTTAGGTGTACAGATTTTACTATGCTTATACTATATTATATGTCTACTATCCACTTATAAGTGAGTATATACCATGTGTGTCTTTCTGCTGCTTGGATATGTCACTCAGGATGATCTTTTCTAGTTCCCACAATTTGCCTGCAAATTTCATGATTTCCTTGTTATTAATTGCTGAGTAGTATTCCATTGTGTAAATGTATCACAATTTCTGTGTCCATTCCTCAGTTGAGGGACATCTGGGTTGTTTCTAGGTTCTGGCTATTATGAGTAAACCTGCTAAGAACATGGTTGAGCAACAGATCACCAGCAGCACAGGTTCTAAGAGCAACAATCAACAAGTGGGACCTCATGAAACTGAAACGCTTCTGTAAAGCAAAGGACTCTGTCATCAGAACGAAACAACAATATAAAGACTGGGAAAGAATCTTCACGAAGACTATATCTGACAGGGGCTAATATTCAGAATATATAAAGAACTAAAAAACTTAAAAAGCAACAAATCAAGTAATCCAAGTATAGAGCTAAATAGAGAATTCTCTGTAAAGGAATATCGAATGGCAAAGAAACACTTAAAGAAATGTTCAATGTCTTTAGTCATCAGGGAAATGCAAATCAAAATGATCCTGAGATTTCAACTCACACCCATCAGAATGGCTAAGATCAAAAACTCAAGTGACAATACATGCTGGTGAGGATGTGGAGAAATGGGAACCCTCCTCTAATGCTGGTAGGAATATAATCTTGTACAACCACTTTGGAATCCAATCTGGAGCTTTCTCAGACAATTAGGAATAGAGCTCCCTCAAGATCCACATATACCACTCCCAGGCATATATTCAAAATATGCTCAAGTACCTCCATGTCTTTCTATCTGCCCTTTCTTCCACAAGATTCCATGTACTCTGCGCAAAATTTACCTTTGAGTCTCAGCATCTGCTTTGTTACCCTGATGAATAGTGTCCTTCTAGGGCCCTCTGTAGAAGGTTCCTGTTTTATTCCTGTCTTCTCCTACTTCTGATGTCTATCCTGTTTGCCCTTCTGAATGAGAATTAAGATCCTCTTTGTTGTTTAGCTTCTTTTGGTCTGTAGTATTCTTTAGGATTGTAGTATAGTTATTCTATATTATATGGCTAATATTCACCTATAAGTGAGTATATACTATGCGTGTCTTATTTCTTCAGGGTTACCTCACTCAGGATGACCTTTTCTATTTCCATCCATTTGCCTGCAAATTTCATGATTTCTTTGATTTTAATTGTTGGTTAGTATTCCATTGTGTAAATGTATCACAATTTCTGTATCTGTTTTTCAGTTGAGAGACATCTAGGTTGTTTCCAGATTCTGGGTATTATGAATAAAGCTGCTATGAACATAGTTGAGCAAATGTCCTTGTTGTGTGGTTGGGCATCTTTCAAATATATGCCCAGGAGTGCAATAGCTGGATCTTGAGGTAGCATTATTCCTAATTTTCTGAAAAAGCAACAGATTGTTTTCCAAAGTGGTTGTACAAGTTTACATTCCCACTAAATCTGACAAAGGACTAAACTTCAGAATATATAAAGAATTCAGGAAGTTAAACACCAACAAACCAAGGAATCCAATTGAAAAAATAGGATACAGAGCTAAACAGAGATTTCTCAACAGTGGAATTCTGAACAGCAGAGAAACACTTCATGAAATGCTCAGTGTCTTTAGTCATCTGGGAAATGCAAATCAAAATGACCCTGATATTCTCCCTTATAGCTACCAGAATGACTAAGATAAAAAAAAACTCGAGGGATGACACATGCTGGAGAGGATGTGAAAAAAAGGGAACCCTCCTCCACGTTGTCAATTTTTATCTCATGCATTTCTTGATAAAACACACTTTCAGTAACCAAGTTTCTTGATGGGAGGAGACTGAATATCAAATCATATGGAACATCCATGAGAATATTCACAGTAACTGAGTACTTAAATGCCAAATAAACCAGGTTTCAGAAGGTACCAGAAGGGCAAAGCAGGAGCTTTGTACCTGTGGGCAGTCTGTGATAGTAAAATAGCACAAGAAGCACATACTTGTTTTTAACAAGAATGAGATGTGGGAAGTATTGCGGCCACGGGGATAATAGCCTTCACATGTCTTCTTAGCTCCTAGTCTTTTACCAGCCACTCTGCTTGTCTTTTAATCCCTCCAGATCCGGTTTTCATCCACATGGAATGTGTAGCCTATGTCATGCATATACACCTTCAATACAAATTCTTCAAATACCAGATCCAAATTCAAATGTCTTTAGAAAATTATTTCTGTATTAATATCCAGATTTGTGATTCCATTCCTTTAGATTCGACGCTAGACCATGTTAGTGCAATTTTACACATGTGGTTCATTATAATCTCTGGTTTCCAACCGTGTGAAAAATCTATGAGGACATGAATTATTCTATTTCTTTCTATCTCCACTATGTAGCATCTGAAACTCTGCTAGACAGCTAAGATTTCTACAAATGTTGTTTTAATATGCACACCTTTAAAAACTTTCCTCTTGAATTTAAACCACAAATTCTATCTAAGAATCCATGGCAGAATTTTTTTTCTCAGAATTTCACTATTTTTTTCCTTTTCTTTTTTTTCCCTTTTTTCTTTTTTTTTTTTTTTAAAAAAAATTAGTGTTAGTTATAGTTTATTAACTTTGTATCCCAGCTGTATCTCCCTCCTGCCTTCCCTAGCAATCCCACCCTCCCTCCCTCATCTCCTCCCTGCCCCTTTCCAAGTCCACTGATTGGGGAGGTCCTCCTCGCCTTCCATCTGGCCCTGGTTTATCAGGTATCTTCAGGACTGGATGCAAAGTCCTCCTCTGTGACTTAGCAGGGCTGCTCCTCACTCCAGGGGAGGGGGAGCAGAAGTCAAAGAGCCTAATTACATTTGAAATTGCAAGGTACTTCACTGAGAATTCCCTTTAAGAGTTTCATTCAATACTGTGAGCTCTCTGGTTCCCCAGGATTCCCGTGTTTCTTTGTGGCGTCTGTTTCCTAAAGCTTGGACTGTTTTAAACACAGTGTGGCACACTAGGAGGAACAGTGAAGTGTGATGCAGATGTGTTTCTATGTGAAATCGTGCTCGACACCAAATAATATTATAATGTTTGCAGGATAATATTTAAATTGAATTTTATTCTCAAATGATTATTTCCTTTTGCAAAGAAAGCCTTTCTATTAAGCACACACTTAAAATGTTCAAATTAAATCTCTTCATGATAAAGTAATGGCCCAAGGCAGCTCCTTAATAGAAGATAAGGCCAAAGTCATTTTATTCCCTAAAGCATGCTGCAGAGATTCAAAAATCCTCCCCTCCCCTTTCCTTTTACAATGATGCCACAACTAAATTGTTTATCTATTATGAACTCCAGCTTTGTATTTGGAAAATGGTTTTGAGAGTCTAAAACAAAATATTTTAAAAGGCCAGAGCTTCATGTTTCATCTCTTTCAGTTTAATGGAAATAACACAACCTAACTCATTGATTAAATATTATGTAACATGTAGTATGTGCTTTTAGTTGCTTGTTTTAGGGTACTATTTTTCTTTAGAGTGTCCATGAAATCTTTAAGATATGTAGGTGGAAGCAGATAAACGACATATAGCATGAAATCAATAGTCAGTAAATATCATATCATATCTATCTATCTATCTATCTATCTATCTATCTATCTATCTATCCATCCAGTTGTATTTTGAGCAAGGACATTTATTGTAAGCTGCATTTTTCACTTCTGTTTTACTTTATTAATAGCTTTCCCACTTATTTTGTAAAGCATCTGAGGTTTGCATCATTCCATTTGCCACACGAGTTTGGTATAGTGTATCTAATTGCTGTTTTCTGGAAGTTTGGGATCAATTTCACACACCATGCCTTGCTCGTTTTCATTCTGAAACATAAATCCCACAGAAGATCAAGATACCTCACATAGATCTTTGCAGACAGTCAACATATCAATATGCCTAGAAGCAAAAGATGAATTCCCCACTGTTTGATCAATAGAGCAATAACTGCAAGTGTTATGGATGAAGATAAAGCTATCCTTTCTGTTTTCATACCTAACCACTTTATTTGACTTGATCTCATCTGCCTTAGAGAACTCTATTGCCTGACTACACACAATGCAAAGAACATATTTCATTCGATTGATTCGCAATTTCCTCATCATTAATTTCATTGACTGAGTATTAGGCTTTCGAATTAGAGCCAGAGGACACTCAAACAGTGAAGTTCTGTCAATTTTCCAAAAGAAATTTCCTTTCTTTCTTCATTCCCTCCCTATTTCCCTCTCCAATTTCTTTGTTGCTTCTTCTTCTCCCAGACATATACACACACTCTCTCTTTTCCTCACTCCCTTCCTTTCTGCCTCACTTCCTATTTTCTCAAATTGGAGGAGTACAGTTCTTACAATTGTAGGATTTTTCTGTGACTCCCCCAAAGCAAACACACTTCATACTGAAATCTCCGTCTTTGAATATGGCTGTAGCAGATGACTACCAAATTACCTTTTTATCTTGGTTAAATAACTTGATCTAAATTCAAGGATAATGTAGTCCATGGCCAAGTGATATCTGTTCACAAAATCATCAGTGAGAAATCACGAATGCCAATATCTATTGGTATTGAGAATGAGAAAATTCAGAGACATTTGGATGAAAAATAACTCTCACATCAAGAGTATCACAATGAAGTGGAGAAATTTTTAAATGATAAAGCTGTGTCATCTTCTGAGAAATGCATTTGGAAAAAGAAGATGGAGAAGAGAGGAGCCTGCTGTTGCTATCTAATTAATCATTAGTTTTCATATTGTATTGTGGATTGGTCTGGTGCTCAGTGTATTCAAATGCTAAATTCTGGGCCTCAAGATCTGGTTGCAGTCAGGAAGAGTGCATTGTCATGTACATTGATCAATGCTGTGAAAACTTTCATCTTCAATTATCTCTGATTGTTTAATAAGAAAAGTTGAAAAACCAAATCTGGGCAGAGGAAATAGGTAGGTGGAATTTTGTTCCTGGTCTTGGGAATGAAGGTAGGGCCCTCAAGGTAGAAGGAGAGAAGAAGAAAGAAGAGGAAAAAGGATGTGGTGAGGAATACCTGATGGAGCAGAAACAGCCCAGACAAAATAGATATGGCATGTATTACAGAGTGCATTGTTGGGGAATAGCAAAACTAGCATAGAGGATTAGTATAAATGGATATCTGCCCAGTTATGGTAATTAAAACTTAGTAAATCTTATATGAGTCTCTGTCTCATTCATTTGGGAGCTAGAGTAGCTGATTAGAAGAGTCCTCCTGAAATACAAATAGCTTTACAACATTGTCAATTTGTTTTCTTACTCATGTTAAACCCAATCATGGCTTTCTGAGTTCAGTATTTATTGTAAGACCCTGATGAACCACCAGCCATAAGAATAAAGATACTAAGACCTTTTGGAATTTTGAAGCTTAGGCCTTACCTAGGCAGACTCTCAACTAGATTATATAAACTAATCCTACCATCTAAACCCATCCCACCACATGGCTAGCCATATTTTCCAGGCCCATAGTCATATCTGTCTCCTCTCATGCCTCCTGGTAAAAGAAGCCCCCCCCCTTCTTCTTTCCAGAGTCCCTTCCTCTGCTTGGAAATCCCACCTTCCACTTTCTGCCCTAGCTCTTAATGACCAGATCTTTATAGCAACTAATCAACAGTGAGACATATGTAATGCAACCCTTAAAAAGTCTAGAGATAAAGGACGGTGTGATCTTCTCTGTAGGATTTACAAAACAGGCTGGTAATGAGTCATGATACAGTAATTATGATATCAGAATCTGTTAGCATTTAGCTCACTGCAATTAACAATCAAATATACAGAGACAGGCCTTAATACAATGTGAATGAAGGAGGTCACCTCTACAAGTTTTCTTACTTACAAACTAAAGACAAGGTTTGGCATTGAATAACAGAACAGTTATTGTGTGTGGCAACATCCGAATATTCATATCATAATGACACTAATGCTCTGATTAAAAACTGATTTGAATGATATATTCTACTTTCTTTTTTAAATGTTCAAGCAAATATAAAATCAGATATATTTATCTATCAGGCTATGATCATTGCCCTGGTTCCTACTGCTTCATACAAAATTATAAAGAAAAAAAATGATCCTGTATTTGACAATGCCACAAATAAATTTAAATTATACCTGTGCAACTTTAAGTGACATACAATGGAACAGAATACCTCAACTATAAAGAAAAGTCATTTCTGAAAATGAGGCCAATGAAAAGAAAGTAGAAGTCTAAAAAGAAAGAGTCTAAAGTCTAAATTCTACAAAGAAAGTAGAAGAAAAAATAATATATTTTATTTTAGTCTGTATTGAAATGCTCAGCATACACTTTATATATCACATCTCATTAATTAATTGGAAAGAATTTTTCGTGTTGGCAGAGTGGAAACAGAAATGATAGAGATAGGTTAAATGAATCCCTAAATAGTTTCAAGGAGAAAATAGGCCATTTATAATTTAATAGTGTTAGTGGCTCTGCAATATAACATATGGTAAGTACATGTAGGACCCTAGGTTCACTCCAAACTATGTTCTCAGAAGTCAATGATCTGCCTACTATTTTCTTCTTCTCTCTAAATTATAGTAAAATTTGAGCTACTTTTTCAGCTAAGCATTGACCACAACACTATAAAAACAGAGCATGCATAAATTCAACTAATGGCTTAAATAATTACAGCAAAAGATGTACTTAAACCAAAAAATAATGTCACATAATCTATATATCAACAGTCATGAGTTATAACATACAGTTATTGGTAGTTAACACCCTTGAAAGTTTTGAGGGAGAATAAAGTAAAATTATCCTTTTGCTTGTCATTTGTGAAAATCAAATCTTTCATAAAACACAAGGCAACGTTTTCTGTGTCTAGATTGGTGGCTTTTTTTTTTTTCTTTTAGGAATATTGGCATTAAATACACAATATTGACCAAGTGATTAAAATTACTTCTGTTAATAAATTTATGTGTCTCATTTAAAAAAATAAGGTGTGTCTTGAGTTTTTTTTTTTTCCCTTCATGTACTGTTTAAGTAGTAACAAAGGAAAAAAAAAAGAACAAGGAAACTAAATAAGGACTAATAGGGATCTAAAAGAATCAAAGAGGGGTGGATTATAATTGGAATTGTGGAAATGTCCTAACAAAGCCCATTTTTACTATCATTTTGCTTATAAACAAATAAGTTTATGTGGAATCCATTTTCACAAATAATTTATCCTCTGCTCTCCTTTTCCCTTCTGTTCCTCTTTTTTTCTGTGTGTTAGTGAGTATGGCATGTGTGAGTGTGTTACATGAGTACAACTGTGCACCTGGGGCTTGGCTAGTAGCCCACATTTACATACAGAATCATGAGGCTACTTATCAGAGAAGTGAAGCCTTTTGTACATTCTAGTAGCCATGGAAGAATTAGAATACTAATGTTGCAACTGAGAAGCACCAATCATTAGAAAATTAAGAAAGTAATTAAAAACCTCTGGTTTTGTTTTTGGATATTTTTCCCCCAAATTTCCCATTTATTTTGCTTCATCTGGTCATTGTCAGATTTCACAACTGATTGGTCTTCAAAGTTTTTTTCTTTCTGATGATCATACTTAATTTGTTTCAATTTACTCAAATTGTTTCCTGCTGTGAATGCGAACACCAGGTAAAAAAACCAAAAAGTTGGTAAGAAAAGAGAGAGAACATTAAAATTCTTTGTGAAGGACTGATATCTAATAACTATATTCCTTTTTTTTTAAATTTATTTACTTTTATTAATTACAGTTTACTCACTTTGTATCGCAGCTGTAGGCCCCTCCCTCATCACCTCCCAATCTTACCCTTTTTCCTTCATCTCCTGCCATACCCCTACCCAAGGACACTGATAGGGGAGGTCCTCCAACTCTTCCATCTGACCCTAGCATATCAGGTCTCATCAGGACTATCTGCACTGTCTTTCTCTGTGGCTGGTAGGGCTGCTCCCCCATAAAGCTGATGTGATCAAAGAGCCAGACACTGAGTTCATGTCAGAGAGAGTTCCTGTTCCCATTATTAAGGAATCCACTTGGAGACTGAGCTGCCATGGGCTACATCTGTGCATGGGTTCTAGCATATCTCTATGCATGGTCCTTGGATGGAGTATCAGTCTCAGAAACGACCCCTGTGCCTAAAATTTTTGGTTTTGTTGTCTCCATGTGGAGCTCCTGTCCCTTCTATGCCTTTCTTTCTTTTTTTTTTTTAACTTTTATTAGTTACACTTTATTCATTTTTTATCCCACCATAAACCCTTCTCTCCTTCCCTCCTAATCCCACCTTTCCTTCCCCTTCTTCACACATGCCCCTCCCCAAGTCCACTGATAGGGGAGGTCCTCCTCTCCTTCCTTCTGATCTTAGTCTATCAGATCACATCAGGAGTGGCTGCATTGTCATCTTCTGTGGCCTGGTAAGGCTGCTCCCCCCTCAGGGGGAGGTAATCAAAGAGCAGGCCAATCAGATTATGTCAGAGGCAGTCCCTCTTCCCATTACTATGGAACCCACTTGGACACTAAACTGACATGTGCTACATCTGTGCAGGGGTTCTAGGTTATCTCCATGCATGGTACTTGGTTGAAGTATAAGTCTCTGGAAAGACCCCTGTGTTCAAATTTTCTGGTTCTGTTGCTCTCCTTCTGGAGTTCCTGTCCTCTCCAGATCTTACTATTTGCCACTTCTTACATAGGATTCCATGTACTCTGCCCAGCAGTTGGCCATAAGTCTCAGCATCTGCTTTGATAGTCTGCAGGGCAGAGCCTATCAGAGGCCCTCTGTGGCAGGTTCCTAACTTGTTTCCTGTTTTCTTCTTCTTCTGATGTTCATCCTCTTTGTCTTTTGGGATAGGGATTGAGCATTTTAGTCAGAGTCCTCCCTCTTGATTAGTTTCTTTAGATGTACAGATTTTAGTAGGTTTATCCTATATTATATGTCTATATGAGTGAGTATATACTGTGTGTGTCTTTCTGTTTCTGGGACAGCTCACTCAGGATGATCCTTTCCAGTTCCCACCATTTACCTGAAAATTTCATGATTTCCTTGTTTTTCATTGTTGAGTAATATTCCATTGTGAAATCACCTGTATTATGTGATGATTTAGAATCTTTATTGAATCTTCATTTTTAATTTTAATATAGATTATTCTCTATACAATATTTCCAGCCCATATCTTTCACTCCTTCCACTCAACCCTGGTTCCCCCAACCACTACTCTCGATGGGATTTACTACCCTTTCTTCTTTCAGAAATGAGCAGGCTTCCAAGAGAGAACAAGCAAACATGGCAAAATAAAATGCAATAAGACAAAGCAAAAATCTTCATGCTGAGGCTGGACAGGCAACCAAATAGGAAAAAGAATGGCAAGAGAAGGCAAAAGGGTCAAAGAAACACCCCCTTCCATAGTTATGAGTCACAAACACACACATAAAAGAGAACAAAAACTAACAAACAAAACGACAACAAGCAAACAAACAAAAACAAGCTACCAGTAACAACAAATGTGCAGAGGACCTGGTTCAGAACCCTGCAGGCCCTGTGCTTGCCACTTCAGTATCTGTGAACTCATATGAGTCCTTATTTGACTCAGGGGGCTTTATTCCCGTGGTGTCCTTCATCTACTCTGACTCATTAACTCTTCTCTCCTCTTCTTCCTCAGGATTCCTGGAACTACCAGGCAGAGACTCCCAATGTAGAATCTCTTTCCTCAGAATGTCTAGCTATGGTTCTCTGCACACACTCCCTTCTGCTGCCAGAGAAATCTTCTCTGATGAAGACTGGACGAGGCACAAATCTATGAGTATAACTGAATATCGTTAGGAATCATGTCATTAATTTTGCAGTGTTTGGTTTGGTTTGGTTTGGTTTGGTGTAGGAATAGTCATCTTTGGTTCTGCCCTCAGTTGCTGGCCATCTAGTACCTGGTTCCAGGACCCACTGTAGGTGCTGGGTTCCCTTCTGAGTGAAGTGGTCCTCAATTTAAATCAAACATTAGTTGGTCACTCCTTCAAGTTATGTGCCATCATTGCCCCAGCACGTCTTGAGAACAGGACAGATTGGAGGTGGATAGTTTTGTGGCTGAGTTGATGTTTACATTTCTCTATCAGTAGCCTGCACTGTACTTTTTATTGCCAAAGAGACTAGAACATAGGACAGAAGTCTCCAGGCAGGTACAGCTTGGTATCTCATTGAGCTGTGCTGATGTTGTCTTCTTCATTGGGGCCCCAATGTCCATGGAAAGCCCTCTATCCTAGCACCAGCCTGAGTTGTTTGAAGGTCTTCAGTGGATACCTTTCCATAAACAAAAGCATAACCTTCAGTACTGGAAGTCCTTGCTAGGATCACTCTCATAGTTTCCAGGAACTTCCCACTGCATTAGATTGTCACACTGTGCTCCAAATGCTCTCCCTCTTTACCGCCATCTCATCTTCCCCTACTGGATCACTCTTGCTTCCACTTTCACACACAAAATCTATTGTATTTTATTATCCCAGGAATATCAATGCTTCTTCCTAAAGCTCTCCTGTTTACTTAACCTCTCTGAGTCTGTGGCTTTTAGCTTGTTTGCCATCTACTTAAAAGGTAATACCACTTATGAGTGAAGACATAGCATATTTTCTTTCTGGGTTTGGGTTACCACACTCAGGATACAATTTTCTAGTTCCATCCATTTTTCTGCAAATTTCAAGATGTTAAAAAACGAACAAACAAACAAACAAAAATACTGGGAAGTGTTCTATTGTGTATATGTACAACAGTTTATTCATTCTTCAGTTGGGGGACATCTAGGCTGTTTCCAGTTCCTGGCTATTATTGGCTATTATGAATAAAACATGCTTGAGCTAGTGTCCTTTTGGTAGGATGGATGGTATGAGTAATCAGGCAGCTCCACCATCAGCTCTAGGAACCTGGCAATAGCAGAAAACGTCATCACTGGTGCACCATCACCAGCGCAACACCTTCTTCAACCTCCAGAAGCCACGTGTTGGAGTCTGAACACGTACTGAGCTGTGACAGCTTTACGATGACAGCTTTACGACAGCCACAAAGCACGCATCTTGCACAGGCGCAGTCAGCTTGTAAAAGACCTGTCCACTTTGCTCTGCCCCTTTTCGTCCCGCTGCCACTTCCCCCAGAGCTTCTGCGTCCCCCTTCCCTAATAAGCCTCACACGTGAGGCCTGCCTTGTAGTGTGACTTCTTGTATTCCATCATTCAGCATCATGGTCTAAATCCTAACAGATGGGTCTTGAGGTAGATCAATTCCCAGTTTTTTGAGGCACTGCCTTATTGATTTCCATAGTGACTATACAAGTTAGTACTCCCACCAGCAATACGGGAGTGTTCCCATCTCTGCACATGCTTGGCAGCAAGAGCTGTCACTTTGGTTATTTATCTTAGCCATTCTGACAGGTATAAGATAGACCCTCACAGAGATTTTTCTTTTCATTTCCCTGATGACCAAAGACGTTAAACATTTCTTTAAGTATTTCTCATGCATTTGAGATTTTTCAATCGATAACTCTCTGTTTAGGTCTGTACCCCATTTATTACTTGGATTAATTGTTTTTGTGATATCTAGTTTTTTGAATTCTATATATATTTTAGATATTAGTCCTCCATCAAATGTAGATTTGGTAAAGATATTTAACCATTCTGTATTATGCCACTTCGTCTAATTCATAGTGTCCTTTGTCTTACGGAAGCTTTTTACAGTCACGACGTCCTATTTATTAGTTGTTGATCCGAGTGCCTGCACTACCAGCATTCTGTTTAGAAAGTCTTCTCTTGTGGTCAACACATTCAAGGGCATGCCCACTGTCTCTTTTATCAGGTTCAGTGTACCTGGCTTTATGTGGAAATCCCTGGTCTGCTAGGACTTGAGTTTTGTGCAGGGTAATGGATACAGATCTATTTGCACTCTTCTACCTGCAGATATGCAGATTGAACAGCACCATTTGTTGAAAATTCATTTGTTCAGTGTGCATTTGTGCTTTCTTTATTAAAAAAAAATATCGCAGAAACATAGGTGTGTGGTTTTATGGCTCGGTGTTCACTTTGATTCCATTTATCAATGTGTCTGTTTTTATGCCGATACCATGGTTTTGTTGTTGTTGCTGTTTGTTTGATTTTTTCTTCCTATGCTTCTGTAGTACAACATGAAATCAAGAGCGGTGACACCTTCAAGAGTCCTTTTATTGTTCAGACAGCCTTTAGCTATCCTAGGTTTTCTGGTTGTTTTTCTGTTTGTTTGTTTGGTTTGGTTTGGTTTGGTTTTTTTCTCCGTATGAGGTAGAGAATTGTGCTTTCAAAGACTACAAAGAGTTGTGTTGGTTTTCCATGGTGTAGATTGCATTTAATCTGTAAATTGCTTTTGTTAGGAGGCCTTTTTTTTCTATATTAATCCTACCAACCCACAAGTGTAAGAGATCTTTCCATATTATGCTATCTTCTTCAATTTGTTTCTTCAAAGATTTGAAGTTTTTGTCATACAAGTCTTTTGCTAGCTAGCTTGGTTAGGATTACCCCAAGATATTTTATATTGATTACAGCTATTTGTGAAGAGTGTTGCTTCCCTAATTTCTTTCTCAGTCAATTTGTCATTTGTATATAAGAGGACTATTTTTAAGTTAATCTTGGATCCAGATATTTTAATAAAGATATTTATTAGGTGTAGGAGTTCCTTGATAAAAATTTTGGGGTCACTTATTTATATCATCATATCATCTGCAATAACAATACTCTGAGTCCATTCCAGTTTGAATCTCCTTAAACTTAAGTAGTCTTACTCCTTCAGCTAAAATTTTATGTACTATATTGAATAAATATGGAGAAACTTGACTGCCATATCTTGTTTCTGATTTTAGTAAAATTTCTTTGAGTTTTTCTCCATTTAATTCGATGTTGGCTATAGGCTTACTGTAAATTACCTTTATTATGTTTAGGTATGTTCCTTGTACCCCTAATCCCTACAAGACTTTTAGCAGAAGGGGTGTTAAATTTTGTAAACGGCATTTTTTAATCAAAAGAGATTATTATATGTGTTTTTGATAAGCAGCAACTTTTAAAATTGCTTCAGAAAAAGAATACCTCATTATTTTTTAGTATTTTTAAATAAACAAACATATTTTAGGACAAACACTTTGTACAAAAATAACCAATGTTGTCCATTCATGTGCAACATTAATCATTAATGATTTTTAGTATTTAAGAAGATTTTTAATGGTATTGTTTTATGGTATGCTGAAATATAAAACTTGGTTGAATCAGTGTTATAGCTTAGATATGAGAAAATACAATTTTTAAATCTACTTTTCTAAATCATAATTTTCTCAGTTATAAACTAAAGTGAACATAAATTCAGACTGCTTGAAAAACATTTATGAACTTTACTCTGGCATAAAGACTAATTATACAAATAAACATTATGTATTCTGCTATACTTTCTGATGCAAATTTTTGGCTTCTGAACAAGGCTTGACTGACAATTTTACAACATTTAAAATTAGATTTTTCCAGACAAAATTAGTCTATTGTTCTTTCCTGTCTCCAAATCTACTTTCATGTGACTGGTAAGCACTTTTGATTTTCAAACAGAAGGGGGGAAAAAAACTCTTCACTTTTATTCAAGATTATTTTCATTGTATACTTTAGGTGGTGTATTACAAAGAAAACCAATTTTACTTCTAAACTGTTGTGCTCAGATCTTTAGGTCCCCAAAGACCACCAGGAGCCAGACCACATATTCACGAGCAAAGAATTTTATTCAGGCTTAAGCTCTGTCTCTCCAACATCACTAAAGCAGTGGATCAGAGAGAAGATCCCTAAGCAGCTGCAGGTAGGGTTTTTATTGGGGACTGAGGAAGGGCCTGGAATTTCTGGCTTACCATTTACACAACTGGGTAACATTTAGCCAAAGCAAGTTTGTTACAAAGTGATTGGCTAACTAACATAACACTGAGTGAACTATCTATAGACCTCAGGAATGTTAGGTATTTTCTGTGCCTTGAAATGCTCTACTGCTAGGTGGTGGACTGCTCAACACAAATGCCCAACCCTGAGATAAGGTACCTTCTCATTCTTGTGGTTATCTTCAGGATGTTCCTTGGGTAGGGAATCTTATGACCTTGTTTCTGGAATTGGTGATTTATGGTCTTGTTCCTGGTGACCTTGGGCTGGGTTCACTAGTTCCTGGTGACTTGGGTGACCTTGCTTATATCTAGTTCCTGGTGAAATTTGGGTGGTGTCAGGCCTGGCTCTCTCAAAACATCATAAATAAGCATACTAATTTGCAGTAGTAAATGATAATACTGGAAGAATTATTGAGGAATGTCATGAGCTGTGCATATTGGATCATTAGAGATAGATGGTCAGCTTGCCTATACTATTTAGTGATATCCAATGCAAGGGGAAACCCTCTCTTAATAAATGAAGTAGATGGCTCCCATAGCTCCTAAGAAACAATTTCTAAAGTTGGCCTCTGATTTTCATGTGTATACATGTGTACCCATATACACCCATACCCACATGAACATGCGCACAGTAAGCTAACTGTACACATACAGAGAGAGAGAGAGAGAGAAAGGTTGTTTCACACTGAGAAATTGTGGCAAATTTTGGCTTTTCATTTCTTTGCCATCTTCTTTTCTAAAGTATAAAGGGTAGAATAGTGATTACAGGAAATGAAGACTCCGTTAGCTTGAGTGGTGCCCTTTGGCTGATAGGCATACTATTCTCAAACTACAGCACTTCACTCTGCCAGTCTTTTCTAATGGAGAATCACTACATGCATATCTATGGCTCTCTGAAAATAATTTTTCTCTTTATAAAGAGTGAAACAGAGCAGGTAAAACATGAAAAGTCATTCATTTAGTGCAGCTAGAGAGCCATTCTGTACATAATTCCTGGGCATTAAGAAAGACATAATGAATGTTGGAAAGGGGTAATCACAGGTGTGTGCATGTGTCATCAGCAGACAGAGGGAGAGGTTAAAATGCCACAGCTGATACAAAAAGCCTTTCTCCCTTGGAAACACCTTCATAAGTATCCAAAATAAGCTGATTGTTAAAGTCTTCTCATCATACTTAACATAAAATTTCAAGTTAACTATTATCTATCAAAAAAAATGTGATGTTCATGTTTGAATTTCTGAGACTAATGGCATAGTTTATAAATCAATAAAACACACATAGAAGGAATGACTAAAATACAAATGGTAATGAACTGAATGAGTAGTATAAACAAACTTTATTCTAGAATATTCATATTTAAATTGCATATGCTTGAGGGCATGATAATTATTGTATTAACCACTATGCTTCCTTCCTTGAGACCACTCTGGCCTTCAAAAAGTAAAAGAGTTTGCTTGAAATAGTCATGTTCCTAGTTTGTAGCTGTTCACAGTTAAGTAATAAGAAGGCAACAGAAGATTGATAAACTGTGAAGATTTTTCTTAAAACTGACTGAACATCTAGAGCAGGTTTGAGCTCTATGAAGTCCATGCTGGCTCATATTCCACAAGCTAAGCATGTTTCACATCCAAAGAAAGCCACTAATTCCAGATTCCAGCACAAGTCCTAAATTTCTCTTTCTTCAAGATCTTCATTGTTTAAGGGCTGCAGAATCTTGGTGGTTGCAGAAGTACGGCTCAGTAAAATATACTGCTCTTCTTATTAATAGAAGCACAGAACTTATAGAGAAGATATTTCCAAAGTTAGAGGTTTGAAAGAGAATATGAGATTCAAACACCCTCCCTTGGCCTTTAATCTCACTGAGAAGGGGAACTAAAGCAGATAGTATGAGTTGATAGATTGAGGGAACTAGGTGGGAGGGGTTAAATTATATATATGATAAACCATAGCAACTTTATAATGAAAAGAGAAGATATAAAGAACCATGAACAGTAATACCATTGCAGCCTTATTTTTGTCCAAGAGAAAAAGGAGGGTGACAGACAAGTTGATGTCTTGAAAACCTCTTGGGATCCAATGCTATTTTACCGTGGCATATAGCTTATATTTTCTGATCATTCATTATGATTGACAGGCACTCATATATATTGTTTTCCCTCCATTTCATAGGCAGATCTTCTACTTCTATATTGTGGTGAGAGAAACTGAGATACAGGTTGTGCATGTGGACATGTAAATCAACCCATCACTTAGGAGATGTAGGCAGTAGAACTGAAATGTTTGAGGCAGACCTTCACAGCAGAAGGAAAACTTACCTCAATTCAAAGAGTCTAAAACTCAGAAAATCAAAATAATTTTCATAACTCAATATGATAAGAAATATCTCTGAAAAATTAAAACCAACCTACTTAGTCCTCTAATGTGTTCTTTTCATTACTCAAAAACATGGTGATTTTATAAGCTTTTAGTATTCACAGTATTAACACTATGAAAGACACAGCCAAATATAAACGGTTGGACTTAATTGGTTGTAGCAAGTCGTATAGGTTTAGAAGGCAATATAGCTTGGTATAACTCCAACATATCAAGTTTATTTAGATTAATACCATTGTGGATTGTTCATCTAAATAAATTGTATTAGTCCTTGAAGATTTGCCACCATCTTGTTTGGATTTCAGAGACCAGTGGCGTAGTTTATAAATCAATAAAACACACATAGAAGGAATGACTAAAAATACAAAAAGTAATGAACTAAATAAGTATTATAAATGAACTTTATTCTAAAATATTCTAGAGTATATTCTATTCTAGAGTACTTAAATAATAAGATAACTGATTTATTAATTGTCTAATGCTTTACAGAAGAAAAATTGCAATTCCAAAGGGGGGGAAACTATCCTAATATACCAAGTGCAGGAATGGAAACCAATGAAATGGACACAGTGACCCAGATAGCATAGATACTGACATTAGTGATAGGTTTATGCAGCTTTGAGGAGATAATATGAACTAAGGACATAACTGAGAAACTGTTGGCTATGTAGTCCATGTCCTGAAAGCAATCATAAAAGGTCAGATAAGCAAAAATCATCAATTTTTTTAATTTAGAGTGAATATTAAAGACTGAAAATGATAGGTAATTTTCCCCTGCTTATAAAATCCAGGGATTCAAGCCTGAGAGTTGTTACGGGAAAGTCTGCTGCAGTGGTACCTTGTTGATTTCTAGTATCTAGAACCATATCATTTATCCTCTGACCACTCTGATTAAAAATTACACTTATTCACTTCAGGAGTATGGAACTGTGTGGTAACTGTGGTGTTCAGGAAGGCTCTCCTCTCATCAGGAGAGGTCCTGGTGATGGCTGCCCTACTGCTGGGTTTCTTGCTCAGTAGCTCTCCTGTATACAAAACACAAAAAGGGCAGAGAAAGAAATTAGGGAAACAACAACCTTCACAATAGCCACAAAGGACATAAAGTACCTTGGTGTGAACCTAACCAAGCAAGTCAAAGACTTGTATGAAAAAAATTTCCAGTCTCTGAAGAAAGAATTACAAAAAGATATCAGAAGACGGAAAGATCTCCCATGCTCATGGCTTGGCAAGATTAATATAGTAAATATGGCCATCTTACCAAAAGCAATCTATAGATTCAATGCAATTCCCATTAAATTACCAACACTTTTCTCTACAGATCTTGAAAGAAAAATTCTCAACTTCATAAGGAACAACAAGAAACCCAGAATTGCTAAAACAATTATCTACAGTAAAAGATCTTTGGGAGGTATCTCCATCCCTGATCTCAAGCTATATTATAGAGCAACAATACTAAAAACTGCATGGCACTGGCATACAAACAGACTGGTGGATCAAAGGAATCGAATAGAAGACCCTGACATAAATCCACAAACTTATGGATACCTGATTTTTGACAAAGATGCCAAAAGCACTCAATGGAAAAAAGGCAGCATCTTCAACAAATGGTGCTGGTCTAACTGGATGTCTACATGTAGAAAAATGCAAATAGATTCATACTTATCACCCTGCACAAAACTAAAGTCCAAGTGGATCAAAGACCTCAAGATTAAACGAGAAACACTAAACCGCTTAGAAGAAAAAGTGGGGAAGAGCCTTGAAATCATTGGCACAGGAGACAACTTCCTAAACAGAACACCAACAGCACAGGCTCTAAGAGCGACAACCAATAAATGGGACCTCATGAAACTGAAAAGCTTCTGTAAAGCAAAGGACACTGTCATCAGAAGAAAACGACAGCTTACAGATTGAGAAAGGATCTTCACCAACCCTATATCTGACAGAGGACTAATATCCAGTATATATAAAGAACTAAAGAAGTTAAACAGCAAAAAATCAAGTAATCCAATTAAAAAATGGAGTACAGAGCTAAACATAGAATTCTCAAAGAGGAATATCGAATGACAGAGAAACACTTAAAGAAATGCTCAACCTCATTTGCCATCAGGGAAATGCAAATTAAAACGACCCTAAGATTTCACATTACACCCATCAGAATAGCTATGATCAAAAACTCAAGAGACAACACATGCTGGAGAGATTGTGGAGGAAGGGGAACCCTCCTCCACTGCTGGTGGGAATGTAAACTTGTACAACCACTCTGGAAATCAATCTGGTGCTTTCTCAGACAATTAGGAATGGAGTTTCCTCAAGATCCAGCTATACCACATCTAGGCATATATCCAAAAGAGGCTCAAGTACACAATAAGGACATTTGCTCAACCATGTTTGTAGCAACTTTATTTGTAATAGCCAGAAGCTGGAAACAACCCAGATGCCCCTCAACTGAAGAATGGATGCAGAAATTGTGGTACATCTACACAATGGATTATCACTCAACAATGAAAAATAAGGAATCATGAAATTTGCAGGTAAATGGTGGAACCTGTAAAGGATCATCCTGAGTGAGTTGTCCCAGAAGCAGAAAGACACACATGGTATATACTCACTCATATAGACATATAATGTAGGATAAACCTACTAAAATCTGTACATCTAAAGAAACTAATCAAGAGAGAGGATCCTGACTAAAATGCTCAATCCCCATCCCAAAAGGCAAAGAGGATGAACATCAGAAGAAGAAGAAAACAGGAAACAAGTTAGGAACCTGCCACAGAGGGCCTCTGATAGGCTCTGCCCTGCAGACTATCAAAGCAGATGCTGAGACTTATGGCCAACTGTTGCGCAGAGTGCATGGAATCTTATGTAAGAAGTGGGAAATAGTAAGATCTGGAGAGGACAGGAACCCCACAAGGAGAGCAACAGAACCAGAAAATTTGAACACAGGGGTCTTCCCAAAGACTCATACTCCAACCCTCCAACCAAGTACCATGCATGGAGATAACCTAGAACCCCTGCACAGATGTAGCCCATGTCAGTTTAGTGTCCAAGTGGGTTCCATAGTAATGGGAAGAGGGACTGCCTCTGACATAATCTGATTGGCCTGCTCTTTGATCACCTCCCCCTGAGGGGGGAACAGCCTTACCAGGCCACAAAAGATGACAATGCAGCCACTTCTGATGTGATCTGATAGACTAAGATCAGAAGGAAGGAGAAGAGGACCTCCCTTATCAGTGGACTTGAGGAGGAGCATGCACAAAGAAGGATGAGGATGGGTGGAACAGGGAGGGGACGAGGAAGGGGCTTATGGGGGAATACAAAGTGAATAAAATGTAATTAATAAAATAAAAATAAAGAATTAAAAAAATTCTACTTATTTTCCATGACACTTGTACTTAGTAGTCAGGTAACTAAGATTTTGTAAGTGAAATGAGTGGAAATGAGCTCTGTAATTTCTGATGGTTGCCCTGAAAGAGAAGAGGCAAATTGACCCCATTACTTCTTCATGTACTGGTTGTGAAGGTTGTTGAAAATGTGGCAAACCATGTTGGACTATTAAGATAAGGATGTATAGTGAGACAGATAGTCCCAATTTTCCTACTCTATTGTGCCACTAGATAAGCACCAAATGGTTTTAGCCTAGCTGTGTTATTTCCAACAAAAATATTTTTAGCCAGGCTGTGGTGGCACACGCCTTTAACTAAATACTCAGGAGGCAGAGGCAGGTGGAACTCTATGTGTTCGAGGTCTACAGAGCAAGTTCTAAGACCGCCAGGGCTACACAAAGATATCTTGTCTCAAAACAAATCAACCCCCTCAAAAAAACAAAACAAAACAAAAACCCCGAAACGTTACCCCATAATTTATGTGCCTTTTACATTGTTGTTTTGAGTCTCATTGAAGGGATCAAACTACAGCAAAAATAGTAAAATTGACTGTGGACTTGTAGGATCTGTTCGCATATACTATGGAGATTTTTGCAGGAATTATGTGAAACATATTGAACCAGGCTCTCATTGAAAGCCAATACATTCAACAAAATAAGACAGCTCAAAAGTAACATCTTAAAAACTTTATCTAAATGATAGTTTAAATATATGATGTAGCCCATCATTGTCTCACCAAATTGTCCTTCTGTTATTTATTTAAGCAACTAATAACAGTATTGGTAAAAATAGAAACTTTATTTAAAATGCGTGGATTCTGGCATCCTTTCCTCAATTAACATTCTAACTAATTTCTTGTTTACATAAGTGCTCTGTGGGAAAGAATCTTGCATAGTAATCAATCATCACTTAAATGCTTATTTATTTGTTTATTCGACATGTGATTGTCCATTTTCTACTGCAGACTATTTAAAAAGAACCATCTTATATTTGACTTCTGATTCTTAGTTTTAAAACTGTGTCAATCATCTTGAAATTAGCAAAGTTGACATGCTGAATTGATAACTTCTGACAGCTATGCAGAAGTGCCACCATACACAGAATTACGCATGATACTGTCGTTGACACAGACAGATAAAACTAAATAGTATATTAGAAAATATGATGACAATGATAATACATGACTTGAAAGATGATTTATATCAGTAATTACGAAAAAAATCCTTATTAGTAAATTTTGTTTAGGTTGAACGCTTTTCAATGATTCATTTCTAAAAAGAAGCCCCTCCCCCAACACATACACCCAAAAGTTCTGAGAGGAGTGGCAGTGAAGAGGATCCAGAGTGCTGTTAATATAAATAAATCACAGAATCTGGAATCAGAAAACACTTGCATGGGACTGGGTTAGTTGCCTATGTTGTTCTTTTTGTGGGGTTCCTGTCTCCTCCAGATCCTTCCATCTTTCCCCAACACTTCCACCAGATATCTGGAGCTTCATACCATGTTTGGCTGCAAGTCTCAGCATCTGTCACAATCTTCTGCTAGGTAAAGCCTCCCAGAGGACTGTCATGTTAGGCTCCTGTATGCAAGCAGAGCAGGGCATCATTAAGAGTGTCAAGGGCTCGCTCTGTACCATGGAGGTAGATCTCAGATTGGACCAATCATTAGTTAGACGTACCCTCAATCTCTGTTCCCTTTTTATCCCTGCACTTCCTGTAGGGAGGGCAATTTTTGGATCAAAGGTTTTGTGGGTGGGTTGTTGTTCCCATTCCTCCACAAGTCCTGCCTAGTTAGGAGGTGGTCACTTCAGTATCAAAGTTGACCTTGTTAGGAGTGTCAGCTAGAGTTACCCTCATATCCTTCCAGGAGCCTACCCTGTTTCAAGCCTCCAGCTTGTCAGAGATACCGACTCAGTTTTCCTTCTTGTTTCCAGCCCTCTCCCATATGCTCACAGTTCTCCCCACATCTGATGGCTACCCATATTTCCTTCCCCATTCTGTCTCCTGCCCCACCCACTCTCTTCATCCACTTCTGTTGTCTATTCTATTTTTCCCACTGAATGACATTCAGGCACCCTCCCTTGAGCTCTCCTTGTTACTTAGCTTCTTTGACTCTATGGATTGTAGTATGGTTACCCTTTACAATAGGTCTAATGTCCACTTATAAGTGAATACAGACCATGTGTGTCTTTCTGAGTCTGGGTTACCTCAGTCAAGATGATCTTTTCTAGTTCCATCCATTTGTTTGCAAATTTAATGATTTCCTTCTTTTTAATAGTTGAGTAGTGTTGCACTGTGTAAATGCACTACAATTTCTGAATCCATTCTTCGGCTGAGGAATATCTAGGTTGTTTCCAGTTTCTGGCTATGATGAATAATGCTGCTATGTTCATTGTTGAGTAAATGTCCTTGTTACAAAATAGTAAAACTTTGTTTGTTTGTTTGTTTGTATGTGCAGGAGTGTTATAGCTGAGTCTTTTTTTGAAGATTTATTTATTATGTATACAATATTCTGTCTCTGGTGCCAGAAGGCACCAGAGCTCCTTATAGATGGTTGTGAGCCAGCATGTGGTTGCTGGGAATTGAACTCAGGACCTCTGGAAGAGCAGCCAGTGCTCTTAACCTCTGAGCCATCTCTACAACCCTATAGCTGAGACTTGAGGTAGAGCTAGTCCAGTTTTTCTGAGAAAAATGCCAGGTTGATTTCCTCAGACGTTGAACAAGTTCCTACTCTCACCAAAAATGGGAGAGTGTTCCCCTTTCTCTACAGTATTGCCAGACCTGAACCATGACGGGGAGGGTGGGCTGATAGAGACTGACACATCAACTAAAGAACATGCATGGTCTAGATCTAGGCACCCTGCTTGTGTATGGCCAATGAGCAGCTTGGTCTTCATATGCGCGGCCTGGTCAACGAAGGGAGGGGGCTGTTTCTAACATGGACTCTATTGCGTGTTTGGATCACTTCCTCATAGCAGGGCTGTATTGTCTGGAAGAAAACTAACTTGGCGGGGAGGGGGATCAACCAAGAATACTGGGGACTTTCCAGTGATTACCAAGTGTAGAGTACATCCCACCATCCCAAGGACTTAGATACGGCAGTCCTTGGAAAATCTGCACAGATGGTTGCTGGAAAATCCCCAAGGACACAGGTGGGGCAGGCAGTCCTTGGAAAAAGCAACTCGGGCCGCTTGACCCTGGCCACCCGCCCAAATGAAAGTCTTAAAGTCAGTGCCAGGCCCGTCAAATATTCCCTGATCCTAAAAGGCCAATCATGTTAAAGATCAAAATATCCACCAATGAAAAACTGCCCTGTTGCTATGCCAAAGTCTGCCTATGTTTGACTGTAAAAACACCCCAAATTTTTGTTCTTTGGGGTCGCCTCTCCTTACGGTGCAGGATGACCCCAACAGCAGCGGTTTTAATAAACCTCTTGCTATTTACATCGATCTTGGTCTCCTTGTCTCACTAGAGGGTCTTTCTGGTAAGGTAAGACTAGCCAGAGTCTTACAGTCTGGCCTCAGTGGTTGAGGATATGCTCAATCCTGTTGTGATTTGATGTGCTGGGGAGAGTTGATATGGGAAGGGGAGGGAGTCTCACCTTTTCTATGGTGAAAAGGAGAAAGGAACTGTAAAGGAGGAGAAAGGGCACTGGAAGGAGAGGAGGGAGGGGGCACCCTTGGGATATAAAGTAAATAAACTTAAATAAAAAGAAGAAAGAAGAAGACGCTCCTCGTGGTGGCTTCCTGGTTCTTGCTGGATCTAGGTCACACAACTCTCTACCTTCACACTGTCTGTTGTTTCTCTCTGATGTTTGGCCATATTCCCATGCTTTTTCTCTTTGTTGTTTGAATTTCTTTTGAGAATTTCGTCTATGTATATAATGAAACATAGTTATTCTGTTAAGTATTCTATTTAATACTGTCTTGATAGGCATGTATATGAGATCATCCAATGGAGCATGTAAGACCTACCACCTCCCACATTCTCAAAAAAAGAATAATTCTTTCTCTCTTCGAAAGTACCCAATGCCTGTAATTTCACGGTTAGCATGTTTTCATTGACTCTTCCCTATTGCAAAAAAAGTAGTTTCACTGACCAAAGTTGTGAAATGCACAGGTCAATGAGTACAAGCATAAATATTTAGAAGGTAATTTAACAGCAGGACCACTTATCAAAATAGCAGTAGCAGGTTCTCCCTTAGGGCATGTGTTCTCATCCATGAGCTTTTAGCCAGACATACAGTACCAGATAGAAAATTCTCTGCTGTGGAGCAGGCCTCAAATCCAGTCATAACTGCTTTTTGCTCTTTGAACACACATTCTATAATGCCTCCTGTCCTGTCTTACTGCCTTTCTATCTGCATGTGAATTCACTTCACAACAGTTTGCATCCATAGCTCCCTTTCATCTGTCATATTTTAGCTCAAGTGTCACTTTTTCTGAGTAGTTATTTAAAATTCTTTTCCATCTACTTCTCCACCCATGTTATATTTATTTATAACACTCTATTTCCTACATATATTTATGTTTTTGTTTTGTTTTTCAAAACAGGATTTTCTTTGTAGCCCTGACAATCCTTCACTCACTTTATATACCAGGATGGTGTCACAATCAAAGATATCCACCTTCCTCTGCCTCCCTGAGTGCATTACAGGCATGTGCCACCACTGCGATTTCTTCCTTTCTTCCTTTCTTTCTTCCTTCCTTCCTTCCTTCCTTCCTTCCTTCCTTCCTTCCTTCCTTCCTTCCTTCCTTCCTTCCTTTCTTTCTTTCTTTCTTTCTTTCTTTCTTTCTTTCTTTCTTTCTTTCTTTCCGGGATATATGATTTTATGCACACCAGAAGAAGGATACAGATTCCATTACACATGATTGTGGGCCACCATATAGTTGCTGGGAATTGAACTCCGGAACTCTGGAAGAACACCTATTGCTCTTAATCACTGAGCCATCTCTACCGCTATATTAATTTTTATACTGTATTGGTTCACTTTCTTTCTGTCTTCTCTTTACTTGATCATACATTATTTTCAGTAAGAGGACTGCCTATTTCCTATTGAATCATCATTTTTGAAAACATACCTTGACAAATAAGATGAAATTAAATTAAACACTTGATGGACATAGGAATCATTACTATATGTTCTAAATTTGATTTATACTAACAACAACACTAAATAGGTTCTGTAAACTGTCCACTCTGGGTAAATTTCACTTAAGAAATGAGGAAAATAAGATATGAAGAAACTTTGGTAAATTGAAGGAAAGGACATCCAAGCAAAACTGGCAATCAAGAAAAAAAAAATCTCTGATATCATTGAATAGTATTATTTTAAGCAGACTTGTTTCTAAAAAAAAAAAAAATCACAATTAAAGTTAGTTTAGACACTAATGTTATAAGGTCAAGTGTTTCTTGGGAGAAAAGTGGATAGGCAAATAGGGAAGATCACAAAATGATAGAAAAAGCAGGTATCTCTGGGTGAAAGAGAAAGGTCTCAGGAGAAACCAACACCCCTTTCATGTTGGTCTCACTATCTCTAGGCCCAGGAACTAAGAAAATGCCTTTCTGATCCTTTAGCCATCAGTAGAAAATTAACATAGTTGTCTCAGTAACAAATGGTAGGAAGAAACTGAGTCAAAGAAATATTATAGAACCAAAGCCAATCTCAAATTTGAGGAAAAACCATATGGACCGTTTTGTAGTTTGTATACTGACACTAGTAGTAGCACTCAGAGATAAAATAACTAGGAAGCAAATGTAAGAAAGTCACAGAAGGTGAAGAAAATTATTTCTTTTATTTTTTTCACAATTAATTTTTTTATATTCTAATTGAGGTACCCTCCCTCAACTCCTCCCAGTACCACCCTCCCTCTTCCACCCTATCTTCTTCCCCTAGTCCATTGAAAGGGGGAGCTCTCCTCCTCTGCCATCTGCCCATAGCTTATCAAGTCTCATCAGGACTGCCTGGATTCTCTTCCTCTGTGGCCTGGCAAGACCGCATTACTAGGGGCAAGTGATCAAAGAGCAGGCAATCGTGACAGAAGAATTCACGAAGAAGAGTTCTTGACAGAAGCAGCCCCTGCTCCCCTTACTGGGTCACACACATGGAAACTGAGCTGTCAATAGGCTACATCCGTCTAGGCCCTCTCCATGCATAGTCCTTGGTTGGTGCATCAGTCTCTGCAAGACACCTGGGCTCAGAATTGTTTAGTCTTGTTGATCTCCTTGTGGTGCACCTGTCCCCTCCATGTCCTTCTATCCCCTGCCCCTTATCTTCCATAGAACTCTTTGCACTCTGCCCAAATTTTGGCTGTGAGTCTCAGCATCTGCTTCAATCCCCTGTTGGCTGGAGTGTTTCAGAGGACCCTCTATGGTAGGCTCCCATTCTGTTTTCTCTCTTCTACTGCTTCTGGTGTTTGTCATTCTGAATGAGATTTAAGCATCCTCCCTAGGGACCTCCTTTGTGTTTAGCTCCTTTAATTCTGTAGATTTTAGTACAGCTATCTTATTTTATAGGCTAAAATCCATTTACAAGTGAGTGTGTACCATGCCTGTCTTTCTATTTCTGGGTTACCTCACTCAGGATGATGTTTTCTAGTTCCATCTATTTGTTTGAAAATTTCATGATTTCCTTGTTTTTAATAGCTGAGTAGTATTCCATTGTGTAACAGTAGCTCATGCTGAAACATAGGATGGGTGTTCCTATGCATGCATGCTTTAAAGAATCTATGTTTTATATCAAATTTGATGTGAAAGTTCACAGTGCACAAGAGTGAAATTATTTTGGGGAGGGGAGGGTATAATGATATCACAAACGTTTCATAACAATTGCAGACAAGAGAAAGTGTTTTATGGTACTTATTGTTATTCAGACCCTGCTTCCTTACTTAAGATGCAAATCTTCCAGAGACTAAATGACAATAAATATAAAACATTGAACACCAGGGGATTTTAACTATCTCATCTAACACATCTAACAGTGTAAACACAGCAGTTACAGAGCTTTGTGGAAGCAAATGTGTTCCTGTTTTGAATCTGTAACCAGATGTGAATACTGGCCTTTGTTTCAGCCACAGTGATGATGGGGACGAAGAAATTAATTGCAATTACAAAGAATGGAATGCCCGACACAATAATCCTTTTCAGCAGATCATTGTTTTTACTTTTTAATTTCCATCCAGTAAAGTTTTTGTTTCAATGGTACATAGACATAATTGCCACTTTTATAAGCATCAAACAGTGCAGGTGCATATGAAAACTCACCCTCTGCTGCAAATACAACATCCCAAAGAAATGTAGTGGTAATTAGAGGATTGTAGAATTACTTTGATTGTTTTCCAAATATCTGCCTTAAACAAACAAACAAACAAAAATCTGCAATACATCTAGTTTACCCAGTAGCCAACTCTACTCAATCCTTTTGTGTCAGTCTGACCAAAACACCTGACAAAACCGATTAGTAGAAGAGAGATTCATTGTGGTTTGTGGTATTAGAAGCTTTCAATTCATCTTCTTGGAGAAGCATGACAAATTTCTGGCAACTGCGATCTTGTGGCCATGACTTTTCACAGCCGACTAGGCAGTACAGCATAGACTCCACACCCTAAAGGCTCCTATACCATATCCACTTTACTTGAAAATTAAAAGTCATCTGCATGTATCCTTTACATATTTAATTAGATATGATTACTGACGGTCTCATGACTGATGTGTAAAATAATGAGATTAACACATGTATGGGACCACTAATGTGTTGAGAATATTGTGGCTGCATAGGTATGATGACTGCCCAACAGCCTGTCACTAAAATCTCAGACTCAGATTACAGGTTACAGGTTCTTTCTTCAAGACATCATGGCTTACTTTATTTGAAATACTAAATATATGCCTTTTTTTCTGGTTTCTGTGTATACATACCGGCCTCATGCTTGAGGACTTGTGTTTTAACTTTCAGTCATTAACTCAAGAATAAAAATTTTAAAACCCCTTTTAAAATACAATATCCCTAATATCTGTGTAGTCTGTCTAAAAAAAGATTAGTAAACATATGTAATTTGTATGTTTTCAGTTAAGTCTATCAGAATAGAGAATGACTAATGTGAGACAAAATATAAGACTTTTTTGATCAGGAATTTTTTTTAACTTTTATTAATTACACTTTATTCACTTTGTATCCCCCCATAAGCCCCTCCCTCCTCCCCTCCCAATCCCACCCTTTCTTCCCCTTCTTCATGCATGCCCCTCCCCAAGTCCACTGATAGGGGAGGTCCTCCTCCCTTTCCTTCTGATCTTAGTCTATCAGATCTCATCAGGAGTGGCTGCATTGTCATCCTCTGTGGCCTGGTAAGGCTGCTCCCCCCTCAGGGGGAGGTGATCAATTTTTTAACCAAAGCATGCTCCCCCCACTCCATTTAGTTGCTAAATTTTTACAACTTTGGCTATTGAAGAATCATTTACTCAATATTAATTTCTTCATTCTAAAAAGAATAGTCATTCTAGTATGGTCTGGTGCTTTGTATTTGTTAATAACTTGTGCCCTGAGATTCTTACTGTTTATGAACAAATTGTCATGTACCCCAATTATTGATGCTAAACTTTGCCTAAGAAATCATTCCTGATTGGTTAATTAAAGGGCTTAACCCTGAGCAGAGCAGAAGTGTGGCTAAGGTTCCTGGGCTTTGAGGGCAGAAGAATTCCAGGAAAGAGAGATTAGAAGAGAGGAGAAAAGGAAGCCATGATGGGTTTACATGGGAAAGGAACCATATGTGTAGGAAGGTAGGACTCCGAAGGTGGCGTGGAACGGAGTGATGCAGATGAAGGATAAGCAAGTATTTATGGAATTATGGATGGGAGATAGGCCAGATAGAAATAGCTAAGGCAGATGGCATTTGATGTGCGCTGGAAGATGGAAGGAGATATTATTGAGAAAGCTTAGGTGGAATTATTTGCCCACCCCAAGGTGTTATAAGGCAATTATAATATCATCCTGAGTGAGTTGTCCCAGAAGCAAAAAGACACACACAGTATATACTCACTCATATAAACATACAACATAGAATAAACCCACTAAAATCTGTACATCTAACGGGTTGAAAAGAAAGGATGAATATAGAAATACAGGAATAATAAGACAAAAGGTAGATTTTTGAATCTACTCTTCAATTTAAAGCTTCAATTTTTATTCTCAAGTAAAGCCATTTGTTTAATAGGTAACATATGTGTTTGTGTGTGTGTGTGCGCGCGCATGTGAGTATCAGATACTAGTCTACTTTTTCACAGGAATATTCATCCTAAGTTTAATAGAAAAAAATATGATTCTATAGATTATTTAAAAATAGGTAAGTCCTCAAAAACCTCAAAGACTTGCAGAAAATGGCATTTAAAACGTTTTTTTTTATTTTTTTTATTTTAAGGACTGTGACAATGAGACATGTTGACTCCTGGCAGCACTCCTAGCCTACCTCAAAGAAGTTGATGAGCATCAAAAACCTCCAAAGGGAGATGGCTTAAGTGTGGCAAACAAGCTATCTGGACAAAGAAATGCCCTCATTTCTATCACAGACAGAATTCTGTCTAAAATGGGCAAACTTGGATGCAGGCACACTCAGTTGGAGAGCTCTGCCAAGATAGGGGAAGAAAGCCTAAAAAGTTCCTGATTCATAAATATGTCTATCAGATATATTGGGTCAGAAGGCTGAAGAGGAAGCTCCAAGATTCTAAAGAGTTTTGGGTGGCTGTCCAGCCAGCAAACTGTCTCTGTCATTTTTAATTTTTTTGGAGGCTGCTTCCTATTTACTCAGATAATTAATTACATTTCTTCTCAAGCCTCTGATGGGGTTGAAGACTAAATAGTTATAATTTCACAATTAATCTTAGTTTCTTGGGAGTTAAAAAGATGTTTTAAAGTCTAGATATATGTTTTTCAGATTGATAGATACAAGGTATAATAAAAATAATAAGATGTTGTTTTTCTTTTTCAAGGTTACCAAATACAAATGAGCAAAAGTCTATGAATGTAACTTTTATATTATATATGATTTTCCTGATTGTTTTTTGCTTTCATACTATATGTAGTTTATTATATATATATATATATATATATATATATATATATATATATATGTCAAAGGGCCTTTTAAAAGGAGGAATTGTGGAGGAATGTCTTGTGTGGATGTTACAGTTGTTAATAACTAGCTGCTTGCTTAACAGCTGGGATGAAGGACAGGAAGTGGAAGTAGGGACTTCCTGGTAGAGAGAATGGAACTCTGGGAAGGGCAGAGAGAAAACCCTTTTCCCTAGGAGACACAGAAGAAGACAGGTATGTTCATGTATGTTGGGAGGATAGCTCAGCATGTGGCAGCCTGATGAAGTAGAAGCTGCCTCAGGAGTCATCAGATTAGCAAGTGATTGATTTTAAGTGGGTTTTAAACATACTAGGATTAGAGTAGCTCAGAATCTGCATGGTGTTGACAGCTTAAAAATAAACAATAGTCTTCCTGTGTCTGTCATTGGGGAACTAGCCGGTTAAAGAAAACTACTGCTTTACTAATTTACTCTATTAACTAATATAGAAAGAATAATTCTTCTTCAACAATAAATGGTTTTAAAAAACCTTTGAAGACACCACAAAAGCACTGTCTACAAAATTAACCCGGTAGAGCTCAGAGTGGTTCACAGGGACTAGAGTGACCAGCACAGATCCTGTATGATCTGTGCTGGGTCCTCTACTTAAATGTTACAGTTGTGTAGCATGGTCTATTTGGGAGACTCCTACAGTGGTAGTGTGGGTGTCTCTGACTCTTTAGTTTGCTTTCAGGACCCCTTTTCTTCCATTGGGTTCCCTCCTTCAGCCCTGATTTCAGGGCTTTTGTGTTAGTCTTATTTTAATTTTTTATGCCATGTTCAGTTGATATCCCAGGTAGGCTTTATCTTTTCTAAAGAAAAATGGAGGAGGAATAGATCTGGGGGAAAGAAGAGATGGTACTGGGAAAAACAGAGGAAGGGGAAACTGTGGTAGGGATGTAATGTATGAGATATAAAGAACTGCATATTAAATAAAAACCTTCACCTCTAATAGTCTTATTTTGTTTGATTGATTATTGGTTGGTTTGATTTAGTGGGTATGTGTATATATGTGCATCTCTCTCTCTCTCTCTCTCTCTCTGTTTGTATGTGTGATAGCCTTATACAATTCTACTTCTGGACATATATTTAGTTAAATGTATTAGTAGAACTAAATTTTATACACAGCCTTTCCTTTCAACCCAACAGTCCAACTACAACCATTTTGTTAGAATATTCTATGATTTAGAACATATTTCCAAAGGGAGGCATAATTTTCCCTGTGACTTTTGAGAATACATTAAAAAAAATTAAGAATAAGAAGGAAAGTAGCTGAATTTGGCCGTGTTTGTTTGTTTTTGTTTGTTTGTTTGTTTTTTTAATTTATAAAATGTACTTTGTTTCCTGTTTAAATATTTGAAAATATGCATCATATGCCAGTTTAAATTTTTCTATCTTAACTATATTTTATTAATTCTTCAAGGGTTCTTTAGGTAAAAACACAATTTTTATAAGTTCTGTGTGATCAAATCAACAGTTAACAGAAAAATAAAATTTAAGAGATGCATGTCTAAATCTGGCTGCATGAGCACTGTCTCTACATGATAGAGAAACAAAAAGAAGTATGTAAAAGTGATAATGATATTAAATGTTATGAAGGAATCCTGAGGGTGTTATGACAATGAATTAAAAGACCTTAACTAACAGGCAAATTTTCAGACCTGTGGAAATTACTTCCTTGAAACAAAGAAATATGTTCTAGAGAAATGGAACAAAGACACATGACAAATTGGATCCTGCCAAGAAAAACAGTCTGTCTCCCTAATACATAAACAGATTTCAAAAAGAAAATTTATATTAGACACTAAAAGTGATCTTTTAAGATACCAGGAGGAAAAAAAAAACTACATAGGATGTCTTTGTTAAAATAGTAGGAAATTTAGAAAATTTTGAATATGGAATATACTTAAATAAATTCTTTATTTTTTGGTTTTAGGGTTTTAATATGATCTCACAAATATGTTTACATTAAATAAAAGATCTGCAGAACATAGAATAAAATCATTACTACTTTTGCCTTTTATATAACACAAGATATGAATAACAAAAACAATAAAAGGAAAAAAGTCTAAAAGTTTTTAAAAAAGGATACCATTTTGTGGAAAATATAAAAAAACGTTATTTTTATCATATCAGAATACACTCCAATTTTTCCATAGAAGTGGAAATAAAACCTTCACCTTTTTATACCTTGGCAAAAACTTGACTATCTTTTTTAAAAAATTAACAAATGTCTTATGTAAACCTCTGGAAAGGCTCACTGCTTATTGAAGTTCCAAATGGTCAATCACCACCAAGGAGCTGATGGATTCCTAGAAAAGGTGCAAATGGATTTACCTTCAGAGCATTTAACTCTGGAAAAGTTATAAGAATGAATAACATATTGTATTTATGAAAAATGGTGGCATTTAGATTTCCAAACACACAATATATACACAAGCTCTTTGGAAAGGCAAAGTATTATGAGACAGATCTAAATCGTTTCTGTTGTAACAAATAAGAGATAGTGAAGCTTAACTAAGTTCAAAATCATCACATAGTGGCATTAGTTATTTATTAACAGAGGTTGCTAGTTATTAATGCAAAAGTATAAAAGGATAACTATGCAAGTAGGTCACCATGTGTGACACAGAGGGAGAAATTAGATTATACTATGAATATATTATATATAACTTACGGGAAAAAAACATAAAATATGGTACTTTATTAATGTAAGTAGAAAACATTAAGAAAAGGACTGAGGGTTTCTGATATTCTTTAACATTTAAACTTTTATGCAGTTACATGTTTATCATATCATAATTCAAAATATATTAAAATTAAAAACAAGGAAATTTGGCAAAAAATATAAAGTATAAACCGTAATTTGATATATTAATGAAAATATGAGGAAATGGTACTATGACTCAGTTGATACAGTGCTTGCCTTCCTTTGAAGTCCACACAGTAAGATATAGATAGATAGATAGATAGATAGATAGATAGATAGATGGAAAGATAGTCTTCAAGTAATTAAAAAGCTGTAAAACAATATGTATGACCTTTAGTTGATTTACATGTCACTGAATATATTCTTTTTTTTAATTTATATTTTTATTTATTACAATTTATCCACTTTGTATCCCAGCTGTAGCCCCTTCCTTCGTCACCTCCCAATCCAACCCTCCCTCCCTCTTTTCCTCCCATGATCTTTGCCCAGTTCACTATTAGGGGAGGTCCTCCTCCCCTTCTATCTGACCCTAGCCTATCAGGTCTCATCAGGACTGGCTTCATTGTCTTCCTCTCTGGCCTGGTAAGGCTTTCCTCCTCCCCACCTCCTTCAGGAGGTGGTGATCAAAGAGCCAGACACTGAGTTCATGTCAGAGCCCAAGTGGGGAACCCACTTGGAGACTGAGATGCCACAGGCTAGATCTGTGCAAGGGTTCTACGTTAGCTCCATGAATGGTCCTTGGTTGGGGTACTAGTCTCAGAAAAGATCCCTGGGCCCACATATTTTGGTTCTGTTGCTCCTTTCTAAGATAAGAATCATCCTAAAAAAAAAAAAAATCTCAAAACTTTTCTATACTTTTGGCTTTAGTAACACTATTAGTGACTTATGCAAAAATTGTTTTTATATATTGCAAAAAAAGAAATGTAAACATTCTAATACTAAATTTCAAAAGTTTTAAATTTAAAAGTTAAATATATTATAGATGTGGAATCTGAAAAGTAAGGAGGTACATATGGGTTTTAATTCAGAATGGAATGATTATGGCTTAATGTTTTGTGAAAATGGTTTTTCAAGCTCTATGCACAAAATGAGTTAGAAACAATTTTACTTCAGTATCAATTCACACTTCTAATTACTAGATGTGCTTTCTACATACCATTAATTTTTCTTTAAATAGATTATTAGAGTAAATTGAAGTCTCTAGGCTTTGACAATGAAAATACAGTGCGCTAAAAATGCTTGTAGTTAAAAACTAAGATTATAAAATTTCCATGAACAAAATAAGCCATTTTATCCTGAAAATGAGTAATTAATAATGATAAACACAGGATATAGCACTTTGAATAAAAACAGTCTACCATACTACAGTGTTTATAACTGTAAATACTGAGAAGAACAGATAATGTGTCACAAAAGAAAAACAAACTTATAGGGGAAAAAGTCTATCTAATAACAGTAGTGGAAGTTATAACATTAGAAAATCTACTTTGTACCTACTTTAGACTCACCAAGATAGGATAGAAAGTATTTTCTTCAAGGTTGCCAAATACAAATGAACTAAATATTTTGAATGTAACTTTTACATATAAATTTTTTAATTGTTTCATAACTGTTCCTACTGTGTGTAGTTTATTATAAATGAAGCCCATATGCAGAAAAACATAGAAGATAAAAAAAAAATCTAGGAAAGAAAGTACCCCATGCTTTCTGAGGAAGACTGATGATACAAATAGTTAGAAATGACACTTGTTAGAGATGGTACTTGCTTGAGAAGACACAAGTAGTTCTTGTGGACCTGGGAAGCATTAACTAAGGCCGAATCTTAGCAGAAATCCATGAAATAATGTGACCTTGCTCAAAGACCATGAGGCATGTAAATTCTATGAAATAGAAAATAAACAAACATCATAAAAGCAAACAAATATATTCCTTCAAATATCTTCAACCTAAAGATAGAACATAAGAAGGCTTACATATTCTTTGCTATTTGGGGAATGTAGGAGAGTAAGTAGGCAGTATTGAAATTGATTTTTCACTTGTATGACCCACCCAATTTTTCAGGAGTATAATATAAATATTAAACAACTTAGCCTTTACTAATTTGCATTTGCATGATGCATTGATATATAACCACTAAAATAATATTCAAGAATTCTAAAATAAAAAGATTAAATATGAAATATTTAATCAAAAAATGAATTAAATTATATAATCTTATTTATATAAGTAAATAGACTTTGAAAAAAATGCCTCTACATTAATGAACTTAACTCTTACAAGAATTTGGAGTACATGCATATGAAAAATCTATTATAATTACTTATATAACATGCTACATATATATGAAGCAAGATTAATAAGTGTGTAGTGGCTAGTTCTGAAATGGAGATAATATAAAATGTTTCACTTATGTTGGTTAATGCTACATTTCTTTATGATGACTTCACAGGGTTTTATTTTAGCAACTGTTATATATATATATTCAGTGGCTGATAAATACCATGTATAAAATCAGTAATGAGAAACAGTCTACATTTATTCATTTTCTACTTGGTATTGTAAAGTTTGAAACAAGTACCAGAGACAACCCTTTTTTAATCCTTTGCAAACATTATTTCCCAAATTTGTTCTTGTAGTTATTTTTCTTCAGAAAAGTGTTCCTATTCATTTTAATCCCTTTCTGCTCTCATAATAATGCCTTTCTCAATCTTTTTTTCAGTTTTTCCAAAACTCATCATTTCTTAAACAGCTATGGGTGTTCATTTCTGACTCCGCAAACACTTGAAAATATATTACTCAAATCTAATACAAGCCTCATCGCTCCATGTTAGTACCTATAGCAACATAACAACATGTGCATTTCCACTCATACTATTTATTAAGAGAAAATAAATATTTCTACAACCTTACAAAAAAGAAAAAAAAAAAAGGTGCCTCAGAGTTAAGAAATGGTTCTGTTCAGGCTCCAGTGGAATAGCAAGAGAAGAGATGGGGAAGGAGGAGAATATGGTCAAAGAATATGATATACTTGAATGAAAATGTCTACATAAATCCTATCAATATATACAATGAATATAAACCAATAAACTAATGAAATATAAAATGCTTATGTACACCTTTTAATCAATCAAAACAGTTATAAACTTAAGCAATTTTTTTTTACATTAAGAAATAAAAAGGAGAGAAATCTACTTTGCAATCTCAATATTTATAATAACAACTTCCATTAAGAAAAAGAATATATTTATGGTTGAGAGCCTAGCCTTTAACAGCTGAGCCATGTCTCCAGCTATATCACTGCTAGGTATATACCCAAAATTTGCTCAAGTACACAAGAAGGACATTTTCTCAATCATGTTTGTAGCAGCTTTATTTGTAATAGCCAGAACCTGGAAACAACCCAGATGTCCATCAACGGAGGAATGGATACAGAAATTGTGGTATTTTTACACAATGGAATATTACTTAGCAATCAAAATGAGGAAATCATGAAATTTGCAGGCAAATGGTGGGACCTAAAAAAGATAATTCTTAGTGAAGTATCCCAGAAGGAGAAAGACAAACATGGAATATACTCGCTTATATAGACCTACAAGATATGATAAACATAATGAAGTCTATACCCCTAAAGAAGATAAACAAGAAAGCAGACACAAGGTAAGATGATCAATCCTTACTTAGAAAGACAAATGAGATGTGCATTGAATGTATGACAGGAGTCTACCACAGAAGGCATCTGAAAGACCCTACAAAGCAGCGTTTCAAAACAGATACTAAGACTCATAACCAAATCTTCAGCAGAAGGGAAGTTAGTGTGACAGGGAAAAACATAGGAGCCCCACAAGGACCAAATATAGCTGGGCACAGGGTTTTTTTCTGAAACTGTTTCTCCAACCAAGGACCATGTATGGATATAACCTAGAACCTTTACTCAGATGAAGCTCGTGGTAGTTCAATAACAAATTGGTTTCCCATAGTAAGGGGAACAGGGACTATCTCAGACAGGACCTCAATGGCAGGCTCTTTGAACTCCCCACCCCCAAGGGAGGAGCAGTCCTGCTAGGCCACAGAGGAGGACTTTGCAACCAGCCCTGAAGATACCTGATAAAACAGGGCCAGGCATGCAAGGGTGGTTCAACATACAGAAATCCATCAATGTAATCCACCACATAAACAAAATGAAGGAGAAAAACCACATGATCATCTCCTTGGACGCTGAAAAAGCATTTGACAAAGTCCAACACCCATTCATGTTTAAAGTCTTGGAGAGATCAGGGATAAAAGGCACATACTTAAACATAGTAAAGGCAATATAAAGCAAGCCAACAGCCAGCATCAAACTCAATGGAGAGAAACTTAAATCAATCCCACTGAAATCAGGGACAAGACAAGGCTGCCCACTCTCTCCATATCTCTTCAACATAGTACTTGAAGTCCTAGTCAGAGCAATAAGACAACTAAAGGAGATCAAGGGGATACAAATTGGAAAGAAAGAGGTCAAAGTGTCACTATTGCAGGTGATATGATAGTATACATGAGTGACTCCAAAAATTCAACCAGAGAATTCCTTCAGCTGATAAACACCTTCAGCAAAGTGGCAGGATACAAAATCAACTCAAAAAAATCAGAAGCCCTCCTGTACACAAAGACAAAAGGGCTGAGAAAGAAATTAGAGAAACAACACCCTTCACAATAGCCACTAATAACATAAAGTACCTTGGGGTGACATTAACCAAACAAGTGAAAGACCTGTTTGAGAAAAACTTCAAGTCTCTGAAGAAAGAAATTGAAGAAAATCTCAGAAGATGGAAAGATCTCCCATGCTCATGGATTGAGAGGATTAACATTGTGAACATGGCCATCCTGCCAAAAGCAATTTAGAGAGTCTACGCAATTCCCATCAAAATACCAACTCAATTCTTTTCAGACCTTGAAAAAAAGATTCTCAGCTTCATATGGAGAAACAAAAAACCCAGAATCTCCAAAACAACCCTGTACAACAACAGATCATCTGGAGATATCCTCCATTCCGGATCTCAAGCTGTACTACAGAGCAATAGTAATAAAAACTGCATGGTATTGGCATAGAAAAAGAAAGGAAGATCAATGGAACCGAATAGAAGACCCAGAAATAAACCCATGTACCTATGAATACTTGATTTTTGACAAAGCAGCCAAAAACATTCAATGGAAAAAAGATAGCTTCTTCAACAGATGGTGCTGGTCTAATTGGATGTCTACATGCAGAAAAATGAAAATAGATCCACATTTGGAGAGGTTGTGGAGAAAGGGGAACCCTCCTCCCTTGCTGGTGGGAATGTAAACTGGTACAACCACTTTGGAAGTCAATCTGGTGCTCTCTCAGGCAATTAGGAATAGTGCTTCCTCAAGACCCAGCTATACCACTGCTAGGCATATACCCAAAATTTGCTCAAGTACACAATAAGGACATTTGCTCAACCATGTTTGTAGCAGGTTTATTTGTAATAGCCAGAACCTGGAAACAACACAGATGTCCGTCAATGGAACAATGGGTACAGAAATTTTGGTATTTTTACACAATGGAATACTACTCAACAATCAAAAAAGAAGAAATCATGAAATTTGCAGACAAATGGTGGGATCTAGAAAAGATTATTCTGAGTGAAGTATCCCAGAAGGAGAAAGACAAACATGGAATATACTCGCTTATATAGACCTGAAAGATATGATAAACATAATGAAATCTATACACCTAAAGAAGTTAATCAAGAAAGCGGGCACGGGGTATGATGATCAATCCTCATTTAGAAAGACAAATAGGATATGCATTGAACGTATGACAGGAGTCTAATGCAGAAAGCATCTGAAAGACTCTACCTAGCAGTGTTCCAAAGTAGATACCAAGACTCATAACCAAACCCTTGGCAGAGTGCAGGGAATCATATGAAAGAAGGGGAGTTTGATGTGGAAAGGATAGGAGCTCCACAAGGACCAATCATATCTGGGCACAGGGTCTTTTCTGAGATGGACACTCAACCAAAGACCATGAGAGGGTAAAACCTAGAACCTCTGCTCGGATGTGACCCCTGATAGCTCAGTAATCAATTGGTTTCCCATAGTAAGGGGAACAAGAACTATTTCTAACAGGACCTCAATGGCAGGCTCTTTGACCTCCCCACCTCCCAAGGGAGGAGCAGTACTGTTAGGCCACAGAGGAGGACTTTGCATCCAGTCCTGAAAATACCTGACAAAACGGAGTCATATGAAAGGGGAGGAGGTCCTCCCCTATCAGTGGACTTGGAAAGGGGCAGGGAGGAGATGAGGGAGGGAGGGTGGGATTGGGGAGGGAATGGGGGGATACAGAATTAACAAAATGTAACTAATGAGAAAAATAAAATTAAAAAAAAAAAAAACAGGGCCAGACAAAAGGGAAGGAGGTCCTCCCCAATCCGTGGACTTGGAAATGGGCAGGGAGAAGCTGAGGGAGGTAGGGTGGGATTGGGAGGGAATAAGGAAGAGGGATACAGCGGGGATACAGAGTTAATAAAATGTAACTAATAATAATAAACAATAAAAAATTCAAAAAATAGAAAAAAATATAAAATCTATACAAATCAACATTGCAATCAGACAATTGAACAGCCTCACTAGTACTGCCTCCAGAACTGAAGAAATGCCAGATAAAAACCATAATCACTTGAGTATTTACATTCTAAAATCCTTGTTAAAAATGTGTCCCTATTGAATCAAGAAGCAGAAGGCATGCAGGTTCTATAGTCAAAAATGTGCTAATGTGGATTCTGAGACACCTCAGCCCTTCCCCTTTTGTTCTTTTTAATATATGACCATCCATTTATCATCTGCTACAAAGAATGCAGAAATAAGTTGGCTCTTTGAAGGCAGAGATCTGGTATTCTCAGAGACCATATATATATATATGAAGAGACCATATATATATATTTGAAGAAATATATATATTTCTTCAAATATATTTGAAGAAATATATATATTTCTTCAAATTCTCAAAAGAATTATAATTAAAACCCTGCTCTTAGAAAATGTCTATTTTCAGGAATTATGGAATAATAACATAAGTGGAATAAGAAGTTCTTCATATTTTCACAAAAGTTTATCTGAGGTGGGGAGATATTGCACAAGCTCTCATCTCAGTATTTGGGGAACTGAAACAAAGACTATGTTTTCAAAGTTAGGCTGATAGACATTGAATATATCAACAGAAACAGAGTAGTTAATCAATGGAATCAAATTAAACATCCAGACATAAATCCATGCACTTAAGGACAATTGATTTTAGACAAAGAAGCCAAAACCATACAATGGAAAAAAAGATAGCATCTTCAACAAATGGTGCTGGTCTAACTGGATGTCTACATGTAGAAAAATGTAAATAGACCCATATTTATCACCCTTCACGAAACTCAACTCCAAGTGGATCAAAGACCTCAACATAACACCAGACACACTAAATCTATTAGAAGAGAAAGTGGGAATCAACCTTGGCACAGGAGACAACTTCCTGAACAGAACACCAATAGCTCAGGCTCTAAGAGCAACAATTAATAAATGGGACCTCATGAAACTGAAAAGCTTCTGTAAAGCAAAGGACACTGTCAACAGAACAAAATGTCAGCCTACAAGTTAGGAAAAGATCCAAGACTCCATCTATGTAGTGATTTCTTGTATCAAAACCAAACCAAGAAGAGGTAGGGGGTGGGGAGAGAGGAAAAAGAAAGGGAGACGCCAGGAACAGTAGTACACAGCTGTAATCCCAGCACTCAGAGAGGCAGAGGCAGGCATTTCACTGTGAGTTTGAGAACAGGTTGGTCTATCAAGCAAGTACAGGATAGCCTAGGCTACACAGAAAAACCATGTGTCAGAAAAAAATAAATAAATAAAAGAAAAAGGAAAGGAAAGGACAGGAAACGAAAGGAAAGAAAGAGAATAAAGAAAGAAAGAGAATAAAGAAAAATAGACAAAAGAAAAAAATGGATGGGGAAGAGAGGAAGAGGTAGGGAATAGAGAAGGGGGAAATGGGAATGCAGAACTGGAAGAAGATGGGGAAGAGAAAGAAGAGAGGAGGCTGGGGGAGAGAGAGAGAGAGAAAGAGAGAGAGAGAAGTACTTCATTGTGAATCTAGTAATTATGAAACACTAGACATAAAACAGAATTTAGAATTTCTAGTAAAATCATAGGGGTAAATTCCAAGACATAGTATGTTAAAAATGTTGAAACTGAGTATAGATCTTACATTTAAATTAACACAGTGTGTGAATCAAAGGCATGAACTTTCACTGAGTTGTACAATAACAGAACAATTGTAATGTGAAACAGTATACACACAATAAGTATTAGGATTTCCTGAGTTAGTGTTACCTTGAACAAACTATGCAGCCCAAGGTGTGCTGAAACCCTTCACTGTACGATGTCAACCTGCGCGTTTTGAGTTCACAGCTGCATGCCACCTTCCTCACCTATTGTTAGTTTTAAGCAGATATGAAAATAATGTCTCTATGTAGGCAAATGACTTTAGTCTTATGATGGCCAAAGTGCCTTGATACATTTTGTCAGCTTATTTTCAAGAGATTAATGGAACAGATAAGTGGAATGTTGACAGTTGTTAACAAACACATGTGAAGGTTAATACTGCACTCTTCAGATTTTTGTACACAGTTGAAATGTGCTCATGACATAGACAGCACAGGGCTTAGAACTACTTTTAACTGCATAAGAGAAGAAAGTAAACAGTATTCAAATTCATGTAAATCTATACGACATAACATCACTTCATCTGTATTTTGAACCCACCGTTAAGCAACTTCAAATTGACAGTACTTTGACAGTTCTTATGCAAACTATTTTTTCTTCTTTGTATGTATTTGTGATACAAATGTGTGTGGGAATATGTGTGAGCACACGTGTGTGCTGTGTGTTTATGCACATGTGGAGGCCTGAGAGTGAAGTCTGAGAGCTTCTTCTATAGATCTTGTACAGATATTCCTCATCTCAATATTGTACTCTATAACCAATTGGTAGTTATTGGGTTCTGAGAATCTGAATTCTATTCTTCTCATTTTTTTCCGGAAAATGCTTCAACAACTGAACCATGTCTACAGATCCTTTTACTGCAATTTTAATAATAAATTCATATTTTTAGATCTGAGATGTAGTCGTCTATACAACTAATTCTCTGTAGAGTACAAACTTTAAATTTTATTAGCTATTTCAAGCATAGACAGTAAAAATTCATGCATGAATTAACAATTGTAGCACATACTTAAATTACATGTTATTGCAATTACATGTGGATTGACAGCTGGTTGAGCTCTGCTTTTGTTCTTCCTATGATCTCAAGGAATTTAGAACAACAGAAATGTATTGAAATGATTTGTGACACTAGACAATATTTTGACTGGGAAAAGATTATTTTGTACGGTTATTAATAATAATAATTTATTTACTTTGTATCTGGTTGTAGCCCCCTCCCTCATCTCCTCCCAGTCCCCCCCTCTCTTCCTCTTTCTCTCCTATCCTCTCCCCTAGTCCACTGATAGGGGAAGTCCTCCTCCCCTACTGTCTAACCCTAGCCTATCAGGTCCTGTCAGTACTGCTTGGATTCTCTACCTCTCTGGGCTGACTAGGTCACCCCACCAGGGAGAAGTGAAGGAGTAGACAACCGAGTTCATGTCAGAGACTGTCTCTTCTCTTCTTACTAGGGAACCCACATGGAAACTGAGCTGCCTATGAGTTACATTTGAGCAGGGAGTCTAGGTCCTCTCTATGTATGGTCGTTGGTTGATGCATCATCAGTCTCTGCGGTCCCGCTGGACACAGCTTTTTTGGCTTTGTTAGCCTCCTTGTGGGGCCCCTGAATTACAGAAGTGAGTGAAGTGCAAGTAAATTAAATATTATAAATTGTGTTTGTAACAAAGTAAATTTCACACTCCTTAGAAGTACCATCTGCATCTACAATACAGAAACAGAAATAGAAACCCTCAGAGTCTGAGCTTGCTTTTATGTATTTATGGCAAATGCTGTTGAGTTGTTCCTTAACGAATAGTGCTATATTTGCATGACATCTTAGATACCCTCAAGTACACTTCAGGCACTTGTTGATTTACTGTAAAAAACATTCAATGCTTATTTAGCACCTATTTGACCCACGGAATGATAGAATGAAAAAATCAAGAATGGATAATAGTTTCAGCCTAAACTAGCAGTACTGTATACACAGTAAAAATAAGTCTAGTCTAGAAAATTATGAACAAGCAATAGTTAAGATGAGAAAAGAAAAGATTTTAAGCTCTCGTGATTTTACTCCTCGGTGACTGTTTTTCTTCCATTTTAAGATGGAAAGAAAGCGATAAGAGCACCTGGAAGCAATTTACTGATAAAACTACTCACTTGGGTTTTTACTCTTAGTATTGTTTGCCCACTCATGAAGGACAAAAACAAAATGGGGTAAAAATATTAATAAATATATGTCTGTAATATGTTATAACCACTTCAATTTGGAAAATGGAAAGAAATGCAGCATATGTATCATTAAATAAATGTATTTAATGTATTAATTAATACATTAAATACATGTATCATTAAAATAAAATTAATGGTCATGTCTCTGTAACATGTGTAGATTGAGCTAACCCCATCCCCACAAAATCTCTGGAAGTTCTGAAGTCCATCAATTTAGAATATGACTTTATTAGGAAGCAACCATTGTAAAGATAGCTAGATGAGTTCCTGCTGTAATTAGGAAAGCCTCTAAATCTCTATGATATGTATCCTTAGCAGATAAATGATGGACAGACAAAATGACACAAAGACAATGACATGTGAAAATGGGGCATCTGTAAGCAAAGAGACCCCCAGAAAAGATTGTATAAGGCAAAGAAGAAATTTTTGTGTTCACATATTTCATACAGAATCAAGAAACTTTGGTTTTCTTAATGACAGCCTTCAGAGCAAAACAAGCAAACAAACAATGGATTTTCTATGCTTTAAGTCCATGTTATATAAGTCTGTGATGGAAGCCCTTGGAAACTCATAAAGTATCATGCAAAGGTGAATTATCTTCTATGTTTTATGCATTTTAGGTAACACAAAGAATCCAGAACTGTGAGTGTGATACATTTGTCAAGAATCCTACCTGCATGTTTGGAATGCATGTTTTAATGTTGTCACTAAATTGAAGACTTCCTTTAGGGAACATAGCATACTCAGGATATAAGTTCCTAACTCTCCTGAAATAAAACAAAATCAGCATCTGGCAACTTGCCATCTTTTAGGAAACTTCTCCCCTTCACTTTGAAGATATAGGACAAATCTACTCTAATCCTATAAAATCTTTCCATGTTTTTGCTTCTAATTAAAATCACCTTCAAATTAAAAAAATAAGGAGTATTAAACAAAACATATACAGATTATTTTATTTATCTTTAAATTTTTATTTTATATTTAGTCTGAATAAAACAAATGTTTTCATGAGTATATTTGTGCAAGAAACAAACTTTTCTTTCAGTGTGATTCCCTAGGTCTTCATAGACTTTGTCAAAGCCTATTTTGGTAAGTGTTTTGAGACATTTTCTAAAGAAATTTTATTACTGCAAAGCTCATTAAAATTGTTGACAGTTCCTCCTGGAGCCTGCTAATTCTGTAGCTACTGTGGATCCTGCGATGACTAACATTAGTTTTGATAGTACCTCATGAGATTGTAGATTAGGTAATAATGCAGTTCCTCCAGCAACAATAATTCAGCCACCATCCATTGTCAGAAGTAGAACTATGGGAATTGTCATTCAGGTGGAGCTCAATATTTAGATTTTTTTTTTTTTTTGAGAAAATCCTTGCAAGTACTTGGTATACTTACCATAATCCCAGCCTCCAGCCAAGAGAAAGCCGTGTTTCTCTATAAATGATTCCATATCTTTGTATTCTGTTAACAGCCATTGGCCAGAGGATTAAAAAAAAAATGACAAGCAGTTATGCCTCATATGGCAGATACATATGTTCCAGGCTTAATTGGAACATTCTGAAAATGCCTAATAATGGGCTCCAGCTTCTCCCCCATTTATTCCAGATTGAATTTTTATATATTTGGAAACTTTCAACACTTACATAAGCTTGTTGTTTTGTAAGTTGATAAAGTCCATTTTATGAGGGTCAGTCCTTCTCAGCAGTTGTTTGAAAGTTGTTTTTTTGTTTTGTTTTATTTTTTGTTTGTTTGTTTGTTTGTTTTTTTGGTTGGAGAGACAGCCGTGGGTGCCCGAAACCGAACTCTTATATTTATGGTTGTGAGCCTAGCCTTTAACGGCTGAGCCATCTCTCCAGTCCTTGAAAGTTGTTTTGATCATCCAAGTCTCTGGAGGAAACACACCATCAGAGATGAATAATCTTGGTCATCAGTTTGATTGGATCTGTGATCAGATCCAAGGATAAGTCTGAGAGGGTCTGTGAGAGTATTTTCCAGAAGGATTAAGTGAGAGAAGATGTTCACCCACAATGTGCAAAACCTTGTGAAGACCTAAACACATCACAGAGAAGAGCAGAGTGTCATCTGCCTGCCCATGTTCATTCCTGGCTGGGGAGTGTGTTGATCTGTTGCTGTTAGTCCTGCTGATGTTACCCTTTTCTGATATCAGAACAAATTTTGTTTCATCATTCAATGTTGACTGAAGGCTAGTAGCTCTCCAGGAACTTTTTAGGCTTTCCGTTCCAGATTGAGACTGTTGGAGTGTTCAGCATCATAGATGGAACCACTATTGAGTCGTCTCTCTCAGATGTATATGGAATCATAGGTGGCCTCTCAAGCTAATATAGCATGATGTAACCTAACAAATCCTCTTTCTAATATATTTATTGACAATATTATTCTCGAGAGAACTCTTATTAATGAATGCATCATCTTACCACTAAAAGCAGACTCTGAAGACTTTGCTTTCTGGCGCTCTGATAAACACAATGACTAAAAGAAAAAAGGGTTTATTTATATTACAATCCACCTTGATGGGAAACCAGAGGAGGAGCTCAAGGCAGGAAGCTCTAGAGAAAGGAAATGAAGTAGACTATCTAGGAACAAAACCTACTGGCTTGTTCCCAGGCTCATGTGCAGGACCTGTCTTCTATAATTTAGCTTTAGCTCTCTAGAAATGGCACCTCCAGCTATGAATTGTACCCTCTCACATCAATGCCCCACAGGTCAATTTGATGAGGCAATTCTTCACTTGAGTTTACTTCTGCCAAGACATTTCAAGTGACAACCATGATTGGCTAGCTCCCTTAGCAAATCCCAGAGCAGCAAGAAATCCCAATAACATGCTTGAATCATCCTGAAGGGATTCGGAAGTATTATACTAATTCAACTTCAAAAGTGTTTGACTAGAGTCCTATAAATAATGACACAAGATCAGTTGCCCAAGAGTACAAAGTTCTTACCAATCCAAACCATCTGTCAAAAGATAGGGGATAGATTAAACACCTCCCTTAAATAATTCAACTGGGTAGATAAGCAACTACACAGAGATACTAAACCTAAAACTACAGGGATAGTAAAGAATAAGAAAACCTCTCCTTAACAGAGATAACTGAAGAAACTCCAGTCATCTCTCATTATAAAATATGAAAATTATAATGTAAAAAAGAAGAGGTGTTTGCATTTCCTAGGAAGAAATTTAAAGCATTGTGTTTAATTTTAAATCACAAGCAAGTATAACAAATATATGTAAATCTTGGTTTTGAATGTACATGTGATTTGTTTGTGGAAGGGACAGTTTAGGTTGTTGACTGAGATGTATGCTTAAACTCAATAAAAAAATTATCTTCTCTATCCATTCTTCAGTTGAGGGACATTTAAGTTATTTCCAGATGCTGGCTATTATGAATAAAGCTGCTATAAGCATAGCTGTGTAAATTCCCTTTTTGTGTGGTGGAATATTTTTCCCAGGAGTGGTAGAGCTGGGTCTTGAGATAAAGTTGTTCCCAATTTTCTGAGAAAGTGACACATTGTTTTCTGAAGTGGTTATGAAAGTTTTCATTCCCACCAGCAATGGAGGAGTGTTCCTCCTTCTCTACCTCCTCTCCAGCATGAGTTTTTGTTGTTACTTTTGTTTTATTTTTTTGTTTTTTAATTTTAATTTTAATTTTTTATATTAATTACAGTTTATTCACTTTGTATCCCAGCTGTAACCCCCACCCCCATTCTCTCCCATTCCCACTCTTCTTCCCAGGTCTCTCTCCAAGACCACTGATAGGGTAGGTCCTCCTCCCCTTCCATCTGAACCTAGCCTATCAGGTTCCATCAGGACTGGCTGCATTGCTTTTCTCTGTGGCTTGGTAAGGCTGCTTCCCCTTCAAGGGGAGGTGATCAAAGAGGCAGCCACTCAGTTCATGTCAGAGACAATCTGATCCCTAATAATGAAAACAGCATGAGGTTTTGATCTTAGCCATTCTGACAGGTATAAGATGGAATCTCAGAGTCACTTTGACTTGCATTTCCCTGATGACTAAGGACAATGAGCTTTTCTTTAAGTGTTTTCCACCATTCAGTGTTCCTCTGTTGAGAAGTCTGTTTAGTTCTGTGCCCCATTTTTATTTGAAGTAATTGGTTTGGTGATGTTCAATGTCTTGAATTCTTTATGTATTATGGATATTAGTCCTCTGTCAGATGTAGGGTTGGTGAAGATCTTTTCCCAGTCTATAGGCTGTTATTTTGTTCTGTTAACCATGTCCTTTGCATTACAGAAGCTTTTTAGTTTCATGAGGTCCCATTAGTTGATTGTTGCTCTTAGAGCCTGTGTTGTTGGTGTTCTGTTCAGGAAGTTGTCTCCTATGTCAATGAGTTCAAGGCACTTCCCCACTTTTTTCTTCTAACAGATTTAGTGTGTCTGGTTTTATGTTGAGGACTTTGATCCACTTTGACTTTAGTTTTGTTCAGGGTGATAAATATGGGTCTATTTTTATTTTTCTACATCCAGTTAGACCAGCACCATTTCTTAAAGATGCTATTTTTTTCCATTGTATGTTTTTTAATTTTTGTCAAAAAATTAAGTGTTCATTCATGTGTGTGTTTATTTCTAGGTTATCAATTTGATTCCTTTGATCTACCAGCCTATTTCTATGCCAGTACCATGCAGTTTTTATTACTGTTGTTCTATAGTACAGCTTGAGATCAGGAATGCACATACCTCAAGAAGATATTTTATCATACAGAATTATTTTAGCTATTCTGGATTTTCTGCTTTTCCATATGAAGTTGAGAATTGTTATTTCAAGATCTGTAAAGAATTGCATTGGCATTTTTGAGGGATTGCATTGAACATGTAGATTGTTTTTGGTCAGATAGCCATTTTTACTATGTTAATTCTACTGATACATGAATGTGGGAGATCTTACCATCTTCTGATATGTTCTTCAGTTTATTTCTTCTGAGACTTGAAATTTTTTTATATACATCTTTCACTTACTTGGTTAGAGTTACACCAAGATATTTTTATGTTTTTTTGTGGCTATTGTGAAGGGTGTTGTTTCCCTAATCCTTTCTCAGCCATTTGTCATTTGTGTACAAAAGGGCAACTGAGGTTTTGAGTAAATTTTGTATCCAACCACTTTGCTGAAGGTGTTTCTCAGCTACAGGAGTTCCTTGGTTGAATTTTCAGGGTCATTTATATATACTATCATATCGTATGTTGTACATTTACATTGTGAAATACTACACAACTATTAAAAACAAGGAAATCATGAAATTTGCAGGCAAATAGATGGAACTAGAAAAGATCATCCTGAGTTATGTAGCCCAGAACCAGAAAGACGTGCATCGTATATAATTATTTATAAGCTGATAGTAGCCATATAATACATGATAACCACACTTAAATGGTCAGACCTACAGAAGCTAAATAAAAAGAAGGCCCCTAGGGAGGATGCTAAATTTTTATTCAGAAGGACAAATAAAATAGACATCTGAAGATGTTAAAGATCAGGAACAGGAACAGAGCCTACCACCAGATGTCTTCTGAAAAGCTTCACCCAACAGAGGACTCAAAGCAGATTCAGAGACTCACAGCCAAACTTTGGGCAGAAGGCAGGGAGTATTACGGAAGATTCCGGTGATAGAAGGACTCAGAGGGGTCAGCAGCTCCACAAGGAGACCAACAAAGCCAACAATTCTGGGCCCAGGGGGAGGCCTAGAAAGACTAATGCACCAAGGAAGGGCCATATTTTATGAGGACCTAGAACCCCTGCGGTGATGTAGCCCATAGAAAACTCACTCTCCATATGGAATCCCTAACAAGGGGAACAGGAGCTATGACCGACATGTATTCTGCTGCCTTCTCTTTGATCACTTCTTCCAGGCATCCTGATAAAACTTGACAAGTTAGGGTCATATGGTAAGGGAGAAGGGCTAGTCATTTCAGTGGACTAGGGGAGATGGATGCGATGAAAACAGGGAGTGTTGTACCAGGAGGAGAGCAGGAATGGGGTTATAATGGGGATATAAAGTGAACAAACTTGTATGACAGGAGTCTACCGCAAAAAGGCATCTGAAAGACTCTACCTAGCAGTGTTTCAAAGCAGACACTAAGACTTATAACCAAACCTTGGCAGAGTGCAGGGAATCATATGAAAGAAGGGGAGTTAGTATGATATGGAAAGGATAGGAGCTCTACAAGTACCAAATATATCCGGGCACAGGGTCTTTTCTGAGACTGACACTCAACCAAGGACCATCTATGGATATAACCTAGAACTTCTGCTCGGATGTGGCCCGTGGTAGCTCAGTGACCAAGTAGTTTTCCAAAGTAAGGGGAACAAGGACTATTTCTAACAGGATCTCAAGGGCAGGCTCTTTGACCTCCCCCCTGCCCCCAGGGGAGGAGCAGTCCTGTTAGGCCACAGAGGAGGACTTTGCAGCCAGCCTTGAAGATACCTGATAAAACAGGGTCAAATGAAAGGGGAGGAGGTCCTCCCCTATCAGTGGACTTGGAAAGGGGCAGGGAGGAGACCAGGAAGGGAGTTCGGGAGGGGGAGGGAATGAGGGACCGGGATACAGCTGGGACACAGAGTTAACAAATTGTAACTAAAAAGAAAAATTAAAATTAAAAAAAAAGAAAAAAGAGAACAAACTGTAAAAATTAAATTTATATATGTATATAAAATAAAATACATGATTTCAAATTCTAAAACAAACCAAAAAAAAAAAAAAAAAGAATTATCTTTTCAGATACTTGATTAAAAAAAAAAATACCCTTGGACATGTTCAAAATCTAAGACACACATGTAACATTCTTAGAGGACAGGCAAAATATGTAACAGCAATAAAAGAAATTGAAAAACAGTCTCTAGAAACTGCAGAATAAAATGTGATGAATAGATTTTTGGTGTCTTGTTATCATTACTGTGGCTCCAATGTGAAAGAATGTCTGACAGAAACAATTTAAGGGAAGAAGGGTTTATTTCAGCCCATTTATTTTTTTTTCTGAGATTTCTTTACCATCTTGTCTGGAAATCATAATCCTGTGCCTATTTTGTAGCAGTACGGTCTTGTGCAGGAGGCTATTCTATCAGAGTACACTATAAAGCAGAAAGCAAAGTTCAAAGTGATCAGGGATTATATTTCCCAAGGATTTTAATCCATTGACCTACTTTTCAATCTAGGTGTCATCGTCCGAAATTTCCAGAATCCATCAAACATCACTAGCAACTAGAGATGGAGCATTCAAATGTTAACATAAGTGAGGCATTTATGACTCAAACAACAATAGCTTGTTTTTCTTTCTTGTTTTTTTTTTTTTGAGAACCCTAACTGATACCTTTTTTTGTTTGTTTGTTTCCATTTTTTCTTTGTTATTATTATTTGTTACAATTTTTTCACCTTGTATCCTGGCTGTAGCCCCGTCCCTCATCTCCTCCTGGTTCCACCTTTCCTCCTTCTCCCTCTATGTACCTACTGCACTGATATGGGAGATTCTCCTTCTCTACTATAAGACCCTAACTTATCAGGTCTCGTTTTTTTTTGTTTGTTTTCCTATTTAATATCGTTGACAATATTCTTTTCAGTTTTGAGATTAGGATTCTGCCCTTAAGTTATTTTTAAAAACCTGTTTCTGGACTGCTTTGAATTTCTTTCCTCAAATCTCATAATTATATTATGCAAAGTTTTTCTTAAGCAGTTAATTCAGCCCTACCATCTAGACAAGTCATTTTTACCTCATCCTAGATAAACCTCTTTGGAAAGTTCTTTACTAAAGATTATTCAATCATTTCTTTGCCTCTGGCAAAGCTACTTAAATTTTGTGACTTTTCACTTAGAAATTTTTGTGTAACAATAGAATTTGATGAAGTTGAGCGTATATGGTCAAATATTTGAATGATATACAGCTGATATACATGGATTGATTCTGCCCTACATTGTCTGAGTCCTCAGCTAATATGAATCAAATAGCTTGACATGACAGACCTAACAATCAGAGACATCACTCATGAGGAAGCCTCCAACCCCTATGCATCCACCAAGCACCGGGATTTAATGTGAACCTGTTTAAAGTATCTTCTGGATAATATAATCCACATGCTGGGCATCAACAGGAAATGGATGCTCATGATTTGAAAGTCCATGAGGCCTCTTAGTGAATGACTCTATGGATCCACAGTAGCCAGAGTCAGAATTGTTGTACGGCACTGTTTGAAGTTCTGAAGAGCTTGTGATCTTCTAGTGGAGCCATGTCAAAAAATTATTGAATAAATCTTCAAAAGATTCAGAGGCTCAAGACTAATCAGTTATTGAGATGTCTAATCATTTCTATTGTATCCTCAAATATCAAAAGAGGAATCTGCAGGAGTTTCAATGTCATGTGTGAAGAAGAGATGGACTGCTTATTCAGGAACACTTGTGAGATTTTTTTTCCCCCCTGGGTAACATATTGACCCAGAAGTTCATTTAAAAGAGCCCATTAAACAGAAATGTTTATATAAAAAAATCCTAGAAGCTAACTCATTAGTTGGCAATGTAGACCAGGTGCATTCTAGAAAAAAAAATAAAATAAAGAGAATTTCTTTACAAGACTTTAGACATAGTTCTAAAAAGAAGTAACAAAACAATTGTTTTCTGAGCTTTTGTTTATTTATTAGACATAATATTAATGCTTGTCCTTCATTTTTTTTTATTTAAAAATCATGGGAAGTGTTGTATGAAAGGTGCTGTGTTCTCCATAACCTAGAGAAAACAAAATCAGTAAGATCAAGCCTCTTGCTAAGACACACAGCTAAATTTACTAAAGAAAATATGTCTGTACTTCTATGTTTTACTATGAATCTCAGAACTTGTTCTTTTTTAATATTTTTCATTTTAATTTTTGTTAATTACACTTTATTCACTTTGTATCCCCCATAGCCCCTCCCTCCTCCCCTCCCCATTCTTCCCTCCCTCTCCCTTCTCTACCCATGCCCCTTCCCAAGTCCACTGATAGGGGAGGCCTTCCTGTCCTTCCTTCTGATCCTAGTCTATGAAGTCTCATCAAGAGTGGCTACATTGTCTTCCTCTGTGGCCTGGTAAGGCTACTCCCCCCCTCAGGGGGAGGTGACACAAGAGCATGCCAATCAGTTCATGTCAGAGACAGTCCCTGTTCCCATTACTATGGAACACACTTGGACACGGAACTGCCATGGGCTACATCTGTGCAGGGGTTCTAGGTTATCTCTATCAAAGGTCCTTGGTTGGAGTATCAGTCTCAGAAAAGACGCTTGTGTCCAGATTTTTTGGTTCTGTTACTCTCTGTAGAGCTTCTGTTTTCTCCAGGTATTACTATTTCTCACTTCTTTCACAAGATTCCCTGCACTCTGCCCAAAGGTTGGCATCTGCTTTGATACCCTCCAGGGTAGAGCCTTTCAGAGGCCCTCTGTGGTAGGCTCCTGTTCTGTTCCCTGTTTTCTCCTTCTTCTGATGTCCATCCTCTTTGTCTTTATAAATGTGGATTGAACATTTTAGCCAGAGTCTTCCTTATTGATTAGTTTCATTAGGTGTACAGATTTTAATAGGTTTATCCTAGATTATATATGTCTATATGAGTGAGTATATACCTTGTCTGTCTTTCTACTTATGAGATACCTCATTCAGGATGATTTTTTTCCAGTTCTCACTATTTGCCTGCAAATTTCATGATTTCCTTGTTTTTAATTGCTGAATAATATTCCATTGTGTAGATGTACCACCATTTCTGTATCCATTCCTCAGTTGAGGGGCATCTGGGCTGTTTCCAGCTTCTGGCTATTGCATGTAAAGCTGCTACAAACATGGTTGAGCAAATGTCCATATTGTGTACTTGAGCATCTTATGGATATATGCCTAGGAGTGGTATAGCTGGATCTTGAGGTAGCACTATCCCTAATTGTCTGAGAAAGCACCAGATTGACTTCCAAAGTGGTTGTACAAGTTTACATTCCCACTAGCAATGGAGGAGAGTTCTCCTTTCTCCACAACCTCTCCAGCATGTATTGTCAGTTGAGTTTTTGATCTTAGCCATTCTGATGGGTGTAAGATAAAATCTCAGGGTCGTTTTGATTTGTATTTTCCTGATGACAAAAGATGTTGAACATTTCTTTAATTGTTTTTGGCCATTTGATATTCCTCTATTGATAATTCTTTGTTTAGCTCTGTACCCCACTTTTTGTTTGGATTACTTGATTGGTTGTTGTTTAACTTCTTGAGTTCTTTATATATATTGGATATTAGCTCTCTGTCAGATATAGGGTTGGTGAAGATTCTTTCCCACTCTGTACAGAACTTGTTCTTAACACAAAAGGGTAAATTTGTTTAGGTACTTGCATATGGTAGTATTTGCATTTAAATCCAGCACTCTGTGGGCAAAGTCAGGTGTTTGTGAGTTTGAAGACAATCTAGTCAGCATAGTCAATCACTGGGCAACCAGAAAGCTGACAGGGCAATCTGATGAGACTCTCAGATTTTCTGATACCACAACCAAGGACAATGCATGGACAGAACCTAAAACCACTGCTCAGATGTAGCCTATAGATTCTGTCTCCATGTGGGTTCCCTAGTAAGGGGAGCAGGGGCTGTCTCTGACATAAACTCAGTGGCAAACTCTTTGATCACCTCCCACTGGGGTGTGCAGCCTTACCAGGCCACAGAGGAAGACAATGCAGCCACTCCTGATGAGACCTGATAGGCTAAGGTCATATAGAAGGGGAGGAGGACTTCCCCTATCAGTGAACTAGGGGAGGGGCATAAGTAGAGAAGAGGGAAGGAGGGAGGGATTAGGAAGAGATGAGGGAGGAAGTCACAGCCAAGATAACAAAGTGAATAAATTGTAATAAATAATTAATAAAAATATTTAAAAAAAATGAAATCTCTTGTTTGTCAAAGGTATAAGGTAACTTCACATCAATGGAAAGGTTATCCTGTGATTAAAACAGGTAAAGGTCAGATTACAGCAGAAATCAATGTTTTAAATACTGGGAGAATCAGATCATAGGAGCAGAATTTGATAGAACTATCTAAAGTATTCTGCATTGTACAAATTCATGTATTTTAATACTCTCAACACAATTTCTCTTTATCTTTTTTATTTTCTCGGTGTTTTCTGCAGAAAACTTCCTTGAAATCTTCCAACTCTGACAACCAAGGGAAACGAGAATTGTAAGAGGACCTGACACACTCCAGCCTAACTGCAGAGTTCACAGTGTAAATGGACAAGAAGGGAAGGCAAGCAACAGCTGGAAGTAGAGAAAAGCCTTGCAGGTCCCAAACAGAGCCAGGAATGTGTGAGCAGGAAAGCCATGGAAGCCATGGTAGTGATTCCCCCCTGTCTGGGATTTTCTTCATAGGCACACTGAGCTGCAGCCTTGCATTTCCACAGGCTCATTTCATCCCTGTGAAACCAGGACTAACTCTACTTAATTAGAAAAGAAACCCAAGTAAGTATAGGATTTTATTTTTCCTAAATGGGAAAGGAGATGCCTTAGATAACAGTTTTGTCATCAAGGCAAGATCAAATTGCTGACCCTCTAATTATATTGGGCAAAATAACACCGGATCTTAACTGATGGCCTTCCTAATTCAGCAGCTCAGAAATCAAATTAAAATGGGAGATATTATGCTTACTGGCTAATTTGTCCAGAGTTGATTATATTGAAGGCTTACAAAAGAGCTTTGTGAATAATTACTTTGCATTGTCTACTTCCTCAGCATTAGAGCTGATATCATCTATCTAGACTCAATCAAGTCAGATCAATGTCAAAGCAATGAACTGACTACACCAAGGGTGACTCGAATGCATAGTCGGTCAGCAACAAGCTTAAACATGTCCGTACTGCATAGATAAAGATAAAGCAGCACCATACAAGATGCCTGGTTATTACAGAATTATACAGTCAGGAGGAAGACATTCATCATTTTCAAAGAAAAAAATTATATTCTTACAAATATTAAGTGGTACATAAAAGTATTTTCTACAGCTTATTCTGTCATGATATGAGGAAAGAAAATATCACTTAACCTGAGTTATTACATTTGCTTAATTCCATTTAATTTTATAATTTGATGTGTCTTATAACTTGATGTGATATACATCTATACACAGTTTTTCTGCACAAATCTTTTGTCCAATTTTTACTTGAAAGAAGGATATACTTATATGAGGAAACTTACTACAGGCTTACCCCCAAATGAAGAAAGAAGTAAAATTGACTTTAAAATGTGTAATTGTTGCGTGGACCCATAAATCATAAAATTTGACTGCCTTACCTTGAATACATTTTGGTGTCTTACTGATGCCATCTGTGTTTGTTTGTTTGTTTGTTTATTTCCTATGTTTGTTTATTTCCTATAAACCAAGTCAGGTAGACCTTTTTGTACCTTAATATCCCTGTCCCTTCTTTGTTTTGCTCAAGGGATTATCATGATAGCCTCAGCCTTTTGACTCTCCTCTCATTTCTGCTAATTCTGCTCTTTGGTCAAAATCTGAAGTCAGGCATTACCAACTTTAGAAGAAACCCGATATATATTGATGGAATAGGAATAAGAAGGATGTAACCTCATTCACTCTTTCATCTAGCAATGTTGAACCACTGAATTTATATTAACAGATGATTGATTGGTACCTGTAGCCTCATTGTAAAACAAAGTTACTCCCAAAACATTAAAGAGAGAGAGAGAGAGAGAGAGAGAGAGAGAGAGAGAGAAAGAAATACTTGGGGAAGCTCTTTGGCTTTAATATGCTGTCTTCTTAACAACTACACATATCCCTCTCCAGAATGTGACTACTGTTCCTGCCTTTGTGTTGTTATTGTTTTTAACCACTGCCTCAGAGCCACATTCTCAGCACATATTTTTAAGCCATCAGACTTGGATTCATTGTTTCTAGATGTTCTGAGAAGACAGAAATTTTTCAGTCTTTTCACAAAACCTGGATAGATTCTTCTATTATGTTTCTAAACAGTCCTGTGAGTTCCAACAACCTTTTGTATTTTGGTTAGTTGAAAATATTTGTATATTTCTTTCCCTCTGCCTAGACAGCTTTGGTAATACAATATTTTCTCCAGATAAAAAGGGAAAATGCTATCTATAAACTATGAGATATAGCTGGGTACATGAGCAGATTTAATCCCTTTCTTTCTCTTTCCAGGCAGAGCCATTTTTATTGACTTTGCTGTTCTACTTGTCAGATATCTAAGCTAATTTATAGGAAGTCTGGACTACTCTCCATGCCATTCAAATTCTATAAGGGTTTTTCTCAATACCTATTTTCCAGAGTTTGTTGATTTTGAATTTGATAAATTCTTGAACAATTATTTGTTGACTGAAACAAGCAGCACCTGTTTCTTACAATCCTACACAGATGTTGTAACAAAATACACTGACATAGCAACATAGAAGAGAAGGGGGTTACTTAGCATCTTACTTCCTGGTGTCAGAAGTAGGGACACACCACATGGAAACACTCATATAACATCTATAATCAGGAACAGAGAGCACAGAGTATATGCATATGTTCTCAATCCACTCTCTTTTCATCAGTTTATGGGCAGCCAATGAAAGGTCGCTACCCACATTTTGAGTTAAGAGTCCAACCACAGTTAACTAAGAAGATTCCTATCAGAGAGGGTACAAGATGGGAGCCTACCACAGATGCCCTCTGAAAGACTTCACCCAACAGGGGATTGAAGCAAATGCTGAGACTCTCAGCCAAACTTTGAGCTGAGCACAGGGAGTCTTATGGAAGAGTGGGGTGAATAAAAGGACTAGGAAGGAATAGGAGCGCCACAAGGAGACCAACAGAGCCAATAAATCTGCGCCCAGGGGACCATACTGAGACTGATGCACCAACCAAGGGCCATGGGTAGAGAGGATCTTGAACCCCAGCTCAGATGTAACCCACAGGCAACTCAGTCTCCATGTGGGTCTCATAGTAAGGGGAGGAGAGGATATCTCTGATATGGACTCTGTTGTCTGCTCTTTGACACTTCCCCATGTCTATCTGGCATTGCCAGGACCCATCAGAAGAAGATGCAGGCAGTACTGCTGAGATTTGATAGGCAGGGGTCAGGTAGGAAATGGAGGTAATGGGGGGGGGCTGAGGGAGAGTAAGACCTGGAGGTAATGAGGGAGGGGGCTACAATTGGGATATAAATTTATATATAAATTTATAATTTATATAAATAAATTATAAAACAAATTTTAAAAAATTTCTGTCTTATATCCACAAGCTAACCTAACCTTGATAACACTCATTTAGACTCCTTTATTGAGAGATTCTAAGCAGTGTGAGTCAAGAATTAAAACTGGCCTGCACAATTTCATCCATCAGTTTGACACGTAAGCATAGTAATATTTGTGATCACTTTCCATTCCTTGGACCCAAACCCTAAAGTTAAATCTCATGGTGTAAAACATACTCTCTGACATAATCTGATTGGCCTGCTCGTTGATCACTTCCCCCTGAGGGGGGAGCAGCCTTACCAGGCCACAGTAGAGGACAATGCAGCCACTTTTGATGAGAACTGATAGACTAAGATCAGAAAGAAGAGGAGAACCTCCCCTATCAGTGGACTTGGGGAGTGGCATGCATGCAGAAAGGGGAGGGAGGGTGGGATCGGGAGGGGAGGAGGGAGGGGCTTATGGGGGGATACAAAATGAATAAAGTGTAATTAATAATAAATAAATAAATAAAAAACATGCTCCAACTTTTAATGCCCTCCATAATCATTTTTTAAATTCAACTTAAAACCTCCAAATGTACTTATTTGTGGACTCCTATAAAATGAAAAACAACAAGTTATATACTTCAAACATATAATAAGACAAATTAAACATTTTTAGTTCAAAAGAGAACAACTGTGACAGAAAACAACCCACTCAAACAAACCCAAAATACATAGGTCATAAAGCAAATCAAGTATTTTTATGTCCAGCATCTGGATATGATAATGTAGTTGGGTGGGCTCCAAAGAGCTTAGATGGGCCTCCAGCTCCAGAACATACAGATTGTCACTAACATTCTCTACTCCCCACTTGCAAGTCTCCTTGACAGTAGTCCCAAAGTCCTGCCATCTCCAATATACCTGGGTATCCATTGCAAAAATGTTTAGAGTTTTTCTACTTAGGTTCCAAACTTGTATGAAAATGCCTAGCCTCAGCTATTTGTCATGACCACATAATCATATATCTTTCATCATTTTGGCTTATAACCAAACTTTGAGCAGAGTGCAGGGAATTTTATGAAAGAAGGAGGAGACAGAAAGAGCTGGAGGGGACAGGAGCTCCACAAGGAGAGCAACAGAACAAAAATATAAGGGCCTGGGGTCTTTTCTGTGACTGATACTCCAACCATAGACCATGCATGGAGGTAACCTAGAAACCCTGCACAGATATGGCCCATGGAAGCTCAGTCTCCAAGTGGGTTCCCTAGTAAGGGAAACAGGGACTGTCTCTGACATGAACTCAGTGGCTGGTTCTTTGATCACCTCCCCCTGAGTGGGGAGCAACCTTACCAGACTACAGAGGAAAATGATGCAGCCACTTTCTGATGAGACCTGATAAGCTAGGGTAGGATGGAAGGGGAGGAGGATTTCCCCTATCAGTAGACTTGGAGAGAGGCATGGGAGGAGATGAGGGAGGGAGGGTGGGATTGGGAGGGCATGAGGGAGGGAATTATAGCTGGGATACAAAATGAATAAACTCTAATTAATATTTAAAAAACCATACCTGCACAGATGCTAAATCTTTTATTGCCAGTTTCTCTTGCCAGCTTGGGGTATAACTTATTCTTAAAATACAGCTATGTCTACTCCTGTATGCTTAGCCCAGGGAAACATTCTGTATGTTATTTCTGTTATTATTATCATTTACTAATTTACTCATTTTACTCCCTGACTGTAGTTTCCCCTCCCTGCTCTCTTCCAAGTCCTTCCATCCACCTCCTGCAAGCCACACCTTCTCTTTTTTTTTTTCTTCAGAAAAAAGGGAGGCCACCCACAGATATCAACCAGCCCTGGCCACATCAAGTTGCAGTAAGACTAGGTGCATCCTCTCCTATAGATGGCCCAGTAGGAGGAAAGGGTCCTAAATACAGACAACAGAATCAGAAATAGTCCCTGCTCCCACTTTTAGTAGTCACACATACAGATCAAGTTACACAGCTATAACATATGTGCAGGGGCCCTACGTCAGTTCCATGAAGGCTCCCTGGCTGGGGTTCAGCCTCTGTGATCCCCTACGAGCCCAGGTTAGTTGATATTGTGGGTTTTCTTGTGTTGTCTTTGACCTCTCTGCTTCCTGGAATTCTTCCAACCCCTCTTCCACAGGATTTCCCAAGATCTACCCAATGATTCGCTTTGGGTCTTTGTTCATGTTTCTAACTGTCTGGGAGAAGCCTCTTTGGTGATGATTATGCTAGGCTCCTCTCTGCAAGTATAGCATAATATCATTAACAGTGTTAGAGATGGGCTCCCTCTTATGGCATAAGTCTCAAAATGGGCCAATTCTTAGTTGGTCACCCCTTCAATTTCTGTTCCACCTTTATTCCAGCATATCTTGTAGGTAGAAAAAATTGTAGGAACAGCTTTTATGGTTGGGTTGATATCCCAGTCCTTTCATGGAAAGTTGTGACTGGTTACAGGATATGGCCAGTTCAGGTTCTATTTCCTCCACTCCTAGGAGGAAATAGCTAGTATCACCTTCATAGATTACTGGGAGTTTCCATTTCTATCTCATCCCAGAGATGCCTCCCTCCCCACAAATTCCAGTTTTCTCTGCCAGTACTCTCTCTGTGTGTGTTCCTTCCACTTCATCCATCCTGTTCCCATCCCCACACTCCAGCCCCTGTCTACTGTCCTCCTTCCATCCACCCACAACGTCTATTCCATTTCCCTCCCCAGTGAGATTCACATGTCCCCATTTGAGCCCTCCTTGTTACTTGGATTCTTTGTGTTTGTGGATTGTAGCATAGTTACTTTTTTCTTTGCAATTAATATACCCTTATAAGTGAGGACATACCATATTTCTTTTTCTGGTTCTAGTTAGGTTAACTAGCATCACTCAGCAAGATCTTTTTTAGTTCCATCCATGTGCCTCCAAGTTTCACGATACAGTTACTTTTAGTAGCTGTGCAATACTCCATTGTGTTAATCCACCACATTTTCTTTATTCATTCTTTAGTTGAATGACATCTATGTTTTTTTTTTTTCCAATTTGCAGCTATTATGAATAAAGCTGCTATAAACATAGTTGAGCAAGTATCCTTGTGGTATGGTGGGGCATCTTTTGGGTGTATTCCCAAGAATACTATAACTGGGTCTTGAGGTAGATTAATTTTCTGAGAAATGGCCATATTGACTTCCAATGTGGCTGTACAAGTTTGCCCTCCCATCAACAATGGAGAAGTGCTCCCCTTGCGCTGTATCCTCACAAGCATGAGCTATTGCTTGAGGTTTTTTGTTTGTTTGTTTGTTTGTTTGTTTTGTTATCTTAGCCATTCTGATGGGTGCAAGATGTAACTTCAGAGTTGTTTTGATTTGTATTTCCCTGGTGACTGAAGGATGTTGAACATTTCATTAAGTGCTTATCAACCATTAAACATTCATTGGTTAAGAATTCTCTGTTGGCCACAGAGGAAGACTGTGAAAGACAGTCCAGATGAGACCTGATAGGCTAGGGTCAGATGGAAGGGGAGGGGATCCTTCCCTATCAGTGGACTGGGGAAGGGTCATGGAGGAGATGAGAGAGGGAGGGAGAGAAGGAGGGAAGGAGGGAGGGTATGATTGGGAGGAGATGAAAGTGGGGGATACAGCTGGCATACAAAGTGTATAAATTGCAATAAATAAAAAAATATTTTAAAAGAATTCTCTGTTTAATCTGTAACTCATTTTTTAATTGGTTTATTTGGTTGATTGATGTCTATTTTCTTGAGTTCATTATATATTTTGGATATCAGCCCTCTATAAGATGTAGAGTTGGGGGAGGCGGGGCAAGATGGCGGCGCCAGGAGGACTCTCATTCTGGGGAGCAGCACAGCAGGATTGGCAGAGTGACCAGCAATCGGAACTCTCGGCCATAAAACACAAGTGATTGTGTTTCACAGGTGAGAGGATACCCCACGGTGGGTTAAAGTTAATCAGCTTTAACTCACCCGGCTAAACCGCAGAAGAGATCCCGGTTTCGCCAGGCTCTTGGTCGCCAGCCCAGAGCTACACGCCAGCGCAATCTGGCCACGGTCCCAGACTGAACTGTGGGCCCACAGCACCATAGACTGGATTTCCCAGTCGAGAGATAACCCCACGGAGCAGGAAACAATTGGGACCGACCTCAGGTTACCCAGACACCCCCTGGAAAAGACTCGGGTTCCGCGGGTGCCCCAGGAGCCAGGCTGGACCCAGAGCCGGGACCCAGGTGCCTGCAAGGAGCCCTGTCTGCTCACCTGATTCGCCGCCTAAGATAGAACGGTGGGCACCAGGGCACCAGAGCACCAGACTGCGTGTCTCTGGCAGGAGGAAACCCCCAGCAGAAGGGGTCAGCAGCTCTAACGCTTAGGACACCCAGCACCAAAATACTTCCTGGACTCACACAGACTCTAGTGCAGGCAGGAGCACTATGCTCTGCCGTCATTGTTGAGTTCCCCAGGGGCACTGGAACACACAGCTGCATCCTCAGACCTACAAAAACCAGAGAGCCATTACAGCAGCCCTCAGATACTGTGCCAGGGATCGGCCAGTTGTCCCTGGCTGGACTGTCAAAACTGTGGGAATCCCTGGTCCTTCAGGGGGGCTGCACCCACAGCATCTGGACCAGAGCGGTGCCTGCAGCTGCCATCCCAGACAGAGACACACAGCTTCTGGTCCAGAGTGAGGCACCCAGCCTCCAGACCAGAGCAGTGCCCCCAGGTACCAACTCAACCTAGGTGCACATTCTCCAGGTCCAGAGCGGAGCAATCAGCCTCTGGCCAAGAGACTTGCTGAGTGCACCTCCCACTTTCCCGGACAGAACTGTGCGCCCCAGGATAACAGACTGATGTTCTTTGTTGGGAGAAAACCCCACAGCTATGGAACCAGCAGTTTCTTCAAGAGGACTGTACATGGAAATTTAGTGAGCAGCAGCACACTAAATTTATAACAAGAAACCCAGCAGTGGGGCAGCTGTCTTGAGAAATTCTATGGGTAAGAGGAGATCCCCCCCCTGCCTAACATAGACCACAGCTACTACTCAGGGCTATAAACCTGAGGTGAGCAGTGGCAATTCCTGAGAAACACTGGCCATACAGTGACCATAACCAAAAAGCAGAGAAGGACTCCTTCAGGAAAAATCATCTTCCGGCCAAGGGGATACTCCCTACCTCAGGACTCCAGGAAGCACAGAAACTAACAGCCAATACCTAAATCAGCCCAATGGGTAGAGGTCAGCATAAAGGCTCAACCAACAAAAGACAGAGCAATATGGCATCTCCAGAACCCAGCCGTCCAAGGGCGAACAGCCCTGAACAATGCAGCATAATAGAAAATCAAGAAGATGACCTTACATCTATGTTGATGAAGAGAATAATAGAGGAAACAGATAAAATACGTAAAGAATTAGAGGAAGATAAAACCAAACAGATCATGGCTATCCATAAAGAAATGGAGGAAGGTAAAGACAAGCAGATTAGGGCCATCCATGAAGAAATATGGGAAGATGCAGCTAAACAGCTTGTGGCCTTCAGAGAAGAAATAATTAAATCAGTGAAAGAAATCAAAGAGACAGAGTTGAAGGAACTAAAAGAAAAAGAGGAAAATACAAGCAGACAGGTGAAGGAAGTAAACAAAACAACTCAAGACCTGAAGATAGAACTAGAAAAATTAAAGAAAACACAAATGGAGGAAATAATGGAGAGGAAAAATTTAGGGAAGAAAACAGGAACTACAGAGGTAAGCGTAACCAACAGAATACAAGAGATGGAAGAAAGAATCTCAGGTGTAGAAGATACAATGGAAGAAATCGATGTATCTGTCAAAGAAAATGTTAAATCTAAAAAATTCCTGACACAGACCGTCCAAGAAATCCAAGACAATATGAAAAGACAAAACCTAAGAATAATAGGAATAGAGGAAAAAGAAGACTCCCTTCTCCAAGGCCCAGAAAATATTTTCAACAAAATCATTGAAGAAAATTTCCCCAAGTTAAAGGAGAAGCCAATAAGGATACATGAGGCCTACAGAACACCCAACAAATTTGACCAGAAAAGAAAATCCTCCCGCCACATAATAATCAAAACACTAAGTATACAGAACAAAGAAAAAATACTAAAAGCTGCAAGGGAAAAAGGCCAAGTAACATATAATGGCAAACCCATTAGAATCATACCTGACTTTTCAACAGAAACTATGAAAGCCACAAGGGCCTGGACAGATATCATGCAGACCCTAAGAGAACACAGATGTCAGCTCAGGCTACTATACCCTGCAAAACTCTCAGTTCTCATAGACAGAGAAAACAAGATATTCAATGACAAAAACAAATTTCAACAATACCTACACAGAAATCCAGCATTACAGAAGACACTGGAAGGGAAAATACAACCCAAGAAAATTAGCTTCTGTCAAAAAAACACAGGAAATAATTAACCTTACTAGAGTAAAACAAAAAGCAACCAAGCACACAACCTTATGAACACAGCCAACGTCAAAATCAAAGGATCTAACAGCCACTGGTCATTAATCTCTCTCAACATCAATGGACTCAACTCTCCAGTAAAAAGACACAGATTAACAGAATGGATACGTAAACAAAACCCAGCAACCTGTTGCATACAAGAAACACACCTAAGACACAAAGATAGACATTACCTGAGGGTAAAAGGTTGGAAGACGACTTTCCAAGCAAATGGACCCAAGAAACAAGCAGGAGTAGCCATTCTAATATCTGATAAAATAGACTTACAACCAAAATTAATAAAAAGAGATGAGGAAGGACACTTCATACTCATCAAGGGAAAATTCCACCAGGAAGACATCACAATCCTGAACATCTATGCCCCAAATACAAGAGCACCCACATTTGTAAAAGAAACATTGATAAAATTTAAACCACATATAGATCCCCACACATTAATAGTGGGAGACTTCAACACCCCACTCTCAACAAAGGACAGGTCAAAAAAACAGAAATTAAACAAAGAAACAATATCTCTGACAGAGGTCATGAATCAAATGGACCTCACAGGCATTTACAGAACTTTACACCCAAACACAAAAGAATTTACCTTTTTCTCAGCACCTCATGGAACCTTCTCCAAAATAGACCATATAGTTGGTCACAAAGCAAACCTCAACAGATACAAGAAGACTGAAATAATCCCTTGTATCCTGTCTGATCACCATGGAATAAAGCTGGACTTCAACAACAACAGAAATAGCAAAAAGCCTTCACACACATGGAAACTGAACAACTTGTTACTAAATGACAGCTGGGTCAGGGAAGAAATAAAGAAAGAAATTAAAGCCTTTCTAGAACTCAATGAAAATGAAGACACAACATACCCAAACTTGTGGGACACAATGAAAGCAGTGCTAAGAGGAAAGTCCATAGCACTAAGTGCCTTCAAGAAGAAATTCGAGACAGCTCATTCAAGCAACTTAATGGCCTACTTAAAAACACTAGAAAAAGAAGAAGCAGACACACCAAAAAGGAGTAGATGGCTGGAAGTAATCAAACTCAGGGCTGAAATCAATCAATTAGAAACAAATAAAACAATTCAAAGAATCAATGAAACCAAGAGCTGGTTCTTTGAGAAAATCAACAAGATCGACAAACCCTTAGCCAAACTAACTAAAAGGCAGAGAGACACCACCCAAATCAACAAAATCAGAAATGAAAAGGGGGACATAACTACAGACACTGAGGAAATCCAAACAATCATTAGGACTTACTTCAAAAGTCTGTATGCCACAAAATTTGAAAATCTAAATGAAATGGACAATTTTCTTGATCGATTTGACTCACCAAAGCTGAATCAGGACCAGGTAAATCAATTAAATAGTCCTATATCCCGCAAAGAAATAGAAGCAGTCATCAAAATTCTCCCATCCAAAAAAAGCCCAGGACCAGATGGCTTCAGCGCAGAATTCTACCAGACCTTCAAAGAAGAGCTAACTCCAATTCTCTTCAAACTATTCCACAAAATAGAAACAGAAGAAGCATTACCAAACTCATTCTATGAAACCACAATTACCTTGGTACCAAAACCTCACAAAGACTCAACAAAGAAAGAGAATTTCAGGCCAATCTCCCTTATGAACATTGATGCAAAAATACTTAAGAAAATACTTGCAAACCGAATCCAAGAACACATCAAAGATATTATCCACTATGACCAAGTAGGCTTCATCCCAGGTATGCAGGGGTGGTTCAATATACAGAAATCCATCAATGTGATCCACCATATTAACAAACTGAAAGAAAAAAAACCTCATGATAATCTCCCTAGATGCTGAAAAAGCATTTGACAAAATCCAACATCCATTCATGTTTAAAGTACTGGAGAGATCAGGGATACAAGGCACATATCTAAACATAGTAAAGGCAATTTACAGCAAGCCTATGGCCAACATCAAACTGAATGGAGAGAAACTTAAAGCAATCCCACTGAAATCAGGGACAAGACAAGGCTGCCCACTGTCTCCATATCTCTTCAACATAGTGCTGGAAGTCCTTGCTAGAGCAATAAGACAATAGAAGGAGATCAATGTGATACAGATGGGAAAAGAAGAAGTCAAATTATCACTATTTGCAGATGATATGATAGTATATATGAGTGACCCCAAAAACTCTACCAGGGAACTCCTACAGCTGATAAACACCTTCAGCAAATTCGCCGGATACAAAATTAACTCAAAAAAATCAGTAGCACTCCTGTATACAAAAGACAAAAGGGCTGAGAAAGAAATTAGAGAAACAGCACCATTCACAATAGCCACAAATGACATAAAGTACCTTGGTGTAACCCTAACCAAGCAAGTCAAAGACTTGTATGAAAAAAATTTCAAGTCTCTGAAGAAAGAATTAGAGGAAGATATGAGAAGATGGAAAGATCTTCCATGCTCATGGCTTGGCAGGATTAACATAGTAAAAATGGCCATCTTACCAAAAGCAATCTACAGATTTAATGCAATTTCCATCAAATTGCCAACACAATTCTTTACAGTCCTGGAAAGAAAAATTCTCAACTTCGTATGGAATAACAAGAAGCCGAGAATTGCTAAAACAATCCTCTACAATAAAAGATATCCTGGAGGTATCTCCATCCCTGATCTCAAGCTGTACTATAGAGCAACAGTTATAAAAACTGCATGGTACTGGCATAGAAACAGAATGGTGGATCAAAGGAACCAAATAGAAGACCCAGAAATAAACCCACACACTTACGACACCTGATTTTTGACAAAGATGCCAAAACCATACAATGGAAAAAAGATAGCATCTTCAACAAATGGTGCTGGTCCAACTGGATGTCTACATGTAGAAAAATGAAAATAGATCCATACTTATCACCCTGCACAAAACTGAAGTACAAGTGGATCAAAGACCTCAACATAAAACCAGACACATTAAATCGGCTAGAAAAAAAAAGTGGGGAATACCCTAGAACTCATTGGTACAGGAGAAAACTTCCTGAACAGAACACCAACAGCACAGGCTCTAAGAGCAACAATCAATAAATGGGACCTCATGAAATTGAAAAGCTTCTGTAAAGCAAAGGACACTGTCATCAAAACAAAGCGACTGCCTACAGATTGGGAAAGAATCATCACCAACCCTTTATCTGAGAGAGGACTTATATCCAGTGTATATAAAGAACTAAACAAGCTGAAAAGCAATAAACCAAGTAATCCACTTAAAAAATGGGGAACAGAGCTAAAGAGAGAATTCACTGTAGAGGAATATCGAATGGCAGAGAAGCACTTAAAGAAATGCTCAACCTCATTAGCCATTAGGGAAATGCAAATCAAAACGACCCTGAGATTTCACCTTACACCCGTCAGAATGGCCAAGATGAAAAACTCAAGGGACAACACATGCTGGAGAGGTTGTGGAGAAAGGGGAACCCTTCTCCACTGCTGGTGGGAATGTAAACTTGTACAACCACTCTGGAAATCAATCTGGCACTTTCTCAGACAACTAGGAATAGCGCTTCCTCAAGATCCAGCCATACCACTCCTAGGCATATACCCAAAAGAGGCTCAAGTACAGAAAAAGGACATTTGCTCAACCATATTTGTAGCAGCTTTATTTGTAATAGCCAGAAGCTGGAAACAACCCAGATGCCCCTCAACTCAAAAATGGATGCAGAAACTGTGGTACATCTATACAATGGAGTATTACTCAGCAATGAAAAATAAGGAAATCATGAAATTTGCAGGTAAATGGTGGGACTTGAAAAGGATCATCCTGAGTGAGTTGTCCCAGAAGCAAAAAGACACGCATGGTATATACTCACTCATATAAACATACAATATAGAATAAACCCACTAAAAGCTGTACATCTAAACAAACTAAGCAAAAGAGAGGACCCTAACTAAAATGTTCAATCCCCATCCTGAAAGGCAAAGAGGATGGACATCAGAAGAAAAAGACAATAGGAAACAACCTCGTAACCTGCTACAGAGGGCCTTTGAAAGCCAGAAGAAAACAGGAAACAACCTTGAAACCTACCACAGAGGGCCTCTGAAAGCTTCTGCAGTATAGACTGTCAAAGCAGATGCTGAGCCTGATGGCCAACTGATGGGCAGAGTGAATGGAATTTTATGTAATAAGTGGGAAATAGTAAGAGCTGGAGGGGACAGGAACTCCACAAGGAGAGCAACAGAACAAGATAATTTGAACAGAGGGAACTTCCCAGAGACTCATACTCCAACCAAGGACTATTCGTGGAGATGACCTGGAACCCCTGCACAGGTGTAGCCCATAGCAGTTCAGTGTCCAAGTGGGTTACATAGTAATGGGAAGAGGGACTGCTTCTAACATAATCTGATTGGCATGCTCATTGATCACCTCTCCCTGAGGGGGGAGCAACCTTACCAGGCCATAGTAGAGGACAATGCAGCCACTTTTGATGAGAACTGATAGACTAAGATCAGAAAGAAGAGGAGAACCTCTCCTATCATTGGACTTGGGGAGTGTTATGCATGCAGAAAGGGGAGGGAGGGTGGGATTGGGAGGGGAGGAGGGAGGGGCTTATGGGGGGATACAAAATGAATAAAGTGTAATTAATTAAAAATTAAAAAAAAATAGTTACAATTTTTTAAAAAAAGATGTAGAGTTGGTGAAAATTGTTTCCCATTTGGTGGGCTGCTATGTTATTTTTTTGATAAGGTCCTTTACCTTACAAAACATTTTCAGTTTGCTGAGGTCCCATTTACTAATTTTTGATCATAGTGACTATCCTATGGTGTTGTGTTCAGGAAGTTGTCTCCTTTGCCAATGCAATCAAGACAATTCCTTCTTTCTCTCCTGTGAGGTTTTAGTGTTTCTGGTTTTAGGTTGAGGCTCTTGATCCACTTGAACTTGAATTTTGTGCAGGGCGATAGATATGGTCTACTTGCATTCTTCTACCTGCAGACATTCAGTTAGACACTTGTTGAAGATGTGTTCTTATTTATTCATTTCTATTTATTTATTGGTTTATCTACTTTTGAGACAGGGTGTCTCTGTGTAGCTTTTGCTCTCCTGGACTCAGTTTATAGACCAGGCTCACCTATAAATCACAGAGTTCCAGCTGCTTCTGCCTCCTTGAGTGATGAGAGTATAAGCATGCAGAAAGAGATGAGCCTTGTGAAAGGGGGTTGCAAGATAGAAGGACACAGTAGGGAAAAGAACCATGCAAAAAGAGTAACAAAGTCAAATAACATGGGCCAGGGGGGCTATGAACTGAAGCACCAGTCAAGGACAATGCATGGACTAGACATAGCTCCCCCCATATATATGTAGCCCATGGGCAAAGTACTCTTCATGTAGGGTTCCTATTATGTGGAACAGGGGCTGTCTCTGACATGAACTCTGTTTCCTGCATCCAGATCATGACTCTCTGGCAGCTCTACCTTGCCTGGCCTTAGTGGAAGATAATGCACTCAGTCCTGATGAGACTGGATGTGCTGGGGTGGGTTGGTGGAAAGTGGGCTCCCCTTTTGTGAGAGGGAAGGGAGGAGAGGCAGGGGAAAGAGGAAGAGTGGATGGGACTAGGAGGAGATGAGGGAGGTGGATGTAAAATTGAATACAGTAAATTTTTTTAAAAGAGTTTCTATTTAGGTACAGTGAAGAATTGCACATTAATGTCTAAGTCAGATCCATGGTAGACACTGAAAACATAATTCTCTTGTTCAGAAAAATGAGGCTGAAGTGTATAAAGTATTTGGATAGTTCCTGAACAAACATGACACAACAAAGGTGAGTGAGACCTGGTGCCTGCCTATGATAAGTACATTATACTAACAAATATACATTTGGTTATCATTAATCATTCTATGAAAGCATCATTGAAGGAAAAGAGTGTGTTATATCTACAACATTCATGTCTACAAAGATGTAGACATGGATTCTGTGATTTTTTTATAAACTCATAGTTTGAATTCCTTTTATAAAATACAATTCATATATTCACATATAATGTTTCTACTTTAATATTCATCAGTTTGTGCCTACATACATGCTTACACCCAATAAACTGTAAAATATGAAATTATCTATACCATTCCATGTTAGTTAACAATTTATTTCAACTTTTTAAGTATCCATTTATGATATCTATGCCTACCATCTGACACTAGCTAATTAAGTTAAAATATCATGATATAAGCCATTACACAGGAAATTATCTATATGGTGGTAGGGTGTTAGAAATGCAAAGATTGTTTAAGTGAATACAGTGCACAGAGTGTATGAAAGAGTTTACAACTCTTAGTGATATTAAGCTGAGACTACAATTAGCTTCAACCAATCAGGAAGATCATAACTGTGCATCTCCGCCTTACTCAGTCTCCTTCACCTTATGGACATAGGTTCTGTAAGTCTTAAGAGTTGTGACTCTCTTTTGAAAAATGTGACACTTTAGTTCCTGATATTGTAATAAATTCAAGCCCAACTTCTTAGGGTAATTCGTGGCAGTGACAGGGAGATTTCAAGACTTTCTGGCCACCAGCCTTGCTAAAAAAACCTGCAAAGTTCTGGTTCAGTGAGAGAGTCTAACTCAAGAAAGTAAGGCAGAGAGCAATAGAGGATGGCACCATGCATCCTTTCTAGGCTCTACTCATGTACATAAGGGTGCACACACCTACATATGTGCATGTAAATACACACAAAGCATTGAATATATATATATATATATATACACACACACACAATTAAATTGTATGAATTTAACACTAAATAAATCAGCTAAGCTATTACCTTAAATGAAGTCTATCATGTGGCTTTGGCCGCCTAATACCCGGATTTGGACTATTTCAAAGTTATTTTGTATGTTATCAAGGTCCTCAGGGGTTTCGTTCTTTTGCTATAACATCCTTATAGGTCACTGGTAACTGTCCACATGCTTGAAAGAGTGGCAAGGTTTGGGGAGGGATAAATCTACATACTTTAAATAGAAAAGAATGTTAAAAATATTAAGCATGCGGCATGGTTGTGATGTGTGCACTCAGTTACAATAGATCTCACTGTATGTATCTATGTGGGGATGTCTTTATTGACACATGTTTGGCTAGATTGCACTATCAAAATTGTGGGTTTTTATTTATAATAGATACAATTCGATTCTAAGAAAAGAAATAATTACTTCTTGACCCAAATAATGCATGTACCTTTCAAGGCACTTTTCTTTTTCTCTGTCATTCTCATGGACATTTTGATAACTCTAAGTCTAAATACAGATAATTCTGTATGTTAGATCCCAAATGCAATTTTAAAGCCACAATACTTAAAGCCTTTTATGCCATTATAACTGGATGCATTCTGTTCTCATTATCCCTTCCAAGTCTCACATTAACTTTTACCAGACACGTATATTTCAAATTCAGCTACAGAAAAGAGCTAGACAATCATCCGCAGAGAGGATGAGCAAGCTTATTCATGATTAATTTGGCCTTTTAAAAATCTGGGCTCTCCATTGGAAGCCTCTGATACTGACAGTCTGAAGAGATAAATAGGACAAGAGTGGTCATTTACACAGAGATATGCCCAAGCACATTAGAGTATTCTTGTCTTCTCTTTCAATTTACATAATTTCTAAATGTGCTAAGAATGGAAAGTATTGTTCATTGATGGCAGTTTCTACTACAGAACAATCAGCATCTCAAAACACAGCTTGGCTTAGCCCAATCCGAGAAAGTGATTACTATAAAGTTTTTCTAATCCATCTTTTTGTAAAGTTTTCTTTTGAACATGGCATCTGCTTCCAACAGCCACATCAGGCACATTTAAAAGTGGCCTAAGTGACTAAATGACACATCTTTTGAGAAGTACAATGAACTATCTTGGTTAAGATTACCGAAATCAACAAATGGAGTTTTTTGTTTTTTTTTT
>NW_026585504.1:36001818-36052226 GCF_907164565.1 Psammomys obesus
AAAAAAAAGCTAAGCTGGAAGGTTAAAATATATTAATTAAGCTTCCACATAATTAAGACAAAATTATAATCTTTTAGGACAAAGGCCATTTATTAGTCTTCTAAGTATGGCACAAATCACTTAGGAAAACAAGGGTGACAAATAACTCAATCATTAATGGTTTATTTATTAAAAAATGATACATTTTTATTAAACCACATCACACATTATATAAATTCAAAGGAGAGAAACAGATACAAAGATAAAGAAGTCATCTTCAGAGGACAGGGATAGTTTTTATTGGATGGAATATGCACCAACTTATAGAGTAAGAGAAATGTGGAAAGAAGTATTACATATGTTAAAAGAGTTTGCAAAGACCAAGTGGCCTTTTATATTGCGTTTATATTATTTACATTATTTATATCACTGGTAGTTTAGATTCATTATTATCCCTCACAGCTACATTCTAGTTATGCATTAAACATGCTGTAGGGGAGTTAGGGTTCAAAACAGTTACGACTCTGGCCCCAGGATTCAGTCAAGCTGTGGACACAGTTTATGCTGTCATTTTCATTCTCCACTGTAAAGAGAGCCATGTGACCTCTACATTAATTAAAGGAAATATGGGCTCTAGTCCGTCAAGCCCCTTCATAGAACACTATTCTGGAACCTAATACATTGTGCTTGGATTCGAAAGGCCTCGGGTGACTCTTGCCATTGCCTCTCACTAGTGGAGTATACACAATGAAGTTCAATGTTCTCCTTTGTGATAAATCTATGTGCTTTGACCACACTCCCTTCAGGAGTCACTCTCTAGCATAAAATGAAATAAAAGCATATTTAATTTTAATTTTTTTCATGTGTTGTCTATTTTACAGTGACTGTTGGAGTGTTCTTTCTTTTTACTCAGTGATCCTGAGGTCTGGGTGATGACCTGCTGCCGAATCACAGTTGTCTGAAACGGCGTGCTGCCCTTTCCTCAACGGGATGGAGAACCTCTGAGCACTTCCATTGAAGAGAATTGTATAGAACAGAATAAACCACTTTCCAGCAATAGCATTTTGCTTTCCACTGCATCATTCTAGAAACGATACAGGTGTATAAAAATTACACGACTAGTTAAGTACAGTGTACGAAGAGAAAACATAAAGACAGTGCTGCATAGTGATTTTCCTAGAAGTGTACGTACGTGAAACAAATGCAGACTGTTTCAATTGTCCTGAAAAAGGCTGTTTTGATACTAATTCTTTTCACTCAGGAGTCCCACCATTTAAAATTTGACTTACCCTCTGCTTTTCTACTCATATCTCTCAAAAAACTATTGCTTCATGTCAAATTCATATCACTCCCGTCTATGAATCAAAGTATTCCACATGATATTAATCAGGTGTGGCTTTGTCAGGAGAAGGGCAGAGGCTAATCAATGTTTCCCATTTGAGAAAAGTACATTTGCATATTTACATAGCAAAGTATACAGGATGTTGCCATTCTAAAGTGCTGAGATAGAAACAAAGTATATAAAGAAAATAAGGATTTAGTCATTTTGGGGGTTTTGGTTTTACCTCCTAAGGTGATGTCATTGGTAATTCTGCAGATCCTTCATCCTCAGTCATTCATGTTTTCATGGAATTTAATTCCTGGATAATATTGGCATTCACTGGCTTTTCAATTTCACATCTTTCTCACATTCTGTTTTCCTTTGAGGATATACATAACCGTTATTTTCTGAGATTCTTGCTTCTGTGGTATCTTAGGGCTTCTCCATGATCTTTTATGTTGGTCAATAGTCTTCCTGCATCTTGGGAAGCAGCTGCAGGTTGATAGATATACAGATACTCTTCAACATTCTTACCTGTTTCTCATGAAGCTCATTCTTTGTAATTCTCAGTACTGCCAGCTCTTAAGCAGCTCTTCAGCAGCTCATTTGCAACACCAAGTCTACCAAGGATGCTTTTCCTGGCACTTGATCTCCTGCGGCAAGCACTTGCAGTTGGGTTATGTCTTCAGTTTTCCGTATGAAATAGCAAATGTCTCCTAAGTCTTGCAGAGGACTTTGTGTTTGTCCTAACTTACAGTTTAAGTTTTCAAATTGTGTTCAAATGCCCTACTGGTTTTGTTTGGATCTTTTTGTTAACAGAAGTTAAACTTATCCTGAGCCTGAATGGTGGACACTGAGCCATAGAAACCTGCTCAGATGTAGCCTGTGGTAGCTCAGTAAACAATTGGTTTCCCATAGTAAGGGGAACAATGACTATTTCTAACAGAACTCAATGACTGGCTCGTTGACCTCCTCACCCCCCAAGGGAGGAGCAGTCCTGTTAGGCCACAGAGGAGAGCTTTGCAGCTAGTCCTGAAGATACCTGATAAAACAGGATCGGATGAATGGGGAGGAGATCCCCCCATCAGTGGACTTGGAAAGGGGCACGGTGGAGATAAGAGAGAGAGGGTGGGATTGGGAGGGAATGAGGAAGCGGGACACAGCTGGGATACAGAGTTAATAAAATGTAACTGATAAGAAAAAAATAAAATTAAAAAAAAGAAACCTGCCATTACACTTCACTCTCTGCCAGAAACTACAGTAGTCTTGCATAGTGCTATAAAAGATATGTGTTAAAATGATTAAAATTTTTTCTAAAGAAAATGCTTCATTTATTTTATATACATTGAACTTTTTTTAAAATAAATTTCCTGGAGGCAAGATGGAGGCACTGGGAAGACTCTCATTCTGAGCAGCAGCACAGCAGGATTGGCACAGCGACCAGCAATCAGAACTTGTGGCCATAAAACACAAGTGATTGTGTTTCACAGGTGAGAGGAATCCCCACGGTAGGGGATTCAATCAGCTTTAACTCACAGTGCTAAACCACAGAAGAGATTCTGGTTCCACCAGGTGCTTGGTCGCCAGCCCAGAGCTACACGCCAGCGTGATCTGGTCACTGTCTCAGACTGAACTGTGGGTCCAGAACATCACAGACTGGATTTTCCAGTTGAGAGATAACCCCACGGAGCAGGAAACGATTGGGACTGACCTTAGGTCACCCAGACATCCCCTGGAAATGACTCGGGTTCCACGGGCTCCCCAGGAGCCAGCCTGAAGCCAGAGCTGGGGACCCAGGCACCTGCACAGAGCCCTGCCAGCGCGACTGATTCGCTGCCTCAAATAGAACTGCGGGCACCAGGGCACCAAGGCGCCAGAGCACCAGAGGACTGAGTTTCACTGTCAGGTGCAAACCCACAGGGAGGGAAATGGCTGGTCTGATCTCAGAGCACTCAGAACAACACCCCCACCCCAAAAAGGTCTCCAGAAAATTATTCAGTTTAGGCAGACACCCAGGCTCCCAAAGTCCAGAAAGGCAGAGCCACAGGCAGGCATCTGTGCCTGTGGGTTTTACTTACAACCCCAGACAGTACAGCAGTCCCCAAAGCAAAGACTGGGTGTCTCTGGCAGGAGCAAACCCCTAGCGGAGGGGATCATCAGGTCTAACACTCAGGACACCCAGCACCAAAAGACTTTCTGGATTCACACAGACTCTAGGCTCTAGCTCTCTAATGCAGGCAGGAGCGCTGTGCTCAGCCGCCAATATTGAGGTCCCCTAGGGCACTGGAACACACAACTGCATCCTCAGACCTACAAAAGCCAGAAAGCCATTATAGCAGCCCTCAGATACTGTGCCAAGGATCAACCAGTTATCCCTAGCTAGACTGTCAAAACTATGGGAATCCCTGGTCCTTCAAGGTCCTTCCAATCAAGTTCATTCAAGACCCACAGTGTCTGGACCAGAGCAGTGCCTGCAGCCACCATTCCAGACAGGGACACACAGCTTCTGGTCCAGAGTGAGGCACCCAGCCTCCAGACCAGAGCAGCGCCCCTAGGCGCCAACTCAACCTAGGTGCACATTCTCCAGGCCCAGAGCGGAGCACTCAGCCTCTGGCGCAGAGAATTGCTGGGCATACCTCTCACTTTCCCAGATAGAACTGTGTGCCCCAGGATAACAGACTGAGTTTCCCTGTTGGGAGAAAACCCCACAGCTAGGGAATCAGCAGGTTCTTTAAGAGGACTGTACCTGGAAATTTAGTGAGCAGCAGCACACTAAATTTATAACGAGAAACTCAGCAGTGGGGCAGCTGTCTTGAGAACTTCTATAGGTAAGAGGAGATCCCCCCACCTAACAAAGACCACAGCTACTACTCAGGGCTATAAGTCTGAGGTGAGCAGTGGCAATTCCTGAGAAACACTGGCCATACAGTGACCATAACCAAAAAGCAGAGGAGGACTCCTTCAGGAAAAATCATCTTCCGGCCAAGGGGATTCTCCCTACCTCAGGACTCCAGGAAGCACAGAAACTAAGAGCCAACACCTGAAACAGCCAAATGGGTAGAGGTCAGCGTAAAAGCTGACCAACAAAAAAACACAGCTATATGGCATCTCCAGAACCCAGCCATCCAGGGGCGAACAGCCCTGGACAACGCAGCATAATAGAAAATCAAGAAGATAACCTTACATCTATGCTGATGAAGATGATAATAGAGGAAACAAATAAAATATATAAAGAATTAGAGGAAGATAAAACCAAACAGATCATGGCTATCCGTAAAGAAATGGAGGAAGATAAAGACAAGCGGATTAGGGCCATCCGTGAAGAAATACGGGAAGATGCAGGCAAACAGCTTGCGGCCTTCAGAGAAGAAATAATTAAATCACTGAACGAAATAAAAGAAACAGAGTTGAAGGAACTAAAAGAAAAAGAGGAAAATACAACCAGATAGGTAAATGAAGTAAACAAAACAACTCAAGATCTGAAGATAGAACTGGAAAAATTAAAGAAAACACAAATGGAGGAAATAAGGGAGAGGAAGAATTTAGGGAAGAAAACAGAAACTACAGAGGTAAGCATAAACAACAGACTGCAAGAGATGGAAGAAAGAATCTCAGGTGTAGAAGATACAATGGAAGAAATCGATGTATCTGTCAAAGAAAATGTTAAATCCAAAAAATTCCTGACACAGACCGTCCAAGAAATCCAAGACAATATGAAAAGACAAAACTTAAGAATAATAGGAATAGAGGAAAAAGAAGACTCCCTTCTCCAAGGCCCAGAAAATATTTTCAACAAAATCATTGAAGAAAATTAACTCAAAAAAATCAGTAGCACTCCTGTATACAAAAGACAAAAGGGCTGAGAAAGAAATTAGAGAAACAACATCATTCACAATAGCCACAAATGACATAAAGTACCTTGGCATAACCCTAACCAAGGAAGTCAAAGACTTGTATGAAAAAATTTCAAGTCTCTGAAGAAAGAATTAGAGGAAGATATGAGAAGATGGAAAGATCTCCCATGCTCATGGCTTGGCAGGATTAACATAGTAAAAATGGCCATCTTACCAAAAGCAATCTACAGATTTAATACAATTCCCATCAAATTGCCAACACAATTCTTTACAGACCTGGAAAGAAAAATTCTCAACTTCGTATGGAATAACAAGAAACCGAGAATTGCTAAAACAATCCTCTACAATAAAAGATCTTCTGGAGGTATCTCCATCCCTGATCTCAAGCTGTACTATAGAGCAACAGTTATAAAAACTGCATGGTACTGGCATAGAAACAGAATGGTGGATCAATGGAATCGAACAGAAGACCCAAAAATAAACCCACACACTTACGGACACCTGATTTTTGACAAAGATGCCAAAACCATACAATGGAAAAAAGATAGCATCTTCACAAATGGTGTTGGTCCAACTGGATGTCTACATGTAGAAAAATGAAAATAGAACCATACTTATCACCCTGCACAAAACTGAAGTCCAAGTGGATCAAAGACCTCAACATAAAACCAGACACATTAAATCGGCTAGAAAAAAAAGTGGGGAATACCCTAGAACTCATTGGTACAGTAGAAAACTTTCTGAACAGAACACCAACAGCACAGGCTCTAAGAGCAACAATCAATAAATTGGACCTCATGAAATTGAAAAGCTTCTGTAAAGCAAAGGACACCGTCATCAAAACAAAGCGACTGCCTACAGATTGGGAAAGAATCATCACCAACCCTCTATCTGACAGAGGACTCATATCCAATATATATAAAGAACTAAACAAGCTGAAAAGCAACAAACCAAGTAATCCACTTAAAAAATGGGGAACAGAGCTAAAGAGAGAATTCTCTGCAGAGGAATATCGAATGGCAGAGAAGCACTTAAAGAAATGCTCAACCTCATTAGCTGGTGGGAATGTATACTGGTACAACCACTCTGTAAATCAATCTGGCGCTTTCTCAGACAACTAGGAATAGCGCTTCCTCAAGATCCAGCCATACCACTCCTAGGCATATACCCAAAAGAAGCGCAAGTACACAACAAGGACATTTGTTCAACCATGTTTGTAGCAGCTTTATTTGTAATAGCCAGAAGCTGGAAACAACCCAGATGCCCCTCAACTGAAGAATGGATGCAGAAACTGTGGTACATCTATACAATGGAGTATTACTCAGCAATGAAAAATAAGGAAATCATGAAATTTGCAGGTAAATGGTGGGACCTGGAAAGGATCATCCTGAGTGAGTTGACCCAGAAGCAAACAGACACTCACGGTATATACTCACTCATATAAACATACAATATAGAATAAACCCACTAAAAGCTGTACATCTAAATACTAAGCAAAAGAGAGGACCCTAACTAAAATGTTCAATCCCCATCCTGAAAGGCAAAGAGGATGGACATCAGAAGAAAACGAAAATAGGAAACAACCTCGGAACCCGCTACAGAGGGCCTCTGAAAGCCAGAAGAAAACAGGAAACAACCTTGAAACCTGCCACAGAGGGCCTCTGAAAGCTTCTCCAGTATAGACTGTCAAAGCAGATGCTGAGCCTGATGGCCAACTGATGGGCAGAGTGAATGGAATTTTATGTAAGAAGTGGGAAATAGTAAGAGCTGGAGGGAACGGGAACTCCACAAGCAGAGCAACAGAACAAGATAATTTGAACAGAGGGAACTTCCCAGAAAATCATAATCCAACCAAGGACTATTCGTGGAGATGACCTGGAACCCCTGCACAGGTGTAGCCCATGGCAGTTCAGTGTCCAAGTGGGTTACATAGTAATGGGAAGAGGGACTGCCTCTGACATAATCTGATTGGCCTGCTCATTGATCACTTCCCCCTGAGGGGGGAGCAGCCTTACCAGGCCACAGTAGAGGACAATACAGCCACTTTTGATGAGAACTGATAGACTAAGATCAGAAAGAAGGAGAGGAGGACCTCCCCTATCAGTGGACTTGGGGAGTGGCATGCATGCAGAAAGGGGAGGGAGGGTGGGAGCGGCAGGGGAGGAGGGAGGGGCTTATGGGGGGATACAAAATGAATAAAGTGTAATTAATAAAAAATAAATAAAAGATTTAAAAAAAAAACTAAGAATAATAGGCATAGAGGAAAAAGAAGACTCCCTTCTCCAAGGCCCAGAAGATATTTTCAACAAAATCATTGAAGAAAATTTTCCCAAGTTAAAGGAGGAGCCAATAAAAATATATGAGGCCTACAGAACACCCAACAAATTTGACCAGAAAAGAAATCCTCCCGCCACATAATAATCAAAACAGTAAGTATACAGAACAAAGAAAAAATACTAAAAGCTGCAAGGGAAAAAGGCCAAGTAACATATAATGGCAAATCTATTAGAATCACACCTGACTTTTCAACAGAGACTATGAAAGCCAGAAGGGCCTGGACAGTTATCATGCAGACTCCAAGAGAACACAGATGTCAGCTCAGGCTACTATACCCTGCAAAACTCTCAGTCCTCATAGACAGAGAAAACAAGATATTCAATGACAAAAACAAATTTCAACAATACCTACACACAAATTCAGCATTACAGAAGACACTGGAAGGGAAAATACAACCCAAGAAAATTAGCTTCTGTCAATAAAACACAAAAAATAATTAACCTTACTACAGTAAAACAAAAAGCAACCAAGCACACAACTTTATGAACAGAGCCAACATCAAAATCAAAGGATCTAACAGCCACTGGTCATTAATCTCTCTCAACATCAATGGACTCAACTCTCTAGTAAAAGGACACAGATTAATAGAATGGATATATAAACAAAACTCAGCAATCTGCTGCATACAAGAAACACACCTAAGGCACAAAGATACACATTAACCTGAGGGTAAAAGGTTGGAAGACGACTTTCCAAGCAAATGGACTCAAAAAACAATCAGGAGTAGCCATTCCAATATCTGAGAAAATAGATTTTCAAAAAAAATTAATAAAAAGAGATGGGGAAGGACACTTCATACTCATCAAGGGAAAATTCCACCAAGAAGACATCACAATCCTGAACATCTATGCCCCAAATACAAGAGCACCCACATTTGTAAAAGAAACATTGATAAAATTTAGACCACATATAGATCCCCACACATTAATAGTGGGAGACTTCAACACCCCACTCTCAACAAAGGACAGGTCAAAAAAACAGAAATTAAACAAAGAAACAATATCTCTGACAGAGGTCATGAATCAAATGGACCTCACATGCATTTACAGAACTTTACACACAAACACAAAAGAATTTACTTTCTTCTCAGCACCTCATAGAACCTTCTCCAAATAGACCATATAGTTGGTCACAAAGCAAACCTCAACAGATACAAGAAGATTGAAATAATCCCTTGTATCTTGTATGATCACCATGGAATAAAGCTGGATTTCAACAACAACAGAAACAGCAAAAAGCCTTCACACACATGGAAACTGAACAACTTGTTACTAAATGACAGCTGGGTCAGGGAAGAAATAAAGAAAGAAATTAAAGTCTTCCTAGAACTCAATGAAAATGAAGACACAACATACCCAAACTTATGGGACACAATGAAAGAAGTGCTAAGAAGAAAGTCCATAACACTAAGTACCTTCAAGAAGAAATTTGAGACAGCTCATTCAAGCAACTTAATGGCTCGCTTAAAAACGCTAGAAAAAGAAGAAGCAGACACACCAAAAAGGAGTAGACGGCTGGAAGTAATCAAACTCAGGGCTGAAATCAATCAATTAGAAACAAATAAAACAATTCAAAGAATCAATGAAACCAAGAGCTGGTTCTTTTAGAAAATCAACAAGATCGACAAACCCTTAGCCAAGCTAACTAAAAGGCAGAGAGACACCACCCAAATCAACAAAATCAGAAATGAAAAGGGGAACATAACTACAGACACTGAGGAAATCCAAACAATCATTAGGACTTACTTCAAAAGTCTATACTCAACAAAATTTGAAAACATAAATGAAATGGACAATTATCTTGACCGATTTGACTTACCAAAGCTGAATCAGGACCAGGTAAACCAATTAAATAGTCCTATATCCCGCAAAGAAATAGAAGCAGTCATCAAAAGTCTCCCATCCAAAAAAAGCCCAGGACCAGATGGCTTCAGCGCAGAATTCTACCAGACCTTCAAAGAAGAGCTAACTCCAATGCTCTTCAAACTATTCCACAAAATAGAAACAGAAGGAACATTACCAAACTCATTCTATGAAGCCACAATCACCTTGGTACCTAAACCTCACAAAGACTCAACAAAGAAAGAGAATTTCAGGCCAATCTCCCTTATGAACATTGATGCAAAAATACTTAACAAAACATTTGCAAACCGAATCCAAGAACACATCAAAGATATTATCCACTATGACCAAGTAGGCTTCATCTCAGGTATGCAGGGGTGGTTCAATATATGGAAATCCATCAATGTGATCCACCATATTAACAAACTGAAGGAGAAAAACCACATGATAATCTCCCTAGATGCTGAAAAAGCATTTGACAAAATCCAACATCCATTCATGTTTAAAGTACTGGAGAGATCAGTGATACAAGGCACATATCTAAACATAGTAAAGGCGATTTACAGCAAGCCTATAGCCAACATCAAACTGAACAGAGAGAAACTTAAAGCAATCCCACTGAAATCAGGGACAAGACAAGGCTGCCCACTCTCTCTCTCTATCTCTTCAACATAGTGCTGGAAGTCTTTGCTAGAGCAGTAAGACAGTTGAAGGAGATCAAGAGGATACAGATGGGAAAGGAAGAAGTCAAATTATCACTATTTGCAGATGATATGATAGTATACATGAGTGACCCCAAAAACTCTACCAGGGAACTCCTACAGCTGATAAACACCTTCAGCAAAGTGGCCGGATACAAAATTAACTCAAAAAAATCAGTAGCACTCCTGTATACAAAAGAAAAAAGGGCTGAGAAAGAAATTAGAGAAACAACATCATTCACAATAGCCACAAATGACATAAAGTACCTTGGTGTGACCCTAACCAAGCAAGTCAAAGACTTGTATGAAAAATATTTCAAGTCTCTGAAGAAAGAATTAGAGGAACATATGAGAAGATGGAAAGATCTTCCATGCTCATGGCTTGGCAGGATTAACATAGTAAAAATGGCCATCTTACCAAAAGCAATCTACAGATTTTTAATGCAATTCCCATCAAATTGCCAACACAATTCTTTACAGACCTGGAAAGAAATATTCTCAACTTCATATGGAATAACAAGAAACTGAGAATTGCTAAAACAATCCTCTACAATAAAAGATATTCTGGAGGTATCTCCATCCCTGATCTCAAGCTGTACTATAGAGCAACAGTTATAAAAACTGCATGGTACTGGCATAGAAACAGAATGGTGGATCAAAGGAACCAAATAGAAGACCCAAAAATAAACCCACACACTTATGGACACCTGATTTTTGAAAAAGATGCAAAAACCATACAATGGAAAAAGAGATAGCATCTTCAACAAATGGTGCTGGTACAACTGCATGTCTACATGTAGAATTATGAAAATAGATCCATACTTATCAACCTGCACAAAACTGAAGTCCAAGTGGATAAAAGACCTCAACATAAAACCAGACACATTAAATCGGCTAGAAAAAAAAATAGTGGGGAATACCCTAGAACTCATTGGTACAGGAGAAAACTTCCTGAACAGAACACCAACAGCACAGGCTCTAAGAGCAACAATCAATAAATGGGACCTCATGAAATTGAAAAGCTTCTGTAAAGCAAAGGACACCATCATCAAAACAAAGCAACTGCCTACAGATTGAGAAAGAATCATCACCAACCCTTTGTCTGACAGAGGACTCATATCCAGTGTATATAAAGAACTAAAGAAGCTGAAATGCAGCAAACCAAATAATCCACTTAAAAAATGGGGAACAGAGCTAAACAGAGAATTCTCGAAAGAGGAACATCGAATGGCAGAGAAACACTTAAAGAAATGCTCAACCTCATTAGCCATTAGGGAAATGCAAATCAAAACAACCCTGAGATTTCACCTTACTCCCATCAGAATGGCCAAGATGAAAAACTCAAGTGACAACACATGCTGGAGAGGTTGTGGAGAAAGGGGAACCCTTCTCCACTGCTGGTGGGAATGTAAACTTGTACAACCACTCTGGAAATCAATCTGGAGCTTTCTTAGACAACTAGGAACAGCGCTTCCTCAAGATCCAGCCATACCACTCCTAGGCATATACCCAAAAGAGGCTCAAGTACACAAAAAGGACATTTGCTCAACCATGTTTGTAGCAGCTTTATTTGTAATAGCCAGAAGCTGGAAACAGCCCAGATGCCCCTCAACTGAAGAATGGATGCAGAAACTGTGGTACATCTATACAATGGAGTATTACTCAGCAATGAAAAAGAAGGAAATCATGAAATTTGCAGGTAAATTGTGGGACCTGGAAAGGATCATCCTGAATGGGTTGTCCCAGAAGCAAAAAGACACACATGGTATATACTCACTCATATAAACATACAACATAGAATAAACCCACTAAAATCTGTACATCTAAACAAACTAAGCAAAAGAGAGGACCCTAACTAAAATGTTCAATCCCCATCCTGAAAGGCAAAGAGGATGGACATCAGAAGAAAAAGAAAACAGGAAACAACCTAGGAACCTGCTACAGAGGGCCTCTGAAAGCCAGAAGAAAACAGGAAACAACCTGGGAACCTGCCACAGAGGGCCTCTGAAAGCCTCTGCAGTGCAGACTGTCAAAGCAGATGCTGAGCCTGATGGCCAACTGATGGGCAGAGTGAATGGAATTTTATGTAAGAAGTGGGAAATAGTAAGAGCTGGAGAGGACAGGAACTCCATAAGGAGAGCAACAGAACAAGAAAATTTGAACACAGGGAACTTCCCAGAGACTCATACTCCAACCAAGGACTATCCGTGGAGATAACCTAGAACTCTGACAATGCAGCCACTTCTGATGAGAACTGATAGGCTAAGATCAGAAAGAAGGAGAGGAGGACCTCCCCTATCAGTGGACTTGGGGAAGGCCATGTATGCAGAAAGGGGGTGAGGGTGGGACTAGGAGGGGAGGAGGGTGGGTCTTATGGGGAAATACAAAATGAATAAAGTGTAATTAATAATAAAAATAAAATAAAAATTAAAATAAATAAATAATTTTCCTGTCTGTAACATTTTTCTACTCTGAATAAATATGCACCAAACTTAAGATAGTTGTGCACTGTATTTTCCTTTGTGAGTGCTCTCACAAACTCTATGTCTTAACAAGACAAATGGATCTCTCTCACTTACTGCTATCAAAAGTGATTGTCTAGAATCATAAGTTTGAACCATGTCATCAACAAGAAATAAGGCAGTCGTGGTGTCTTTGTAATTAACTTGTACCAAATGCTCTAAACTGTTTGTTCTTCGATGAATAGCTGCTCAAAACGTTTTAAAAATTCTTTTTATGAAGGGTGGGCATGGCAATGCTTAGAAAATACATATACAGTATCAGTAGGCTTATTTATAATTTCCTTGACTTATTCTGTTTAGAAAAAAAAAAGCTCTGAAAACATGCTACTTATGTAAAATCTATAGCAGCAAAATTTTAAATGACTGAGGATTGGTGAGTGAAATTTTTAGGTTTCCAAAAATGTATGGTTAGCATTTTATTGTGAGCAATCTTCTTACTCTTAATATGCTTAGCTGTATATTTTTATAAACATTTGTTTTATTTTTTACGGTTGCTTTACAGGCGTGAATTTCAGTGTGACAGATGTGTGCAGTGCCCACTTAGGGCAGAAGGAGTCAGATTCTTTGGTACTGGCAGTCTTAATTGTTGTGAGCCACCATATAAATGGTGGGAATCAAGCCTTGGGTCCTCTGTAAGAACTTTCGATGCTCTCGGCTTCTGAGCTATTTCTGCAGACCCTAATCATAAACTTTGAAACTGAAATAAATTATTTTCAATGAGTTAAAATTACAGTGGAGCATGGTGGTTATATCTGTCCTCACAACCCAAGACATTCAAGGCCAATATAGTCAATCACTGTATCAAAAATAAATAAATAATTATTATTTATTGAAACAGGCACAGATGTAGCCCATGGCTGCTCAGTGTCCAAGTGGGTTCCCTAGTAATGGGAACAAGGACTGTCTCTGACATGAACTAAGTGGCCTGTTCTTTGATCAGCCCCCACCCTGAGTAGAGTGCAGCCTTACCAGGCCACAGAGGAAGACAATGCAGCCAGTCCTGATGAGAACTGATAGAGTAGGATCAGATGGAAGGGGGAAGGACCTACCCTATCAATGGACTGGGAGAGGGAGGGTGGGATTGAGAGGGCACGAGGGAGGGGCTACAGTTGTGAGACAAAGTGAATAAATTTTAATTAATAAAAGAATAAATAATTAAAAATATTATTGGAATCATGAAAATGAAAAAGAACACTTTTTTGTTAAGAATAAAGTATTGGAGAAATATTCTGCAAGTTTAAAGCAAACAGAAAACTTCAAGTTATATGAAACTTTCTCTTCAAGTTTCTGAAAATTAGGGAATTTGGTATAAATTACTATTTGCAGCTACTTATTTTTCAACTTCCATGTTTCACCCAGTTGTGACTTTCTTACCAAACTGCCTTTATCATATTACAACTGATATCTAACAATTAATTCCATCATTCACCCAGTTTACATAAATATACTCACAATTAATAAGTCTTGAGTGTTGTATGAAATATATTTGTAAAGGTCATGGACGCTGAGACTTATGGCCTATGATCGGGTGGAGTGCATGGAATCTTATGTAAGAAGTGGGAAATAGTAGGATCTGGAGAGGACGGGAACCCCACAAGGAGAGCAACAGAACCAGAAAATTTGAACACAGGGGTCTACCCAGAGATTCATACTCCAACCAAGTACCAGGCATGGAGATGGCCTAGGGCCCCTGCGCAGATGTGGTCCATGGCAGTTTAGTGTCTATGTGGGTTACATCGTGATAGGAGGAGGGGCTGCTCCTCCTGACTGGCATAGTCTGGTTGGCCTGCTCTTTGATCACCTCCCCCTGAGGGGAGGACAGCCTTCCCACAGAGTATGACAATGTGGCCACTCCTGATGTGATCTGGTGGACTGGGATCTGAGGAAAGGAGAGGAGGACCTTCCCTATTGGTGGACTTGGGGAGTAGCATGAGTGAGAGGTGGGAGGAAGGGTGGGACTGGGAGTGAGGGTGGGACTGGGAGGGGAGGAGGGAGGGGCTTATGGGAGTATGCAGGGTGGATAAAGTGTAATTAATAAAAATAAAAAAAATTTAAAAAAGAAAGTGTAATTAAAAATAAAATTAAATTAAAATTAAATTTAAAAAAAGGTCATGCGCACACTCACCCAAATATACAAAATTGTATTTAAAAGGGGGAGATTGGGCACCAATCTCAACATCATCATCAAAAACTAGTTCAGCTCCTGTCTTCCCCAGAACCCACTATCTCCCCCTTCTTTTATATGATTCTGTGCACTCTGCCCAAAGTTTGGTTAAGAGTCTCAGCATCTGCTTTAATACACTGCTGGTTAGAGTCTTTCAGAGGCCCTCTGTGGTAGGTTCCTGTCCTATTTCCTGTTTTCTCCTACTTGCAATGTCCATCCAGGTTGTCTTTCTGAGTGAAGATTGATCATCTTACCAAGGGACCTCCTTCTTGCTTAGCTTAGATTTTAGTAGGTTTATACTATCTTTTAGGTCTAGTATCCACTTATAAATGAGTATATGAGGTGTGTGTCTTTTTGTTTCTGGGATACCTTACTCAGGATAATCTTTTCTAGATCCCACCATTTGCCAGAAAACTTCATGATTTCCTTGTTTTTAGTTGCTCAGTAGTATTCCATTGTGTAAATGTACCACAATTTCTGTATCCATTTCTCCATTGAGGGACATCTGAGTTGTTTCCAGATTCTGGCTATTTCAAATAAAGCTGCTACAAACATGGTTGAACAAATGTCCTTGTTGTGTACTTGAGCATATTTTTGATATATAGGGGCATATATTTTTAAGAACATTTTATGAGTATAATATTTGGGGTGCTAAACAACTTTAATCACTGTATTAATTTGTAGATGAAAAATGGACAAATCTGTGAGATAAGGGCCTATATTCACCTTTAACACTCCCAATTTGTTTTGCCATCTATATCAGAGATAAATTTAACTTAAATAGCTATTAACGAATTTAGTGAGTTTACTAAGTATTTTCAGAGTTAGACTGAAGTGCAAGTTTCTGGATTCTTTGAAAACTCAGTTGAGTCATGTGATGTTTTGCTGGAAGCTGGTTTGTGAGAAGGCATGCAATATTTTTGCTGTGAGTTGTCTTGAGCAAGGGTTGTGACTTTGGCCAAGTGAGAACATCTGTCAGTGAACTTTGAGGAGAAGAAATAAATAGAAGCACACAGACCATGAGATATGACTTTTTGGATCGACATCTCTGCACTGATCTTCATGCTTCAACTCTTGACTTCACAGAGAGAACTGTTCCAGATATCTTCTTGGGGCAATCCAGGTTAGTCTGTGGAGTTCACTGACTTGCCCCAATCTTCTGAATGGTACTGATTCATGTTGCTGCTATGTGTTGACATTTGGACTGGACTGCTTTTATCCAGACAACGAAGAAAGGACTCATCCCAAGGAACTACTTCTAAAAAGTTCTACAACCCCCTTTAACTAAAAACTTTCCTTTTTTTCTACCTCTAGTCAGTGTGTTGAAGAGAGGTAAAAGTTTTGTAGAAAAAAAAACACAAATAAAGAAGATCTGGTGAAAAATCTAAGCCTACAGTTCCATATGAAGTTCTTTTTGGCTATATTTTGTAAGATTTTACTGTCTTCACTTACTAAAGTGACTTACAGATGCAAAATATTTAATGAACAGCTGATGACTGGCTATAGCTCCAAAAGCCCATTTGTTCTAGGAAACCAGAAACCAATTATTCTTAAAAGTGTCATAATTTGGGATGAATTACCATACATTTGATGTTTTTGATTAGATTGATAATGTGTCAATAGCCATTTTCCTTAGAGACAAACGCGATTTGGAATTTGAATTTAAACATGGATTAGAAGAAGGTATATTTCTATGCATAAGAATTATATACTCTTGGACAAGCAGAAGTCAAAGATCTTGCATTTAAATAAGCCATTTCATTTTAGCTCAGTACTTAGTTTGATACTCAGTACTCAGTAGCTTAGTTTAATAGACAAAAATTAAATGATTGTTTGTTTTTAAACTATGATAACAGAGCTATATTGGAAGTGGAAGCTATTTCTTACTATTTAAAATTACTTAACATTGAAAAATTATGATAACAAATAATTAAGCCAGAAAAGGTATAACTCAGAAAGTGCAGATAAATTTTACCCAGTCTTTGATCACAGAGAAACTGAACAGTATGTATCAGAATGTTTTTCTGACTTCATCTCTATATTTCTGTAAATGTTATGCTCTCAACTAACTGTAGCTCATTTCCAAGCTAGGATGCATGCTATGGAATAGTTTTGGTAGAAAGGGGACAAAAACTCTCATCAGTAATCATTTCTGAGATAAAGAAATATAATTTGAGTCCAGAACAGCCACGGTTACACAGAAAAACCCTGTCTCTGTCTAAAAAAAAAAAAAGAAAAAAAAGTAATTTAGATCTTTGGTACTCTGTACCTTTCATTGCTGTGTGAGAATTAACCTGATCAAACAAGTATGAAGATGCTCTTGGTCAAGGAAAGATTCAGATCACAGTTATGAAATATTCAACTTAGGCCTATGTTGAACACCACATAAAACAGATCCTTTATTTTGTATATATATATATATATATATATATATATATATATATATATATATGTATATACATATATAAACAATTTATATATATATAATTTTTATTTTTTACAGTTTATTCATTTGCATCCCGATTGTAGCCCCCTTCCTCATCTTCTCCAGGACCCATATTCTCTCTTTCTTCTCCCTTATTCCCCTCCCCCAGTCTACTGAATGGGAGTCAACCCTCCCCTACTATCTGACCCTAGCCTATCAAGTCTCATCAGAACTACCTTCATCCTCTTCCTCTGTGGGTTGGCATGATGACCCTGCCGAGGCAAATTGATCAAAGGGCAGGCAACTGAATACATGTCGCCTGCTTGGAGACTGAGCTGCCTATGGGCTACATCTGAGCAGGGGGTCGAGGTCCTTTACATGCATGGTCATTAGTTGATCTATCAGTCTCTGCTGTCCCTCTTGGGCCCAGATTTTTAGCTTTGTTGGTCTCCTTGTGGAGCTCCCCTCTCCTCCAAGTCTGTCTATACAGCCCTTCTCTCACAAGACTCCCTGCTCTCTGCCCAAAATTTGGCTGTGAGTCTATGCATCTGCTTTGATCCCCTTCTGGGTAGAGTCATTCAGAGGACATCTACGGTAGGTTCCTGTCCTCTTCCCTCTATTCTGCCACTTCCAGTGTTTATCCTGTTTGTTTTCTGAGTGAGAATTAAGTATTCTCCCTAGGGTCCTCCTTGCTGTTCAGCTTCTTTAGGTCTGTAGGTTTTAGTATGTTTATCCTATATTATATGGCTAATATCTGCTTATAAGTGAGTATACAGCATTTATGTCTTTCTTCTTCTGGGTTACCTCACTCAAGTTCCATCCATTTGCCTGATCCTTTATGAAGCAAGTGCTGGTTCAGATATTGGCACATTTGAACTGAGTATGGGTTAAACAAAATGAACAGGAAAAGGCTTTCTGAACAGAACACAATTAACAAAAGCACTAAGATCAACAATTAATAAATGGGAACTCATGAAATTAAAAAGCTTCTGTAATGAAAAGGACACCATCATTCAGACAAAAATATCAGCCTGTAGTACAAAAGAACATTTTTACTAAATTCACATTCCATATTGATCTAATACCCAAAATGTAGAAAGAACTAAAAATCTAGATATTAAAAAACTAATTAACCCAAGTAATAAATGGGGTACAGATCTAAACAAAATTCTCAAAAGAAAAAAAAACAAACAGCTGGAAAACTCTTTTTAATAAAAACACATTTTTAGAAATAGTCCTTGTTCCCCTTACTATGGGAAACCAATTGATTACTGAGCTATCACGGGTCACATCTGAGCAGAGGTTCTAGGTTTTATCCTCTCATGGTCTTTGGTTGAGTGTCCATCTCAGAAAAGACCCTGTGCCCAGATATGTTTGGTCCTTGTGGAGCTCCTATCCTTTCCACAACAAACTCCCTTCTTTCATATGATTCCCTGCACTCTGCCGAGGGTTTGGTTATGAGTTTTAGTGTCTACTTTGGAACACTGCTAGGTAGAGTCTTTCAGATGCCTTCTGCAGTAGACTCCTGTCATACGTTCAATGCATATTCCATTTGTCTTTCTAAATGAGGATTGATCATCATACCCCGTGTCCGCTTTCTTGATTATCTTCTTTAGGTGTATAGATTTCATTATGTTTATCATATCTTTTAGGTCTATATAAGCAAGTATATTCCATGTTTGTCTTTCTCCTTCTGGGATACTTCACTCAGAATGATCTTTTCTAGATCCCACCATTTGCCTGCAAATTTCATGATTTCCTCTTTTTTTTGATTGCTGAGTACACTGGTTCTTTGACCTCCCCACCTCCCAAGGGAGGAGCAGTACTATTATGCCACAGAGGAGGACTTTGCAGCTAGTCCTGAAAATACCAGACAAAACGGAGTCATATGAAAGGGGAGGAGGTCCTCCCCTATCAATGGACTTGGAAAGGGGCAGGGAGGAGATGAAGGAGGGAGGGTGGGACTGGGGAGGGAATGAGGGATACAGAATTAACAAAATGTAACTAATGAGAAAAATAAAATTAAAAAAAAAAGAATGTTATGGACAAAGAAAAATCCAAAGTTGAATATGCATTCCAATATGTAAGTCACTACCATGGTAAGAAAAAACATGGCTATTGGAGGGGAATATGTATAGTCAAGGTTGCTCCATTTATTTGAATTGAGATGTTGATGCAGATTTCAATAAAGATGGCAGATCATCATGGTTCAAAAAAAAAACAGTTTTAATAAAAGGAGCAAAAAGAAAACAATAAACAGGTTTCAGTGTACAGGCACAAATCATGCACTTTCAAAAAAGAATAATGGGAATTTTTTAAAAAAGAATTATTGACTAGCGAAATATATTAGAAAATGAATAATTCAGCTATTTCTAGAAAACTAAGATAGCTAATTTAAGAAACTGAAAGAGAAAGGATGCCTTCATTGTTTTGATAACTATGAGGTTATTTGAAAGTGCTAAAAGATTTATCTAGTTTAATTCCTACGAATCTTCTAGGATGTAGTTAACTGAAAAATCAGGAGCATAAAATTTACCAATAACTCAAAGTCAAATTATACAGCTAAGCAAGGAAACAGCTCATGATTTGTCTGACATACTCACAACAATACACACAGCTTTTTATTTTTCATAAAACATGTAAAATGCAAAAGAAGGACCTTCGTGCAGCAATAAAACCTACAATACAATCTCACTATATTAAACACAGTTTATACTCACCAATCCCTCTTATTTTGTATGTAAAATGTTCCCCACCTGTCTCAAACTATTGTTACATTTTAGGAGACTTGTAAAAACCTTGGGAGGTGAGGTGAAGCTACAGGAATTATGTACAAAGGAGACCCTATGACATTTATTGTTAATACCATGCCTTCTCCAAGATGGAAAACTAAGCTAAAATAAATATTTTCTGCATTAGTTATTCAGATATTTTCCAGTAGCCGCACAACAGAAACAAATATAATTGACACACCCAATTTTCACCAATGCTCATGGAACAGCTTTATTTTCAGAGTGAATGAAGTATCACCATGATGCATCCACCTGTAACACTCACTCATTTGGGCTGAAGAAGAAACAATGGAAAGTATATGATTTCACTAAGCTGTTAGACCTTTTGTCACATTGTCTGCTATAAATACAAAGCAGAGCTATTTTTATAGCTGGGTAGCCCTTCATTAGTGATTATACAAAGATACTAGAGCTGGACATCTCTTACGGATCTGTATGAAAACCAATGAAGTATGTTTATGTATCTGTGTATGTATGTATGTATGTTTGTATGTATATGTATGTGTAATGTAAGGGACCTCATTAGACTTACAGTTCTAAGGGACATAGCCCATTATGGGTAGGAGCAGGAACCTGAGGTGGCTGGTCATCTCAATTCCACAGAAACAGTAAAGGCCTGGAAGTGGGGCTTAGCTCTCAAATTCATGGAACACCCCCTGGGAACTATTTCTTTCAGTAAATCTCTACCTTTTAAGCATTCCACAAACTTCCAAAACATAACTGCAAGCTGGAGACCAAGCTCGCAGTCAAGCAGATCTTTGTATAAATTTTTTACCTTAAAACGGAGGCAGAGGTTGGCAAGACAGCTCTCAGCTGGTAAAGGCATTTGCCTTCAGGCCCTGAAGACTTGAATTTGATCCCTGGAACCTACGTGGTGAAATGAGAATTAGCTTCTTAATGTTGTCCTTTCATCTCCACATGTTCAGTGTCCTACAAAGTCACTTGTGTACTCTCTCTCCACACACAAACACACAAACACAGTGAATATATTTATATGAGTTGGTTTAACAACATGGGAATCCATTTGGTTTTGGCTATGCATATATATCTCGTCTAATAGTGAACATGATATCTTAAGCTGCTTACTTGAACATGGTTTGCATATATACCCCACGCAGACTAATGTATTTAAGAATATGTTAGTGATCTATTGGTGAGTGGCTCAGGACCACCTCTAGTATCAAACTACATTCACAGTCCTAACAACAGAATATGTTTCCCCTCTTCTTAACAATATTCAAGTAATCATTTTTACTCTTTTCATGCATGTGTCTGCTTACACAGAGTCAATCATGCCTGAATTGTTTTGTAGTACACCCTCACTTAGGTAAATGATATTAGAAAAATCAACTTTTAAATCATTCCCTTCTTTACTACTCATAAAGTTAAAATAAGAAGCATTATAGTCAGTGACCCTTATTCATTTACGAATACAATTTCAGAAAAGTGGAACACACAGAACAGACCTAAATCACTGGTAAAATTCCCAACAATTACCTCAGCATATGCCTTAAATTGTAATAAATGTGTTTTTTTAATTATGAAAACTTCTCAGTTGCAATAAACAACACACATTACCCAGTTGTTATGTATCACTCAAAGTCATATGAGAGATATCATGTGGAATGCAGGAAAGCTAGAAATTTTTCTTCTTGGATCTAGAACAAAGCAAAATGATGTCTAATTTAGTCAATCTGAGTCAACATGTTGCTGGCATTCATTGCTAGGTAATTGTGGAAGAAAAAGAAATAAAGAACATTCCACTTTTGAAAAGGTGAAGTCAATTATCCATTTTCTGGTGACATGTTCTCAATGTAGAAAATGATACATATGTGAAAAATAAAAACAAGTTAGAAACAATAAGTACATTCAGCAAAATTAAAGGTTTCACCATCAACACATAACAATTATAAAACCAAACTAGCTTAAAAAGAAATTTATACAGTAATAACATTTACAGAACACACAAAAAATATAATATCTTGGAAGATTGAACTAAATATGTGAAAAATAGTTAAAATTATACAAGAATAATGAAATAAATTATAGTACATACAGAAAATTAAGATACCCTAGGTTACAAAGGAAGATGAAAGAGCCAGCCCTGATGAGACCTGATAGGCTAGGGTCAGATAGAAGCGGAGAAGGACCTCACCTATCAGAGGACTAGGGAAGGGGCACAGGGAAAGAAGAGGGAGGTGAGTGGGACAGGGAGGAGATGAAGTGGGGCCACAGCCCGGATACAGTCTTTAAAACCTGCAAGATGTCCACATTGCCTTCGTTTTCAAGAACTGAATGCTTTCCCTTCAAGGCCCCATTATGCTGTCTGTAGTATTGTTGTCTCTTCTAGTGTTCTTCCTCTTTAAGGGTTCTTCATGGCTGGATACAGCTATAAGCCTTTGAGTTTCCTAATAAAGCTCAATCTGAACTAGAACCTGATGGTTTGTTTTTTTATCCTATGGAACTGCTTGTATTTTAAAAAATTGTTAACAAATAAAAAATTTAGAAAGTAATTTAAATATTTATGAATAGCTGACTTTTTATTGCTGGTTTACTTTTGTTTTGTTGTTATTTGTGTGTGTGTGCGTGTGTGTGTGCGCGCGCGCGCGCGTGCGCTCCTGCAAAGTTCTATGCAAGCTTTCAGAAGATGCTATATATTTGGTAGAACTGACTGTACTAATTTTTTTGTTTTGCTTTTAAAAACAAGGGAAAATGTTGCAAATAGAGATCCAGAAGACAGAAAGAAACCATATATACCCATATATGCAGTCTAGGCTTACAGGGAGGCCTCACACCTCTCTCTCTTTCTCTTTCCCTGTCTGTCTCTCTCTTTGTCTCTGTGTGTGTGTGAATGTCTGTGCGCACATACATGTGTGAGTACACACAAGGGCGCATGCAAGTGTAGAAGCCAGAGGTCTACTATTTGTCTGTTTCTACTGTTTCCTAATTTGTTTATTTTGTTATTCTTAATTATTCTTCTTATTATTTACAATTTATTCACTTTATATCCCAGTTGTAGGGCCCTCCCTCATCTCCTACCAGTCCAACACTCTCTCCCTTTTCCCCGCATAGCCCTCAAGACACTTTCAAAATTTGTTCAATATTTAACTCATAGTCAACATTAATGTAAGACATGTAGACCTGTTCTTCCTACATCCCTTCTTCATTAAGTATTTTACTTTAGTTGTTAATCAGTGTGTTTTACTTTCTTCTTTCTAGTGTTTTAATTCTAAATTTCATGTGTATCAACAATAGAGTTTCTAAGGTGAGGCTGTTTGTTTCTTGTTTTCCTTGAATATTTTTCCTGGTTTTAGCCAAATGAATTCTGATCAGCATGGTTTCTTAAAATTTTCTGGACATCATCCTAAATTTTCCACATACCACTTTCTAAATTTATCAATATGTGAGACTGAGAAATATATTTCACTAGTCTAAAAAAATACATATTATTTTGGTCTTTAGTGGTTCCTTCAATATTCTTCTGTCTGTTTTCCTTAACTGTTACAATCTACCTTGTTTCATAACTGCAAGAGCTCTTTTATTAAGTGATTCAAGAGTATAGCTAGCAAGCTTGCATGAGCATAAATGTTTTATTTTTATTTCCTGTATCTTATTCAGTCATTTCCAATCATGCCTCTAGTACATCATTCCACTCCATGCCTTTGCCTCAGAGGTGGGATAATCTACAGATCTGTAGGTTTGCTCATAGAGAACTTATGTTTAAGGTAAGATGATGGCAGTTTTATTTCAAATACAAATGAGAAGTCTTCATTTTTAATAATAAGCAATCCTTGTAAATTTATTATGACTTTTCCAGCTATGCTATGGAGAATTTAAGGGTAACAAGTTAGGATTGTAGTGAAAATCAAATAAGACTACTCATATAAGCCAGTGTTAATAACAGACTATAAATAAGATGCAAATTTAATGGCGAACTGACATTTTTCAAAAAGGAAACTTCCTCTGATCTGTGAAGAACACAAGCCCCTGCTGGCACTGAGGTATTTCTGTCTCTGAAAGTGCTGTCTTTACACTATCCTTGGTTCCATAATGCCTATTTTGTACTTCTTATAGATTGCCTGATTCAAGGAACACAAGGTGCTTAACATTTGTTGTTCTTTGCAAAATTATCAACACTCCACACCCTTCCTCTCTTGTTAAGTGTCTGACCAAATATCTCCTTAAATGAACTTTCCTGTTCTAACAAAGATATTAGCCAGGAAGACACAGCTTTAAAAATAGAGAAAATTCTACTCACTAGAGTGCTCTTCCACTCAAATGAAATACTGAAACACAGGAGCCCCTGCTCTTCTGATCCTACACTTCCTGTGAAGAATCAGGTCAGTTTCTATGAAGACACATTTTTCTTTATGATTTTTCTTTTTATTCAAAATAGATTTTTTTCTTGTACAATATATCTTAATTATACTTTTCCCTTCCTCTACTCTTCCCAGGTCCTCTTTATCTCTCTCCCCTCTAGGCCCACTTCCTTTCTGTCTCTCATTAGAAAAAGAACAAGGCTAGAAAAGGCTTCTAAGAGATAATAGCCAAACTTGACAAAATATAAGAAGATCAAAAACTATCATATAGGAGTTGGATATGACAACCCAACAGTGGAAAAAGAGTTCCAAGATCAGGCACAAGGATTAGGAACCCACTCATTCTCACAACCATAAGTTCTATAAATACATTATACGAATAGTTCTACTATATGTATAGAGGACCTGGTGCAGAAAAATGCAGGCCCTGTGCTTGCTGCTCCAGTCTTTCTGAGCTTTAGGTATCTTAGTTGATTTAAAGGGCCCTGTTCTCTGGCTGTTTTCTATCTTCTCTGGCTTTCAAAAATCTTTTCACTTCCTCTTTTGCAGGATTCCCTGAACTCTGAGAAGAGGGATTTGATGGAAATTTCCCATTTAGACTCTTTCTATACATAATATCTGGCTTTAGTTATCTGGATATGTTCCCATGTGCTTTCAGAAAATGCCTGTTGTTTAATGACTGGATATGTCACTGTTCTTCAAGTAAAGAAGAATATAATTAAGAGTAATTTTTATTGATAAGATTTGCGGGTTTACTCTAGATCTCTGAGGTATCTAGAGCTGTTGAAAACAGTTACAGTTGCTGTCAGTTTGGCTCCTAAATTGAGTTAGTCTCATAGCAGGAGAGCCAGGAGTATTGAGAAAGAATGAGCCCAAAGAGAAGGGAACGTTAAGAAGCCCAAGATATTATATCAGTGTTCTTCCTAGAACGTCTTACTTTTGATCTACTGAATGAACTGAAAATAATTATACATCTTTCATATTTATTTAACTCTGTTTTAAGATATATATGCCCAGTGAAATAAAAAGCCAGATGATGAAGATTCATTTTAGTGTCCAATCCCTATGATTAGCATCTTGATTATATATTATTTTCTCAACCAGTTGTAATTAAATATGTCAGTTAATAAAAAGGAACACACAGGCTTACATGATAATTCAGTGGATAAAAAAAAATTGTGAAATGGATAATGACGTGAGACCCAAGATCCACATTATGGAAGAAGAAAACTGACTCCCAGAATCTATTGCTTGACTTCCATACCTGTGTTATGACACATGCATAAAGAGAAATACACACACACAACACACAGAGAATATTTAAAATTAGTATAGAACAGGTTATGCTTATTCTGATATATATATATATACACACACATTTCTCAACTACAAATTTACAGAACTACAAAAATGGGAAGAGTAAAATATTTTGTATTAATTTTGTTTAAGATGTAGGTTCTTGGTACAAAGGAGAAAATAAACATATCCACTTCACAATATTCTAGAATTCTCACATAAAAATTCAAGCGAATTTTTAAGAGAAATTTGATATAAGAACAAACCAAGTGATGGGGAAAATATAGTAAAAACAGATGGATAGAGGTAACAAATTTAGAAGACCAGAAAAAGCTGAACTATAAGATAGACAGAGAGAAAAGACAAAGAGCCTCCTGATTTGAACTAGATTGTCCTAGAAATGTGTAAGAATTTGGGGAACAGCATGCATCTATGAGTGTGGATAGAACAGATAAAATCAGGAGAGCAACTTTAAGTCTGCTTATGAAATTGTTGGGTACACTGATCTTCATCCAGGCAATAGACCTTTTCCTGCTACAGGAAAAAAAATAACTGAAGTGAGTTCTCTAGAAAGAGACAATATATAGTTTCTGAATCAAAATAATCTTAAGCACTGCTGGGGGAAAGCAAATATTTTAAAAATAAATATTTTTAAAAAAAATATGGTTGGGACACTTAATATATGTCATAGGTAATGAAATGTACTGAATTTAGGAGCATAATAGTTTTTCTTTGAAGGGACTATGTAATCTTCCCCAAGATAGTTTTCTTTTGTTTTAACTACTCATCTAGAACATTGATAAAATCATAATTATTAAGTGGCTATGAAGACTCAAAGATTGAATAGTTGAATGTATTTTCTAGTTACAACTACATAAGCATTAAGTACTGTAATTATCCCAAGAACATGTTATGATAAAAATTGTGATCTAAGACCAAAAGAATAAATATCATTCTACTATTAAGTGGGAAAAATATACATACTCATATATAATATGCACTTATAGGTTTTTACAGCTTAGATAACTGGGTTACACAATTTAATTTAAACTTACCATCAATCAATTCGTTTGGTCAAGTATGAAGATACTGTTTAACTTTCTGAAGCATTTCTTCTTAAACTTATGCACCTGCAAAATACTAGAAGTAATTGAGAGGAATTTTCCAGCAGAACACATGAACACTTTAAGAGCTGAATGATGTGAAAGAATACGGTGAAATGTTGTAATCTTCTAGACATAGGTCAACTGATCTCATGAACTCAAAGGAACTGTGCTTTCCCACAAACTTGAACAAGTTTGGGGCATCAAAGTTCCAGAATAAATGGAGCTGAGGCTTGAATCCCAAGCATAACTGAGGAGCTAGTTTAAGTTGGTGGTTGCTGGGAAGAAATTGTAATAATTTTTTTTGAGTCTGTGGCTAATATTGGTGTGTCCGTGCTCCAATGTTTGGCCCCAAATCCCTTTTTAAATGGGTACCAGTAATGGATTCATTGGTAATTAAGAATAAAAAGAGAAAGAAGCCGTGAAGGTCAATAGAATACATAAGACATGGGATCCAGAGGGGGTTATAGAGGAATAGTGGGAATAGTGTATCAAAACTCCTTGAATTAATTTGTTAAACTATCAAAGAATAAATAAATATATCTTTAAAGACACTAAAGTTTCCTGTGAGGGAAACCATTTATATTAGAGAAACTGTTTCTTCAATGTAGAATAACACATAAAATACTGTACCTAGCAAAACTGTAGCTATTTTAGTTTTTTTCACGTATCCTCTGATTTTCACACATGAAAAGTTTACTGATTTTGATGATGAAATCACGTAAAGCAACATTTATCAGGATGCTTTCAGACCATCAGTTGAGTTATGATTTCACTGTTAGGTTTTTATGTATTCTTTGAAGATTAAGATTATTTCTTTATCTTTAAATAACACTTCTTTAGCAAAAAGGTGGATCAATGGAACTGAATTGAAGACCCAGAAATAAACCCACACACCTATGAATACTTGATTTTTGACAAAGAAACCAAAACCATTCAATGAAAAAAAACACAGCATCTTCAACAAATGGTGCTGGTCCAACAGGATGTCTATATGCAGAAAAATGAAAATAGGCCCATGTTTATCACCCTGCACAAAACTAAAGTCCAAGTGGATCAAAGACCTCAACATAAAACCAGATACACTAATTCGGTTAGAAGAAAAAGTGGAGAAGAGTGTAGAACTCATTGTCACAGGAGAGAACTTCCTGAACATCACACCAACAGCACAAGCTCTAAGAGCAACAACCAAAATATGGGACCTGATGAAACTGAAAAGCTTCTGTAAAGCAAAAGCCACCATCATCAGAACAAACCGCAGCCTACAGACTGGGAAAGGATCTTCACCAACCCTGTATCTGACAGAGGGCTGATATCCAGAATATATAAAGAACTATGGAAGTTAAAAAGCAATAAATCAAGCAATCAAATTATAAAATGGGATATAGAGCTAAACAGGGAATTATCAATAGAGGAATATTGAATGGTCAAAAAAAAAAAACTTAAAGAAATAGTCAACATCCTTAGTCATCAGGAAAATGCAAATCAAAACAACCCTGAGATTTCGCCTTACACCCATCAGAATGGCTAAGATCAAAAACTCAAGTGACAACGCATGTTGGAGAGGTTATAGAGAAAAAGGAACCCTCCTTTCTCCATTGCTGATGTTAATGTAAACTTGTACAACCACTCTGGAAATCAATCTGGCATTTTCTCAGACAGGAATACTGCTTCCTCAGATCCAGCTATACCACTCCTAGGCATATATCCAAAAGATGCTCAAGTACACAACAAGGACATTTGCTCAATTATGTTTGTAGCAGCTTTATTTGTAATAACCAGAACCTGGAAACAACCCAGATGTCCATCAACAGAGGAATGGATACAGAAATTGTGGTACCTTTACACAATGGAATACTACTCACCAATTAAAAACAAGGAAATCATGAAATTTTTTGGCAAATGATGGGATCTAGAAAAGATCATTCTGAGTGAGGTATCCCAGGAGCAGAAAGACACACATGGTATATACTCATTTATAAGTGGATACTAGACCTATAAAATAGGATAAACATACTAAAATCTGTACATTTAAAGAAGATAAACAAGAAAGAGGACCCTGGGTAAGATGATCAACCCTCATTTAGGAAGACAAATGGGATGGACATTGGAAGTAGGAGAAAACAAGTAACAGGACAGGAACCTACCGCAGAGGTCCTATGAAAGACTCTACCTAGCCATGTATCAAAGCAGATGCTGAGACTAATAACAAAACCTTCGGCTGAATGCAAGGAATCATATGAAAGAAGGGGGAGTTTGTATGAACTGGAGAAGACAGGAGCTCCACAAGGATCAAATATATCAGGGTGCAGGGGGTTTTTGTGAGACTGTTTTTCCAACCAAGGACAATGTAGGGATATAACCTAGAACCCCTGCTCATATGTAGTCCATGGTAACTCAGTATCCAAGTGGGTTCCCTAGTAGGGGAACAGGGACAGTCTCTGACATGAACTCAATGGCTGGCTCTTTGATCTCCCCCCCCCCACACACACACCAGATGGAGGAATGGAGGAGCAGCCTTGCCAGACCCCAGAGGATGACATTGTAGCCGGTCTTGAAGAGACCTGATAAGCTAGGAACAGATGGAAGGGGAAGAGGACCTCCCCTATCAGTGGACTTAGAGAGGGGCAGGGAGGAAATGAGGGAGGGAATGAGGGAGGGGGCTACAGCTGGGATACAAAGTAAATAAACTGTAATTAATACAAAAAATAATAAAAATTTAATTTAAAAAAAGAGTACTTAATTTTTTTTAAGTATTTTGAATACTTATCCACAAATGTGTATGTCTGTTTTATATTATTTTAAAATTCTTTGTTACATTTACATAAATTTTAGTATTTTCCATTACATTTCATAATACATACTTTATATACTTTACTAGTACAACCTTTGATAATTTCTTTTGCATTTTGATACAATTCTCTAACATCTAAAGAGACTGAAAATGTATTCAAAGATTTGTTAGAAATAATGAGTATGTTAGAAGTTGAGTCTATCATACATATTTAATCTAAGTATTATATATTGATGAATGTATCAGGACCAAGCTAATGGCAGTATTGGTGGAGGAAAATATTCACCCATAAAATGCTGAAGTGTCTGTGGAATCTGAACGAAAAAAGCCTGCAATCATCCACTATACCTACCCGTAAATGTGTTTGAAGCGAACATTCACATTCCTCATAACAACTGTTATTTTCATCATTATAAAGTTTGGGCAAAACTTCTCTAGTACATCATCTAAGGACTTTTTTTTTCCAAGATGAAATGTAGTTCTTTCAAATAGAGAAAATGAAATTCTCACAAACCCACAGAAAATCTGGGCAGGCATAGTAGCACTGGGAGGGTATAGACAGTCCCTGGAATGAGCAGCCTAACTAGAATATCCAGGATGGCCATGTCTGAGTTTAGGAAGAGACCCTGCCTCAGTCATTAAAGTAGTGAACAATTAGGAAGACCCCATCATCTGCTTCAGGCTTCAACTCACGTAAGTAGATACATTCTTGAATGTATACACACATATATGCACACCAGCCTACATGTATTCACAAAAGCAGCAGTGAAAATAACAGGTTAATAGTTCCTACATCTCTGTTGAAAAGTCAGGTGTGATTCTGATGGGTTTGCCATTATGTTACTTGACCTTTTTCCCTTGTAGCTTTTAGTATTTTTTCTTTGTTCTGTATACTTACTGTTTTGAATATTATGTGGCGGGAGGATTTCTTTTCTGGTCAAATTTGTTGGGTGTTCTGTAGGCCTCATATATTCTTATTGGTGTCTCCTTTAACTTGGGGAAATTTTCTTCAATGATTTTGTTGAAAATATTTTCTGGGCCTTGGAGAAGGGAGGCTTCTTTTTCCTCTATACCTATTATTCTTAGGTTTTGTCTTTTCATATTGTCTTGGATATCTTGGACAGTCTGTGTCAGGAATTTTTGGATTTAACATATTCTTTGACAGATACATCGATTTCTTCCATTGTATCTTCTACACCTGAGATTCTTTCTTCCATCTCTTGTATTCTGTTGGTTATGCTTACCTCTGTAGTTCCTGTTTTCTTCCCTAGATTCTTCCTCTCCATTATTTCCTCCATTTGCGTTTTCTTTAATTTTTCCGATTCTATCTTCAGGTCTTGAGTTGTTTTGTTTACTTCCTTCATCAGCTAAGGAGCAAGCATTATCTGGAGCTAGCTGTTCTGCACACATACAGCTGATGGGTGGCTTGGTTTACATATGGGGTCCATGACTAGTGGAGGGGTGGGGTAGTTTTTTGGATCACTTCCCCCTGGTAGGGCTCCCTTGCCTGGCCTCAAGGGATAAGGATATGCTCTGTCTTGATCTGACTTGATGTGCTGGGGATGTTTGATATGGGAGGGAAGGGGCTCCCCTTTTTCTGGAGGCAAAGAAAGAGGGTAAGGGAAGAAAGAGGGTAAGCAGGGTGGGGTTTGTGGCTGGGAGGAGAGGAAGGAGGAGCACCCTTTGGATGTTAAGTAAATAAACTAAAATAAAAAAGGAAAAGAAATCTGAATTATTACTTAAAACTTCCTGTTTCTGAGTGATTGTTTTAAAGTTTAGAGCACAAGCCTGAACATAGGCCAACCAGGTGGAGACATGTCCAGACCCCTGTGGGGAGGAACCAGCTTTACTGCATCCTTTTCCTGCCCACCAGAGATACAGTTGCTATGAAACCAGCCTAGATCACCCCTCTCTCCTAGGGCAGGCAAACAAGCCAGACCATTAATGGTTTGGGGACCTTCCCATAGCCAATCAGTTAAAAGTACAACATCCTCTTTTGTGTTTCAACCAGTAGATGCTTGCCAGGTAAGAATTCCCCTGCTTTGGGCATCCTGGCAAGGACTGGGACCTTTTTTTTTCCCCCACGTGGGAGGTTTACTAAGGGAAGGGGGAAGGAGTTACAGAGACCATCTCTCAGAGGGCAGGAGAAAGGAGAGAGAGAAAAGAGAGATTGGAGGTGGTATGAGTTCTCTTATAAGGTGACCCAGGGCATGCACAGGTGGTTCATGGGTGGTCCATTGGTGGCTTCACAGATGCCTGATATCTGGTATGTCAGGCCCCTTGGAGCTGGCCGTAGAGTTGCCTGCTTACGGATCCCAACATTGCTCCCTTTTTGTTTTATTAAAAAGTGAGGGACAATTGACTGCCCAAGCTGAACCTTGAATAAAGAGCCTTGTGTGTTTGAAATGGACTCATGTTCCTGGTGGTCTCCTGGGGGTCTTGTGATCTAGGCATAACAATCACCACTTCTTCAATATATATGTATGTGTGTGTGTGTGTGTGTGTGTGTGTGTATTCTTTAACAGACTTTTATAGTGTTTGTTTTTATATTGACACAAATAAATTCTTTCATATATGAATCCTTACTCTCCCATTTAGAAAAAAAGTATATATCTTTGGAAATGGCCTCCTATATCAAGAACAATCCATTGTGAGAGGAGGTAACCCTGCATCCCAAATCAGCGGACCCTGATGCACTACCCCAGACTTGTGTGGAGTTTCTTTTATCCCTGCAAGTCTGCAGTAGCCCTTTGTACTCAAGCTGTAGCCAGCCTCCAAGAGCAGCAGCTAAAGCCTGTCCTTGTGGGAGGCAGCGCCCAGCTCTCACCTCCTGTTCTATCAGCACAACTTGTTGGAAAGGAATTTTCTGCCCAAAGATCATCACTTAGCAAAAAGGTGTTGGACATCTAAGACTAATGTGCCTTCCTCTTTGTCCAATGTGTAAAATATAAGCCATACCTTTTTAAAAAGTTTAAAAAGAACCTATGTACAATAGAGTAAGCAATAGCAATACTATTTATTCATCCTGCCTATTCAGTTCCTGTTTCTTCACCCAGTTCCTTGATTTTCCTCCATGGGTATTTTTTTCCTTAAGTAAAATATTTGTACACAAATATTGCTCTCCAGGAATTAAATATATATAGGTCATTACTTTTTATTTATCTGTTTTTTTTCTAATATTACTTTTTATTCTTTGGAAATTTTGTACTATACAGTCACACTTGCTTCGTATTTCTCTCAGATTCACCCTTCCATTTTAGAAGTTTATCCACTTTGCTCTAATCCATCTATTTAATGTGCACACCAATATATTTGAAAAATATATTGATTCATGACTTTCTTTTCTCACTGTTTCCTCTTTTCTGCTCACCCCTCAGGGTATCCAGGCTTGTTACACATCAAGCTGGAATGGGCCGAGTGAAGAATAGCAGTGGGTAGGTCGGTGCAATAAAGGATGTTGGTTGACTGTGAAAGACTGAGAATCAAACCTCAAACAGACAGCTTCAGTGAGACAGCTCATTTATTTAGGGGGAACAATGGCTATTTAAACCTCTGGGAGTGAGTAGGGCAATTGGGGTGAGTGTATACCATTAGCCTGGCCCAGGGTGCTGAGGATGCCTTATTTGCATAAGGGAGAATTCCAGGTGCTGCTGGACATTGCCTTATAATGGGCAAGGAATTTTGCCTTGGCTATATGGCTAAATGACCTCCTCAGGAGGGCAAGAGTTGAAGCACAGAGTTACAAGCATCAGAGCATGCAAGCCAGGGAAGGAAGAGAGCAGTCCTACTCCTGCAGATCTCAGGATGGGATTTCTGGGGTTTAGACATTTCTTGACCCCTTTCTTGCACCTGACTGGCACCCATGGGTCACATAGTTCCCTGGACCCATATACTACTGTAAAAATATTTCACAAAATAGATAACATAGCACATGGAACTTTGGGTTATCTCCAAAACACCTATGTTGATAGGCGATTGTGAGTCATATTGATGTAAGAATAAAGATTAACTCTTACCTTTTGAGATAAAAGTTGTGGGTTTTTTCATGTTTTTGGTATGAGTGATCAATCTCTCTCTCCTTCTCTGTCTGTTTTTCTCTCTGTGTGTTTTTATGTGCATGCACATGCATGATCAGATGGATGGATGTTTGGATAGATGTTCAAGCACAAGTAATATAATGGTTATTTTAATCATGGATGTCAACTTGACTGGTTCTAAAATCAACTAGAGCTTTTTGTAAGCAGATTACTTGAAATGAGAAGACTCACTATAAATGTGGATGACATGCTATGTGGTCAACCTAGAAAATAACAAATGGAAGAAGCAAATTTTGTGTTTTTTTTTTTTCTAGAATAGATTTACTATTGCTGTTAAGTTTATCTATTGTCTTGCTACCATTGATGCCTTCCTTTTGACATTTGGATCAATTTCTTCAGGCTGCCAACATAAACTGAACACCAAAAGCTTCCAGGACTTTCTGTGGCCTTCCGCATCAAATTAGGACTCCAGAGACAACCAGCCTTGCAAATTCAGCAACTGCTGGCTTTTACACCTCTCTAATATGAGTCAGCCATGGCCGGACTGCAAAGACAATTTGTTTTAAAACGATATCCTGACACCAATGTGTATTCCTTCTATTGGTTCTATTCCCTGCTGAGAACCAATAGACACTTGCACTGACCAATTTACGCTTGCATCCTTAAAATTTCAACATTCGAACATTCGAACTTTTAAAGAAACAATAGCACCCATTATATTCAAACTTTTCTGGTGAAAGCATAAATCCAACATTTCATCTTCTGTATAAGTACTTAATGTTAAATTTTACATGCATGTGTGAGTACATACATATATATGTAAAGCATATATATTTAAAGCATATATATTCCATATATATATATTCCATATGTTTATATATTTATACATATAAATATATATTCCATATATATATATATGCTTTAAAGGAACATTTAGACACTATATATATATGTTTTACATGTATATGCATGTACTCACACATGCATGTTATATATATATATATATATGCTTTAAAGGGGGCAGATTTCTTAGGATTAGAGGTTCCAGCATTTTAAATCATCCAGTGTGGATACTGTACACAAACCCCAGGTTATATGCAAAAGCAGTAGTTAAGTGTTCTTTTTAAAAATTAATTAATTAACTCATTAATTAATTACAATTTATTCACTTTTTATCCCATCTGTAGCCTTCTCCCTAGTCTCCTCTCAATCCAAAGCACCCTCCCTCTTCTCCTATGCTCCTTCCCTAGTCCACTAATAAGGGAGAACCTTCTACCCTTCTATCTGTAAATTTCATAATTCCCTTGCTTTTAATTGCTGAGTAATATTCCATTGTGTAAATGTACCACAATCTATGCCCATTTTTCAGTTGAGGAACATCTAGGTTGTTTCCAGATTCTGGCTGTTATCAATAAATCTCTTATCAACATATTTAAAGAAATGTCCTTTTTGTATAGCTTAACATCTTTCTGATATATGCCCAGTAGTGGTATAGCTGGATCTTGAAGTAGCACTATTAATTTTCTGAGAAAGCGCTGAATTTCCAAAATAGTTGTGCAGGTTTACATTCCCACCAACAATGGAGGAGGGTTCCCCTTTCTCCAAACCCTTTCCAGCATATGTCATACCTTGAGTTTTTTGATCTTAGCCATTCTGATGAGTGGACTCTCACGGTTGTTTTAATTTGCATTTCTCCTTTGACTAAGGATGTTGAACATGTCTTTAAGTGTTTCTCTGCCATTCTACATTCCTCTGATGAGAATTCTTTGTTTAGGTCAGTACCCCATTTTTTAATTGGATTACTTGGTTTGTTGGTTTTTAACTTCTTGAGTTCTTTATATGTTCTGGATATTAGCCCTCTGTCAGATGGAAGGTTGGTAAGGAAATTTTCCCAGTGTGTAGGCAGTCATTTTGTTCTGATGACAATGTCCTTTACTTTACAAAAGCTTTTTAGTTTCATGTGGTCCCATTTTTTGATTGTTGCTCTTAGAGCCTGTGCTATTTGTATTCTGTTCAGGAAGTTGTCTCTTCTGCCAATGAGGTCAGGGCTCTTCCCCACAGTAAGTGTTCTTAATCATGGAGCCATCTCTCTAGCCCCAGTAGATTAAATAGGAGGACCCATGTAAAATATGGTGTTTGAATGAGGTCTGTCCTCTGTTGCCCTTAAACAGGCAGAATCTAGTAATTAGGATTTTTTTCTGGGGCTCATTCTGTTCTTCCATATCAAGGGCCCTTTGTTTTTCTGCTCATAACAAAAATATTCAAAGCAGAACCATGTCGGCACAGGAAAAACATACATGTATTCACATTTGAATGCTTCAAAACTGCCAGTGTTTATCACACGGTTAAGAGTCTCGAGACTGAACATTCACAACTTGCCCACAACAAATGACACATTCTGATAGCCTATTATATAAAGGCTACCTAAGGGGGGTAGCTATGTATTATTTTTGTCCATTAATTCAGTACTGTAGGATTTACGTGAATCCAGTTTTTCAAAGAAGATTTGAAGTGCAAGGCATTAATTATATCCTTGAGTATTTATTTGCATAATATGTATATATCCTTTAATTTTCATTGAAATGACAGCTAGTAGATTGGAATGAAATAACAATTTCAAATAATGCTAACCTAGCAATTTCATGTTTCTGTATCAAGGACCTGTGCCAACTGATGAAAAAAAAAATTCCATTATAGCAGAAAATGATTATGTTTCTGTTGCCAAATGTAGGCCAAGTGTAGGCAGCTCCCATCCCTAGGGTGTGAAGAATATGGATAATTGTCTCATGTATCTTGCTTGGTGACTTTATAGATGAAGCTGCTGTAGGGAATAGACACTGTAGAAGGAAAGAAGGAAAAGAGGTCTGCCAAGACTCAGTCTAGAGGCAATAATGTTCTCATTGAAAGATGTCAAGGATAGATGGTTGATCCTGCAATAAGCACATGTGTGAAGGCAAATAACATTAACAAGGCTTCTGACACTTATATCAACACAACTTCCTGGCAAACTTGCAAAGAATGAATGCTTAGTTTGATTTCCTGGACATAGATCAAAACAAGGTAGTACTGTTTTCTCTGCATTTTCTCTAAGGGTTTCTTTTGAAACTGAAAAAGAAATATAATCTAATGGGCAAGGTTATACGAATGACTAATGTGTATAGGTGAAAGTAGAATTTCATGATATCAATCAAGCCTAACATCATACTATATCAGAACCTTATTTCATACCCCAACATGGAGAGTCTTTACCATGAAATTACAGATGGTCAGAGGAAGATGTCAGATACAAAAGTGACTCATATGCTGAAGACTCCAGTTGTGCTTACACAAGGCTAAATGCCTACTTTGTGCACTTGGAGTAGTTTCTATAATTATCCTCCCTTGTTGTCATCAGCTTACTTAGATGAGAGAAATAAAATAGTATATTGTCTCCTTTGAGGAAAATTCTCTCAGTCTTGGGCTGTGGAGTTGGTTCTTGGAAAAAATAATTAAAAAAAAAAACTCTGGCTACACAAACATGCAGTATTGAGTTTGGATTCCCAGAACCAATGAAAGCTTTGATAAAGCAGAGAGAGACATGATTCGGGGGTTCACTGTTCACCTGTCCTAACTTAAGAACATGTTCAGGTTCAGTGAGAGGATGTGTCTCAGAGGACTATGACAGAGAGTAAAAGCTGGCATGGTTTTAAATTAAAAATACATTTTTAATTGACTTGTATTATACATATGAAGATATTTTCTTCTTAATTTTTCTCTATACAATAAAGTATAAACTATTTATACAACATTTATATCTTCCCTTATTAAGGACAATGACACACTGGAGCTGAGATAAGATGAATATGATGATATGTGTAAGTTACATATAATACTCTTCCATCTCTTTTTTAGAAGGTGCTTGAAATGTGTTTGCATCTTAGTCTCTGTAGAGTATCCTAGAAGACTGGTCTCACTGGATATATAAGGCTCACTCATCATCAGCTGCTCAGACAAATATCAAGCAAGGTGACCTTAAGACTTACTATAAGGAGTTTGACTTAAAACTTATTTTAAGGAACTTACCAGCTTAAGTTTAGAAGCTACCTGTCTAGGAGCCCAGTCTGTGAACTCAGGCATCTGTCCATACACATATGCAAATATGGATACACTATCCACACTTTTAACAGTGAGGGAGGAAGGAATGAGAGAGAGAGAATGACAGAGAGAAAAGGAAGAAAGAAAACTTTCCCAGTTTATACTTGCAAATGAGGCATTTGATGATTCTTCAATGTCCCTAAAGTGATTATTTTGTTAAACTTTTACTGTTGAATGTATGGAATCTCATTATTTTCAGATATTTGCTCAAATATTCTTGTCTTAGCAGCTGATGAATGTTGTCCCTCAGTATCTGTGTGGGATCAGTCTTCCAGTACACTCGACAGAGACATACAGGGATATTTCAATCCTCTTGAATAAAATGGAATAATATTACACGTAACTTCCACATATTCACCATATACCTTAAATCATCTCCAGTGTATCTTCACTCATCATACCATACACATAGTTTTGTTTTGATTTTGGGTTGTTTGTTGTTTTGTTTTGTTTTTTTGCTTGGCTCGGTTTTACTTCATTATCTAGTAGGAAAAACAAGGAAATCTCTGAGCGTGTACAGTACAAGTAGAGTTTTAAATGTATTTTTAATTTCTAGTTGGCTGCAGAATCAGTGATATGAAGAATATATAAGAAGAATATATAGTCAAAATATAGAAATGTCAGTAGGGGAAGAAATTTAGCTCAAGCTAGGGCCTCTATGATCAGGCTTTGGTGACTTGTTTAATTCCCCACTCCTTCTTTTTTGCCCTATATTATATCTAGCCTGTTAGTTATCTTCAAGCTGATTTTCAAGCATTCTGTCTCAGGAGGGTTTTTTTTTTTTTTTTTTTTTTTTTTTTTCCCTTGGACAGTAGTAGTCCCCTGTCTCCAGGTCTGGGTTGGTTTATTTGTAGTAACCCTCATGGACCTCCTTTTCCTCTTATCAAGAATTTAGTCATCTTCTTACAGAGGCCTCCTCAGATACCTGCCAAAAATGCTCATGTCCTTCTCTCCCAGACGTCCATCAACATGACTCCTTATACTCTCTCACTATACAACCTGTTACTCTTTTACTAGCTCATCTACTTTATTCCTTATCTCACCTCACAGAAAACAACTTGTGACCTCCCTTTTAGTGTGTATCCACACATAAATCAATGTTTCTTAAAAAAACAAAACAAAACAAAAAAAAAACACACATGGTAGAAGTAGTCACTTCTAGAAGTAGTCACTTCTACCATGTGTGAAGAATAGCAGTTAATAGGTAAATGAAAGAAAAAAATATATAAAAGGAAACAAAAGAATTAAAAATAATGTAAAATGTAGATTTTAAAATCAGTCTGAAGAATATAGACATAAAAAATGTCAAAATATTTCAAAGTGTTATATCCAAAACTTTTACTTTTCCACTCAAAATAAAAAAAAAATGTTTTTCAATGTGATAACCACCCCAAATTTTCTGCATACAAAGTCACACAGTCACATTAATTGAAGATGCCATTAGAGACATTTATGGAGTTGTTTGAATTTGACTACTAGATGAGAGAAATAAAATATACATGATTTCTCATGTTGAAAATTACCAAGTTGTATTATCTGTCTCAAAATATCTTTTGCATATATTTTATTTCTAAAATTGAAGTAGTATCAAAATTCTTTATGTATTTGTAATTATCATTGCAACATTCTTTCTAATGTAGATGCTGGAAATGCTGTGTTTTAAATTACAAGCATATTTTATCGCAATTAACTTTTTAATGAAATTAAATGATTTGATGAGGTTTTATTAGAGCAATGAATAAATTGACTTTTTATTGTATTATTACAACTGAATTAATAGTTAAATTTTTATTTTGTTAGGAATACAATTATAATGTGGTTTAGAAGACTGTTTCTTTCTAAAATAATTTAGGAGGTTTCCATAAAAATAACTTTTTATAATTAATATATAATTCACATAGCTATTTTTCCATGAATCTGTAGTCAAAGTAAATCTATGAGAATTGCTGAAGTATAGTCAGTTATTATTAATATTATTATTATTAATGTATTCACTTTGTATCCCTGTTGTAGCCTTCTCCCTCATCTTCTCAGAGTCCACCCCCAATTTTATCCCTCTTCCCTAGTCCACTGAAAGGGGGAGTCGTCCTCTTCTACTGTCTGACTCTGGCTTATCAGGCCTCATTAGCACTGCCCGGGTCCTCTTCCTCTATGGGTTGGCTAGGTAGCCCCACCAACGAGAAGTGATCAATATTTGGTTATTTTAAAGAGCCGCTTTTTCTAATATTTGATTTAAATGAAGAAATCGATATGCTGTAATTATATGCTATTTCAAAGACATGTTTATAAAGTTAATATTTTTTCTATTTGAAGACAATGAAAAATAAAACTATCTGGCTAATCCATTGAAATGTTATAAGTTGCAGATCTATCTAAATGACAAAAAAAAATATTGCAACAACAAATTCTAATGTATAGCCCCAAATGACACCTAAAGCATTCTACAGAATAATAGCCAGTCATTGTGTGTCCCAGCATATGCCATAGATACACAACTCAATAAATTTGTTATAAAAGCAAGAGAATACTATCAAATACAATGTTACATAAAGACATCATATTTAATTTAATTATCTAGCACTGGTACTAGTTTAAATTGGATTATCCATTTGGCTTTTTTTTAAATCAATAAATATTTTTCTTGAAGATTCATCAAATGTTTCAGTTTAATTACTATTGAGAGTCTACAGAAATATTAAATATTCCAATTAACAGAAAGTCTATTTAATGTGGATTATGGTAATCTCTTTTCATCACTATAACAACAAGCCAGAGAAAACAATTTATAAACTTGAGAATATTTATCTTGACCCACAGTTCTGGAAGTGTGAGTGAGTGTTCAGTTTCAGCCATGGTTTAGTGGCCTAGGAAAGTCAGAAGCAGATTTGATGGATAGGTACCCTGAAAGAAGGCTGCTCAGATCATGAAGCGAGGGTACAGAGACTGTGAAAAAAAAAAGACCTGAAACTAGACAAGCCCTCGGGATGCACATCACTAAATTCCTCCTGGCCCTACCTCTGCTATTTCAGTATCAACTTATCAAAGAATTTAAACCACCTATGAAGTTAACTGCTTTTGTGATCCAATCAGATCCCACTATTACTGCTAGCTGCAGCCAAGCCTTCAACACCTATGCCTTTTGGAGACACTTTGTATTTAAGCCACAATAATAACATCTTACTTCAATTTGATCACCCCTAGAAAATAATTAAACATTTCTCCTCACTACTAAAATATGTTTCATGAAGGAGGCAGGTACACGATTTCTAGAAATAAGTGAAAGTTTTCTTATAAGAATAAGAAGTGCTACTACAAAGCTTTTAAAAACATATGAAAAAAATCATTAACTATTTAAATCATTCTTTGTCATTTTTTACAAACATGATCAAGCAGCTATAGAAGAAATTACCTTTTTATCCTAAGTAGTCACATCATTTTTAACAAAATGATTTTCTTCATTCTTTTCCATATATTATGAATCTCCATTGATTTCATCCCAAAGTTCTCCAGTTAACATTTTGCAAAACTTGAAAGTAATAAGATGTAAATTATTGACTATTTCTTCCACCTTGCAGCATCCACGCACACACGACAACAAAAACCTGTATTTTAAGTCCTACAGATTAAGCTGTTATTGAAAATGCAACTTAAGAAAATTAAAGCTGAGTTACCAGAAAGTCATAAAAAAAAAAAACAACAACAACCAAACAAAACAAAACAAAACAAAACAAAAAAAAAAACAACAAAAAAACAGGCAGGTCTGTGATTTATCTAGTAATAAATGATCATTTTTCTCTTCCTTAGACATTTCTAATTCCTTTCTTCACATCTGGCCCTATACTTAAATAGGCTAAACAATGTGAAGAGCTTGAATTACAATGCAAAAATGTGAAGATATAGTAGTATAAAGGTAAATTGCTCTAAATTCCTGAATATAATATAAATAAATACAAAGTAATGTTGCCTATATACCCTGGAAACATATTTAATATATTAACATTCTCACACATTGCTATCTAAAAATATGTAAAAAGGAACATAATTTAAGATATTTCATTAATTTCATAGTATATATAATTCTTGAAATTTCATGTAATATAAAGTACTTTAATTTAAAAATATTATTCTTTTGAAATTTTGACATGGAAAATATATATTAAAGTTTCATGTACTCTTCCAATTTAAATTTGTAGAAGAATATACTTTTTTGCATCACCTACATTTTTAGAACATAGTATTTTTCATTTTCATCAAACTGGATGAAATTTTCATATACATCAGGGTCTTCTATTCAGTTCCATTGATCCACCAGTCTGTTTCTATGCCAGTACCATGCAGTTTTTATTACTGTTGCTCTATAGTACAGCTTAAGATCAGGGATGCAGATACCTCCAGAAGATCTTTTACTGTAGATAATTGTTTTAGAAATTCTGGATTTCTTGTTATTCCATATGAAGTTGAAATTTTTTTTTCCAGGTCTGTAAAGAATTGTGTTGGTTTTTGATGGGAATTGCACTGAATTTGTAGATTGCTTTTGGTAAAATGACCATTTTTACTATATCAATCCTGCCAAGCCATGAGCAAGGGAGACCTTTCCATCTTCTGATATCTTCTTCTAATTCTTTCTTCAGAGACTGGAAATTTTTTTATACAAGTCTTTGACTGGTTTGGTTAGGTTCACACCAAGGTATTTTATGTCCTTTGTGGCTATTGTGAAGGGTATTGTTTCCCTAATTTCTTTCTCGGCCCTTTTGTCTTCTGTATACAGGAGGACTACTGAATTTTTTTAGTCAATTCCTACCCAGGAAGACAAAGAGGATGGTCATTAGAAGAAGGAGAAGGGAGGGAACAAGTCAGGAGGCTGGCAGAGAGGATCTCTGAAAGGCTCTGCCCTGCAGAATATCAATGCAGATGTTGAGACTTATGGACTACCTTTGGGCAGAATGCAGGGAATTTTAGGAAAAAAGTGGATAACAGCAAGATCTGGAGAAAACAGGAACTCCGCAAGCAAAGCAACAGAACCAAAAAATCTGAGCACAGGGGTCTTTCCTGAGACTGATACTCTAACCAAGGGCTATGCATGGAGATAAACTAAGACCCCTGCACAGATGCAGCCCATGGCAGTTCAATATCCAAGTGGGTTCCATTGTAATAGGAACAGAGACTGTCTCTGACATGAACTGATTGACCTGCTCTTTAATTACCTCCCTCTGAGGGAGAAGCAGCATTACCAGGCCACAGAAGAAGACAATGCAGCCACTCCTGATGAGACCTAATTGACTAGGATCAGATGGAAGGAAAAGAAGTCCTCCCCTATCAGTGAACTTGGGGAGGGGCATGCATGCAGAGGGTGGAGGAAGGGAGGGATTGGAATGGGAGGAGGAAGGGAACCACAGGGGGAATACAAAGTGAATAAAGTGTAATTAATAAACAATTTAAAAAAAGAAAAAAAATTACATATACATGTTTCTGTCACTGGAAATTTCATACAAAGCCACAGCAAATGAAAGTATAGTAAGTATAATTTTATCATCTTTGGTACTATTCTGAGGCTTTCATGTAACTACTTAGGGCATTATATTTATAAGAAACTCTTTAAACAACTCACTAATAATTAATTACTTCTATTCATTCAATTGTGTGATTGAATCCACAGAATAATCTAAAAATGACCTAAATTTATCCCCCAGTTTTTCCTTCTCTTAATTGGGTTAGGTGGCTCTTCCAAGGTCTATAAGCAAACATTAGTTAAGTTCATTTCCCACACATACTTGTCCCTTAAACAGAACTTATAACTCAAAAGTAAGCATGTAAGATCATAATGCTATGTCAGAGATGTAGACATGATCGTCTAAAGGTTAATATAAAATGATAGACTGGCAAAAATATAGGATCCAATTCATACATTCATTTCTTGAAAAGCGATAGTTTTCTATAGATCAGATCCTTCATCCATACCTCAAAGTAATATGTTGAAAATAAAGTTATACAAAACAGTGAGAATGTTGTAAAATGTAATTCACAAAGGATTTGAATCCTTAGGCATCTTGTGAATGGTTACTTTCTGGCCCTAACCTGTCATCCCAAAGCCCATAGGAACTGCATACCTTCTTGTCCCTTAACCTTAGGGACGTTTCTAGTAAGTGTAACTTTTGTGCTGGTGCTAATTGCTTAGCTAAATTTTGCCCAGCCAAAACATATGGATAAGGTACTCAGTGGCTTTCAAACTTAGGGACTGACACAGCCATCACAACTCATTAGCACATTGGACTGCAACAAAGTCAAAACTCTTAATGAGGCCATTAACATAAAATGCTGTTTTATGATGAGAGGAGGGACCTCCTTAGCTTGGCATGAGATAAGAAAACAGACATAGAAAACAGGCTGTGTTTCTGCAAACTCCCTTTTCCCACATTACTTTACATCTGATCATCACTGCTTATTATTTCGACAACACATTGATTTCTTCAGGTAAGACATCACTTACAGAGTCATTATTTACACAGAGGGGCCTAACTGAAGGAGCTGACCCCTGCCATAGGCTGCTGCTGTACTTGGTAACAATGTTTAATCCATTCATAATTGATACTTTAATTACATTGTCATACTCAACTAAATTTAAAGAACAAAATTCTCCCAACAAATTCAAAACTAAGGACTCATGCGACAATACTGCACAGAAAATATAAACAACTTGGATAATGCAAATATTTTATTTTAGTGATAATGATATAACCTCCAGGCTGTGGAGTTAAAGTTCAAAACCACTTGAACATGCATCTATATACAATTTTCCTGGAAAATTCCTGGTTGATGCTACAGTTTTAGTTGATATATTCTAGGGCAGATGAATTGGTTTTGTTTTCTAGCACTTTAAGTTTTGCTGTTGTTTGTATTTTAAATCATTTAGAAATGAATAAATAAAGTACCATTTTAACTCCTTATCTTTTCTGATCTTTATCAACAAGAACTATAGCTATGGGTTTCATGTTATCTTAGAGGAATCAGTAAAATAATTGGAATTTTACACTTAGCAAAAAGAAAATCTGGCTCAATTTATCTTTAGCCTTCTAACATACAGACTAATTAAATATCAACCAGAAATATCCAGAAGTAGTAAACTGAAGAAAGCCCCATCATTTGGAGCCCGAATGGACACTTCAGGCTTGTAAGCATGGGTCAAATAGAATGTTAATCAAACGGGCTTTCTGAGCATTTGGTAAGTATAGGCAAACTTCTCATTTTTAACATGGTACAAAGATCGAAAGTGGATGTAGAAACTTCTGAGAAATAAACCTTTGTATGTCTAGACAGCCCAAATAGGGTATAATAAGGAAAATAAACAAAACAAAACCCATTCAGTGTTCTCATTCAGAAAGGCTTTAGAAAACACAATTCTCCCAAAATGACTGCAGAAAACTATTTTTATTTATAAATATCTGAAAAGCCTGGGAAAAACAGAAACCTCTGTTTCTGTTCCTCCGATTTTATATTCTTATTGATCAGAATGCTGTAATTTCCATGACTCCAAAGGGAAAACGAAAATAAGTAAGAGTGCAATTACTCAGAATGAAGGTTTGGGGCCAGTTGTTGTAATCAATACCCTAACTCTACAAGGAATATAAAGTCATATATAGAAATGCTGTCACAGGAAATTCAGTAATATTGATTTGGCTCCATTTGAGCATATTTCTAATTTACTATGCCTACTGAATTATATCTATATAATCATTTTAGATTTGAAAACTTCCTTTAACTGGTCACAAGCATCTCCTCCCGATTTTGATACCTTCCTATGTTTATTAAAAAAAAAAAAAAGTCAACCTATGGTCAGTATAGGATGTTTTTGTGAGTTTTATAATTTTAAAATATAAAGCTTTACCCACTGAAAAATAAAAATTACTAAGGGAACTGGCATGTGTGTTACACACACAGAGGCACACATACACACGAACACATGCTGCTGCATCTGTTTTTATTGTCCAGGTGTATATGGTTTCGAGGCAGATTAATTCTCCTTCTCCGAGCAGTCAGTACTCTGGCAGTTCATTGTCTAAACCTGGGGCCCAGCAAAAATTTGCCATGCCATATTAATGTAACAGATATATTCAAAGACAAAGAATCAATCATTTGATTAGAAATGGAAGGGATTTGAGCAAAGCATAAGTGAGAGAAACTTGAGACAGGAAAGGAAAGCAAGTAATGTAATTGAATTTCAATAGAAATATTTTTAAAACAAGTAATTAAACTGGGTTTGGCGGTGCACTACTTTAATCTCAGCACTCTTGGGAGGCTGAAGCAGGTGGGTCTCTGTGAGTGTGAGACTAGCCTGGTCGACAAAGTGAGTCCAGGACAGCCAAGGCTACACAGAAAAGAAACTATATCTCGAAAAGGAAGAAGATAGATAGATGGAGAGAGAGAGAGAGAGAGAGAGAGAGAGAGAGAGAGAGAGAGAGAGAATTGAAAATTGGCTGCAGCTAGAGACAGCACTGGGACTTGCAGCCATACCGGGGCTGGAGCTCCCGAGGTCCTGTCGAAGTGTTGGGGGTTAGATGGAAGGACCTTGCAGGAGCAGGAACCCTGAAATAAGACCAACAGAGACAACTAATACACTTAATTAATTACACTTTATCCAATTTGCATCCCCGTATAGTCTCCTCCCTCCTACCACCCTCCCTCCCCATTTTCCACGCATGCCCCTCTCCAAGGGCACTGAGAGGGGAAGTCTTCGACATCAACTAAGGAGCATGCATGGTCTGGACCTAGGCCCCCTGCGCAAATGTGGCCGATGGGAGCCTTAGTCTTCATGCCTGGCAAGTGCAGGCAGGGAGGGGCTGTTTCTAACATGGACTCTATTGCCTGCTTTTGTTACACTTCCTCCTGGCAGGGCTGCCTTGCCACGTTTCAGGGGATGAGACTATTCTCAGTCCTGATGTGACTTGATGTGCTAGGAAGGATTGATACAGGGAGAGAGCTCCCTTTTCTGGAGGGAAAGGGAGAGGGGAAGGGGAAAGAAGTGGGAGGAGGCGACTGAGATGAGAGGAGGGAGGGGCACCCTTAAGATGCAAAGTAAATAAACTTAAATAAAATAAAAATTTAAGAAAAGGAAACTTCAAGTAAGTTCCACCTCTGAATAATTTAATTTTCTTATATTTCATTCAATATTTCATTTTCATTAACAAGAAAAGTAATAAAAAAAAAAAAAAGAAAACATGAACTGATTGGCTTCTCTTTGATCACCTCCCCCTAAGGGAGGAGTAGCCTTACCAGGCCACAGAGGAAGACAATGCATCCAGTCCTGTTGAGACCTGATAGACTAGGATCAGAAGGAAGGAAAAGAAGACCTCCCCTATCAGTGGATTTGGGGAGGAGCATGGGTGGAGAAGGGAGAAGGATGGTGGGATTGGGAGGGGAGGAAGGATGGAGCTACAGGGGGCATACAAAGTGAATAAACTGTAATTAATAAAAAGAAAAAAAATAAAAAAATAATGTTTTTTTTTTTTTAAATGAAGACATCATTTATTGGGACCCAGGGCTCAAAGCAACCAATTTGTTTCCATTGTATATTTTAAGGATAATTATTAACTTACACTTGTAACTTACTAAAAAAAAGAAAAGAAATGGATTACGTACAAATAAACCAGGTTAAACTTTCAATCTTTTATTGAAAGTAGTTTTTTATACAATATATTCTGATTACGGTTTCTCCTTCTTCAACTCACTCAATACCCACGTTATATCCCCTGTATTCCTAATATATGCTTTGTCTGTCTCTTGTTAAAAAACAGAGAGGCATCTAAAGAATAATAACAAAACATACTGTAATAGGACAAAACAAACACACAGGAGAAAAGGAGCCAAAGGAAATGCATGAGAAACAAATATAGATGCAGAGACCACACATTCAAATATGTGGGAATCTCATAAAAGCAAAAACCTGAAAGCTATAATGTATACACAAAGGACCTGTATGATGGGAAAAACAAAACAAAACAAAAACCAACCAAACAAACAAAAAACTCTAACTAAACATTACCAAACAATTAACCTTTAAAGATACCATCGAGCTTATTATGTGCTTTCCAGTCAGACTTGGGGCCTGCCCTTAAGGGAGTTTTGCATCCCTAGTGAGACTCCACTGGATAGGACTAAGTTTTCAGGTGTGAGTGGCTATCATTTGAAGAAAACTTCTGGGTAAGGGATAGGGAATTGTGCTTACTTCCTTTCTCAGTGCTGGGTCCCCATCTAGAATAGAGACTTCCAGGACCTGTGTATGCTGCCAGTGTCTATGAGTTCTTATGTTTATGGTTCTTCTGGCTCTTTGAAGGCTCTGTTTTCTTTGTGTCCTCTGTCTCTTCTCTCTCTCTTCTGTCTGATCTTAGGCAGAGTTTCCTTATTCATTTCCATCAGGACGGATTTGATAGAGACATCCATTTAGAAAGGAATGTACCAAGGTCTCTCACTCTCTGTGCATTGTTGAGGGGTGGGTCTCAGTGCTTGACCCTATCTGCTGCAAGAGAAAGCTTCTGTTAGCGTCTCTTAAAAACAAATGAAATCCCTAGGTTAAAGAACAGAGCAAGAGAAATATTCACGCTGAGCGAGGAGGCAGCTCAGACTCAGAAGGACATACATGGTGCATATTCACTTCGATGTGGAGACTGGTTGTTAAGTCTTAGGAAGTGTAGTTTTTAACCTTTCAGTACAGCATTCATCCATGAAACTGAATACTTCAAATATGTTGCTCATATTCAGTATAGATTATATCCCCCAACATTGTAGATATTGAAAAAATAGTATTTTCTTCTTAGAATATATAATTTGTATACTTGCATTATCTCTTTAAAAATGTGTAGAATGCTCTGGAAATCACTTGGAACTTACTGTTAGGTTCAGGGATCAGATGATTTCTTTTTCTATTTTCCCTTTGCTGTACAACAGAAAAGTCCAAGCAATAATAAAATAAAATAAGCCAGAAAATCAAGGATTACAATGGATGAGTGCATGTGGAAATGTTTTGTGTTGCATCTGTAGCTTCCCTGCTTGATTTCTTCCCAATGTGAGCATTTTTTATTTTTAACCTTGGGTGACCCTAGGGAGGATGCTAAATTCTCATTCAGAAAACAAAAGGGTTAGCCACCAGAAAGAGCAGAAGAGAGGGAGTAGGATGTCTTATTCCCATAGATGTCCATAGATGTCCTCTGAAATACTCCATCAGCAGAGGATTAAAGCAGAGGCAGGGACTCACAGCCAAACATTGGAAAAAGTACAGGAGTCCCGTGGAAAAAGGGGTATATAGAAGGACATGGAAGGGTCAGGAGCTACACAAGGACATCAACAAAACCAAAAATGCTGGGCCCAGGGGGAACTGCAGAGACTGATGCATCAACCAAGGACCATGCATGCTAGAACCCCTGCTAAGATGTAGCCCATAGGCAGCTCAGTTTCCATGTAGGTTCCCTAGTAAGGGGAACAGTGGCTGTCTCTAACATGATCTTTAGTTTCTTGCTCTTTGATCACTTTCCTCTGGTGGATAAACCTAATTAGCCCACAGAGGAAGGAGATCCAGGCAGTCCTGATGAGATTTGGTAGACAAGGGTCAGATAGTAGGTGAGGAAAACTCATCCTTTCCGTGATCTAGGGAAGGTGGGGGGGGGGAGCAAAGAGGGATGGTGGGACCCAGACATGAGGGAGGGGGCTAACGTTGAGAAATAAAGTGAATAAATTATAAAAAATAAAATTATATATATATGTAAATTTCCCTGGGTCTTCATGAATTTCTATATTGTTCTTTCCTCAAAATAAATTAATTCAAAGTGAGGTGTAGAAATCTGCAAACAATGATAGACTTTCTCTGACACACAATAAAATACTATTCCTCTGAAGAGAAATAAACCTGGATTTGGAAGCTCAGCTAAATCTTAGATCAGACTTTAACTGTCTAGAGGTATGAACATGCACTTTACGCTGGCATATATACTAATTGTGTGACCTTGAAAATTATTGTGATCACTCCTCTGAAAGATGAGCTAAATACTTTGAAGGATTAAAGAAAAGTATTGACACAAAAATCTCTGAAAAATGCATGTCATTTCATTCGAATCCCTCTTATGAAATTAACTACCTGGAGATCAATTATGGCATTTTCTTCTTGAAATGTTAGTAAATCTGAGTGTTATATAAACAGCCTAATTTAGCAAGATCACTTCCAAATCTTTAAACAACATCCAGGGATATGTCAGGGAAAGACTCGCCTATTCCAATTCATTATATTTTACACAGTCATGCAAATTTTATGCTTTGAAACTTTCTTCTTCCCAATAGTACACAGTGGATATTATCTGCAGGTCACCAATTTATTTTTTGAAAAGGTATTCTTAAGAAATTGACTTCAGATATATTTGGTCCTTGTGGAGCTCCTATCCTTTCCCCATCATACTAACTCCCCTTCTTTCATATGATTCCCTGTACTCTGCCAAAGGTTTGGTCATGAGTGAGTCTTTGTATCTGCTTTGAAAACACTGCTAGTTAAAGTCTTTCAGATGCCTTCAGTAGACTCCTGTCATACGTTCAATGCACATCCCATCTGTCTTTCTAAATGAGGATTGATCATCTTACCCTATGTCCGTTCTCTTGATTATCTTTAGGCCACAGAGGAGGGCTTTGCAGCCAGTCCTGAAGATACCTGATAAAACAGGATCCGATGAATGGGGAGGAGGTCCCCCACATCAGTGGACTTGGAAATGGGCACGGTGGAGATGAGGGAGGGAGGGTAGGATTGGGAGGGAATGA
>NW_026585504.1:36052326-36175728 GCF_907164565.1 Psammomys obesus
CCCATCTGTCTTTCTAAATGAGGATTGATCATCTTACCCTATGTCCGTTCTCTTGATTATCTTTAGGCCACAGAGGAGGGCTTTGCAGCCAGTCCTGAAGATACCTGATAAAACAGGATCCGATGAATGGGGAGGAGGTCCCCCACATCAGTGGACTTGGAAATGGGCACGGTGGAGATGAGGGAGGGAGGGTGGGATTGGAAGGGAATGAGGGATCGGGACACGGCTGGGATACAGAGTTAATAAAATGTAACTGATAAGAAAGAAATAAAATTAAATAAAAAAATAAAAAATTTAAAAAAAGAAATTGACTTCAACATAGTTATTCAGTTTCCTGTAAGTATTTTTTTTTTATTCTAAACATAAGTGGATTTATAGCCATATCTTCTGGATCTTGAAACATGTATATTTTTTTTTTACTTATTGATTGACAAAAACATAAACCAGAGATGGCTGTCTTTTCTGACCCAAATTCTTCTGCACTAAGATGGAGTGATGCCAAACAAGCAATTTTGCCTGGGAACATATGGCTTCTAAGAAATAGACTTAGGACCAACATGCCTACCCCCATCAAACTGAGGACCAAAGTAAACATCTGTTTGCTATAGTAATGAATAATGAAGTCTATCCTATGAGGCAGAGTACTTTGATTAGATTTTTTTTCACTAGACAAGACTATCCCAAATGATCTTCCAGTGTTAATTTCCTTTTTTGGCGTGTCCTAAATCAAAGCCAAAAATTTGAAATAAGAAATTAAAACAGGAGACACAATAATAAAATCACAAGCATGATGCTATCACATATTCTAGTTTAATTTTCAGATTTACTTGATAATAAAATAGCAAAAATCCAGCCAATTTGGTGTGGACATTAATATTAGGCTCTGAAATATGGATTTGAAGGGGCAGGGAAAACCTACATACCATCTTTTGGTTTCTTTAGAATAACACCTAAATAATTTTAATTACTCTTTATTTGTTCTCAGGATGATAAGAGCTGGTCTTTGTTAATATTTGAAAGTGTTAACAAACATTGAATGATTGCTTATAATTTGTGCATTTGTGTGTTTCTTACTTGATATTTTTATTATAGGCTGTACATATAAAACTTTAACTAGAGATAATCAACTTAAATTTCAAAAAAACATATGAATATCTTAAAAGTTTTTTGAAATTGGCCAATCACCAAAATTAATTTTAAGCAAGCATGACAAAGCTATTATATGAATGAAGGGTTTTTGAATGAATGGCTATTGTAGTGGTTTGAATGAAAATTGCCCCCTGAAAGGCTCTGCCCTGCAGACTATCAAAGCACATGCTGAGACTTATGGCAAACTGTTGGGCAGTGTGCATGGAATCTTATGTAAGAAGTGGGAAATAGTAAGATGTGGAGAGGACAGGAACTCCACAAGGAGAGCAACAGAACCAGAAAATTTGAACAAAGGGAACTTCCCAGAGATTCATACTCCAACCAAGAACTATTCATGGAGATGACCTAGAACCCCTGCACAGATGTAGCCCATGGCAGTTTAGTGTCCAAGTGGGTTACATAGTAATGGGAAGAGGGACTGCCTCTGACATAATCTGATTGGCCTGCTACCCCCCCAAGGGGGGAGGAGCCTTATCAGGCCACAGAAGATGACTATGCAGCCATTCCTGATGAGATCCTGATGAGATAGACTAAGATCAGAAGGAAGGAGAGGAGGACCTCCCCTACCAGTGGACTTGGGGAGGGGCATGTGTGAAGAAGGGGGGAGGGTGAGATCAGGAGGGGAGGAAGGAGGGGCTTATCAGGGATACAAAGTGAATAAAGTGTAATCAATAAAAAAAAAATTTAAAAAAATTCTATTCCAGTAGGCTGTCATGAAGGACAACATCATAGTGTCACTTCTGCTATCCAGCCCCTGGATACTCTTAGCTTCTTTGGAATCTACCTGTTGTTAAAGCTTTTCACTGATATTTATATTTTGTTCACTTAGAAATACTTTGACAAATATGTGTCGTACTTGTTGAATATTTAATGTTCTGGAAAATATTTTTATTTGCAAATAAGACCAAGTTCTATTATTAAATATTGTTTTATAAATAAAAAAAAAAGAAAACTGCCCCCACTGACTCATAGGGAGAGACGCTATTAGAAGGTGTGGCCTTGTAGGAGCAGGTGTGACATTGATAGAGGAAGTGTTATCACTGGGAGTGGCTTTTCATGTTTCAAATGCTCAAGTCAGGCCCTGTGTCAAGCTTTCTGCTGTCTGCTGTCTGCAGATCCAGATATAGAAATCTCACTCCTTCTCTAGCAGCATGTCTGCCATCATGACACCATGTTTCCTACCATGATGATAATGGCCTAAACCTCTGATTCTAACTAGCCCCAATTAAATGGTTTTCTTTTCAAAACTTGCTATGATACTGGTGTCTCTTCACATCAAGAAAAACCCTAACTAAGAAAACTATCGCAGCTATTCTTTAGGTTCAAAACTTAAAATACAATTTTTCATTAGTGTGAAACACATAATTATGCAAGTGTTTCAAAAGTATTCAATTTTATCATACTTATCTTTGACATCCTAGAAGATTCTACAAGACAATAACTTATAAGTAAACAGTTATGTTCCAAAACTACTGCTGTTAGTGTATTAAAATATCATGACCAAAATTAAAACTAAGAAAGAGTTTATTCTGACTCACAGTTATGGAGAAAATAGTACACAGTGATGGAGGAGGCATGGGAGTAGAATCAAGAAGCTGGAAAATCACAATTCATTAGCATACAGGAAGCAGATAGAGCAGGAAGCAGGGTCACTATGCTGTAAATTCTTAAAGTTGACACCCAGTGACAGGATTGCTACGCCTCCTAGAGGTGCTATTGCCTCCCCAAGCACTGTCCCCAAAAGAGATCTAGTATTCAAATACTTGGGGCAATGAGGAATATTCTCATTGAACCCACAACTACACAGGTAATTAACAATAGTTCTAATTCACAGTGATGTAAATTAGACTCAGTTAATCAATTTACCCCTGGTTACATAATTAACAAGAAAATTGATTCTACTGCAAGTGTGTCTGAGTCTAAATTTCACTTAGCTAACTATTCAATGTCAGTTTTTTAGTAACCCCCTAAATATTTGGCATGCATAGTACCCACTCCATCTTGATGTTTTATGTTTATGAATATACCATTAATTAAGCTGCCATATAACAGTTACATAACCATATTTTGGGTCAACGTAAAATAAATGCTATTAATGTTAACTTTGAGCCCTAAAAATACTTTCTCTGAAAGTATTCATTACCTAGTAGAAATGAGTGAAAATTAATGGTATAAGCCAAATCAGAGCTGTTGAAGTGGATCATTCAAAAATAATGGTTTCCTGCTCTCAAGCTTGACAACTTGAGTTTGATCTTCAGGACTCACATGGTAGAAGAATCCCAGCTGTCAAAGGCTGTGGTAAGATTTCTACATGGCTACCTATGTGTATCTGTGTGTGTATATACATATACATACATACACACACATACACACACACACATATATATATATATACATACATACATACACATATATATATGCCTATATGAAATAAATGAAATATAATTAAAAAACAGTAAAATTGGTCATATCAGTTTCATTTAATATTCAAATATCAAGTAGAAATGTCAATATTCAGCAGCCACTACACCCAGATCTCCTCTGCATTGCAACCAATATTTTCACTCAGCCAGAACCCCCAGTTCCTTTTCTGGGAACTAAGCTACTAAGTCTTGTAGGCATAAGTTACTAAGTCTTACAGGCATAAGGTTATTGTGCAATTGCAATTCAAAGGAGATTTTTAGAGACCAAAGAATTAAAATTTTAAAACACAAGCTTGAACAAAGGCCAACCAGGTAGAGACATGTCCAGCCACCTGTGGGGGAAGAACTAGCCTTACTACATTCTTTTTCTGCACACTAGAGATACAGTTGCTAGGAAACCTGCCCAGATCACCCCTCTCCCCTAGGACAGCCGAACAAGGGAAGCCAGACCATTAATGATTTGGAGGCCTTCCCATAGCCAATCATTTCAAAATGCAACATCCCCTTTTGTATTTCAACCAATAGATGCTTGCCAGGAAGGAATCCCCCTGCTTTGGGCACATTGGGAGGGATCAGACATTTTAAATCAACCATGTAACCTGAGCACAAGGCTCTCTTCTCTCAACCATTACAGCAATGAGGGTACAGCTTGTATGAGCCCAAGCTGTAGCTTGTAATAAAAAGATCCTCATGTGTTTTTCAACAGACTCAGCTCCTGGTGGTGCTCTTTTGTGGTCTCAAGAATCAGGCACAAAAATATATGTATGGCCCCTGCCCCATATCTGGTTGCAATCCTTGTTCTGAGAATTTCCTGTTTCAATGTGTAAATACTGCTCCACAAAAGTCCTCTCATATGCCAATAAAGCAGCTTACAGCTATTCACTGAGTAGGGAAAAGAATAGGGCTGGACTTCTTGTAAGCCAGGGGAGGAGGAGTTAGAAGAGGAAGTAGGACATTCAGCCATGGGAGGTGTTCAAGAGGCATCAGGAAAAGAAGCTGGAACAGGAAGATACAAAGTGCAACCATCCATTGTATAAATGTGTCAATATTTATCTATCCATTCTTCTGTTGAGGGACATCTAAGTTGTTTCCAGTTTCTGGCTATTACAAATAAAGCTTCTATGAACATGGTTAAGCAAATGTCCTTGTGGTATAGTTAAACATCTTTCAGATATATGCCCAGGAATAGTATAACTGAGTCTTGAGGTAGCACTATTACCAGTTTTCTTAGAAAGCACCAGATTGATTTCCAAAGTGGTTGTACAAATTTACCTTCCCACCAACAATGGAGGAGGGTTCCCTTTTCTCCACATCCTCTCCAGCATGTGTGGTCACTTCAGTTTTTGATGTTGGCCATTCTGGTGAGTGTAAAGTGAAATCTCAGGGTTGTATTGATTTGCATTTCCTTGATGACTAAGGAGTTGATCATTTCTTTTTTTTAATATTTTTATTTTAATTTTTATTAATTTTACTTTATTCCCTTTGCATCCTACTTGTAGCTTCCTCTCTCCACCCCTCCCAATCCCACACTCCCTCTCCCTTCTTCTTGCATGCCCCTCCGCAAGTACATTGATAGGGGAGGTCTTCCTCTCCTTCCTTCTGATCCTAGTCTATCAGATCTTATCAGGAGAGGCTGCATTGTCATCTTCTGTGTCCTGGTAAAGGTGTTCCCCCCTCAGGGGGAGGTGATCAAAGAGCAGGCCAATCAGTTCATGTCAGGGGCAGTCCTTCTTCCCACTGCTATGTAACCCACTTGGACACTGAACTGCCATGGGCTACATCTGTGTAGAGGTTCTAGGTTATCTCCATGGATGGTACTTGGTTGGGGTTGATCATTTCTTTAAGTGTTTCTCTACCATTCCTCTTTTGAAAATTCTCTGTTTAGCTCTGTACAACATTTTTATTTTGTATTTTGGTTTGGTGATGTTTAATTTCTTGAGTTCTTTATATATTCTGAATATTAGGGTTGGTGAAGATATTTTCCTGCTCTGTAGGCTGTCATTTTGTTTTGTTGACTTTGGCTTTACAGAAGCTTTTCAGTTTCATGAGGTCCCATTTATTGATTATTGATCTTAGAACCTGAGCTCTTGGTGTTCTGTTAAGGAAGTCATCTCCTATGCCAATGAGTTCAAGGCTCTTCCCCACTTTTTCTTCTAACAAATTTAGTGTGTTTGGTTTTACTACTCAGCTATTAAAATCAAGGAAATTATGAAATTTGCAGGCAAATGGATGGAACTAGAAAAGATCATTCTGAGTGAGGTAACCCAGAAGCAGAAAAACACACATGGGTGTTTACTCAGTTTTAAGTGAATATTCGTCATACAATAACGGAAAACCATAGTAAAATCTACAGACCTAAAGAAGCTCAACAACAAGGAAAACCTTAGGGAAGATGTTTAATTCTCATTTATAAGAGAAAATGGGATAGACACTTGAAGTAGTGGAAGAGTGGGGACAGGATGGGAACCTACCACAGAAGTATTCTAAAGACTCCCCCCAACAGGTGATCAAAGCAGATGCACAGACTCACAGCTAAACTTTAGACAGAGACCAGTGTCTTATGGAAGAGGGGGATATAGAAGGACCGAGGAGGACAGGAGCTCCACCAGGAGACCAACAAAGCCAAAAAAAGATGGGTTTGAGGTGAGAGGACTACAGAGATTGCATCAACTAAGATGCATCAACTAGATGCATCGACTAAAGACTATGCATAGAGAGAACCTAGATGCCTTGCTCAGATGTAACCCATAGACAGCTCAGTCTCCGTGTGGGTTACATATGAAGGGGAGAAGAGATAGTCTCTTACGTGAACTTGGTTGCTTTCTTTTTGATCACTTTTTCCTGCTGGGGCAACGTAGACAACCCACAGAAGAAGAGGATCCAGGCAGTCTTGATGGAGCCTGATATCAAGGCTAGGGTAAGACAGTACAGGAGGAGGACTTCCCTTATAAGTGGACAATTGGAGAGGGATGGGGAAGGAAGAGGGAGGAAGGCTGGATGGGGAGGACGTGAAGGAGCGGGTACAAGTGGGATACAAAGTGAATAAATTGCAAAATAATAAGCAGCAATAATAATAAAAGAATAAACTCTATTTGCAATAAGAATTTAAATTATAAGAAAACAATTTCCTTGACATTATCTTATTAATATGTTTTCAATGTGTGAGTGTCTGTGCATGCATACATGCCTGTAGGTAGCTTCACTGCAGGTGGTAGTAAGCTGCCTAATGTGACCTAGAAGGGAAATCCCGGCACCTGCAAGAATAAGAAGGATTCTTCAGCCTGGAGTCAACTCTTTAGGCCCTACCTCTGTATGTTTTAATCACTAGATATTTCTAATCATTTTATGTATTTTTATAATTAACTATATTTATATATTATATTTTTCTATCTAATTATTTTGTATAATATACAATTATGTAAACATATTATTTATGAATTTAATAATGTTTATTTTTATTATTATAATAATATAAAGCTATATTTTAGTAATATTTATCATGTAAGTTCAAGACCAAGGCTTTTTCCAATTTGTTCTCTAGTATATTCTACTTCCTGTGTGTGACAGATGTCTGCTGTCTCTGCTTTTACATGGCCTTTCCCCAGTACCTGACAAGTGGAATGGTACCTGTGGAGTCAAGATTAGAAAGACATTTTACTTTAGGTCTAAAGAACAAGGGTGAATAAAAAGGTTTAAGAGAAGATATATAAAAATTTAATCACTGGATAAGGACAGTGACTTCAGGTAATTATTTTCAAAAGGTATTTTTCTGTAAATCAGCACTTGCCATAGCTGTAGAATTTGACTACCCTGTGTGCATCAGTTCAGAGTTGTACAGCAGGAAATCTCCCAAACAGGAATAAAGGAGGAATAAACATTATTTCTAAAATGCACTGTCTCTCACAGCACCTTCCTTGGGAATATTAACTCCATGTTTCATTTTTGACCCTCATCAATTAACTCTAAATCCCAGTCAAGGCTTGCTTCAGAGAATAAACATCAATGTTTTCGAATGAACAAAGGAGCTCTTTAAGCAACAGCCTTCTCACTTCCTTACCATTTTAAAGATGAAGATGCAGAGCTGTTGAACATATTTTTTTTGATAAAATTTATTTCATATGCCAATTTAGTTTTCTTTGATTACTGTGGGCTTCCAGAAAAGTTTTCAATTTTAAATTCAAGTCACACAAATAATTCATCTTGCACCTTAATTTTAAGATGAAAAGAAAAAAAAATTAGCCTTTGTACCTTCAGAATCTGAATCATTTAACAAATTCCAGAGATGATGTAGTAAGGATTTATTGTGAGCACAGGGAAATGTTTTAGTCAGATTATATTCAGTTTCAGAGCAAATGTGGAAAATCACTGACCACCTTTGACACTGAGCGTAGATCCTTTAATGCCAGTTTTGTCTTCTATTAAAATGAAGAATATATTTTGTTTTGTTTTATTATATTTTTATTTAATTTACATCCTTGTTGTAGCCCCAACCCTTCTCCCCTCCCAGCCCCATCCTTTCTCCCTCCTCTCCCTGCCTACCCCCTTTTTTACCAGATAAGGAGAGCTCCCTTTCCCATCCATCCCAGCTCATCAAATTGCATCAGGACTTAGCATGTCCTCTTCTTCTGTGGCCTGGAAAGGTGGTCACACCAGGTGGAAGTGATCAAGAAGCTGGCAAGTGAGTCCATGTCCAGTGCAGTCCTCATTTGCCTTACTAGAAGATACACAAGGGGCCTAAGCTGCCCATCTGCTACATTTTTGGAGTGGGCCTGGGTCCAGTTCTTTCATGGTCCATTGTTGATGCTTCAGTCTCAGCAAGCCCCTCTGGGCTCTGGATAGATGGCACTGTTGGTCTTCTTGTGGAGTTCCTGACCCCTCCAGGTCCTATTCTTTTTCTTTCCACTTTTCCACAAGACCCCCTACAAACATTTTGACACAAAAATTTTATTTGAATAAATTAAAACAAACGCAAGGAAAAGGGTTGTTTGCTAACTTCGTTTTAGTCACATTCTACTTCCGAGAGGAGATTCCATGACCATGGCTACTCTTATAAATGAAAGCATTTCATTGGGGTTGGCTTAAAGTTTCAGAAGTTTATTATATTATCATCAAGGTGAGGAGCATGGCAACCCATAGGCAGACATGGTGTTGAAGAAGTAGCTGAGGGTTCTATATCTGAATTCCTAGACAGCAGGAAGAGGCACTGGGCCTGAGTTGGGCTTTTGAAAACTTAAAGCCCACCTCCAGTAACATACTTCCTCTAACACAGTTACGCCTACTCCAAAACATCCACACCTCCTAATCATTCTCATTTGGTGCCATTCCCTAATGACTAAGCGTTCAAGCATATGAGCCCATGGGGTAGTGCTTATCTAAGCCATGACACATTTTATTGACATGCCTATTCTTAGAGTGCTACTGTGACCCCTTTAATGAAGACGTAGGAAAAAAAATTATAAAATAGACTTTGCATAGGGACTGAAACAATAGACTGTTACAATGGGAACATTTGATTTTAAAGCTTTGTGTTCAACTCATGTTTGGAGGATCAAGTTGGTGAATATTTATGAGTATAGCTTTTAATGTTACTAAAAGATACAATCTTAGAACAAAAGCACCGACCTTTTGGGTATTACATATATATTGTTTTCCTCTTCTTTTCAATGCTCCTTGACTCTTAGTTATGAGAATGTTTTGTAGATATGACCATTGTAACTGTTCATCACAGCTCTGAAGGTTGATTAGTTGTGGTATTCTATAACTGTCTCTATTGCAACAAGAAATTTTTTTGATGATGGGTGAGGAAAATACTTTTTTGTGGGTAGAGAAGAAGTATTTAAAATGAAGTTAAAAGTTATACTGGTTTAAAAAAGTAGTGGATGTAGGTTCTTTTCCAAGATCCATGACTTTACTATCCTTGAGAAGTAGCTGTATTTGCATTATGAGCATTGGTTTCCCTCTTATTGTTCATTAGAGAGTTGTTGGTTACTGAAAAGGTTTGTATGCTGCTACTTAAACCTTAAGGTTACTGTGCCATTCTGGTCATCGTTGCGGTTCACAGCTAAAATAGCTGCTTGTTTTCCTTCTTTTTAAACTTGCATGAAATCTCAAGGAACCATGAATGCTAGTCTTCAGGGATATAGCTTCAGGTCAATTCTACTTAAGGTTGCCACTGTCCCTTTTTCTGCAGTCCATGATATATTCTCCAATAGGAGTTTACCTTTCATATCTTGGGGAAACCAGGTCAATGGCGATAGCTAGTATGTCTTGGGAGTCTTTCAGGCTTGACCAACAACTCAAAAGAGGTTCTCTCATGACCAGTATTGGGGTTTGTCTTGTGTTGCTTCCAACTCTTGGGTAGAATTTTATTATCATAAGTGAGAAAATTTTATTTAAACTCCGTGTGCATATTTATACACTGACTCATGTGAATTATAGCCTTTTATGTAAATAGTTAATAACTTGATTCATTATACTTTTTCAGATAGTCTTATTATTTTACCCTCCTCCCTTTTTTTTTCTAATTCATCTTCCCCTTTTCTAATTAAAGATCTGCTTTTTTCCCCATTATCTATCAGATCACCTATACCTGGCTACTCCGCTCTCCTTTGCTTTCTTACTCTCTCTATCCTGGCAATAGTCCATTTTACTTTCTTGATTTCTGAAGTTACTTGAGAGTGTACTGGTGAGTGAACCCTAGAGATTTGATGGAATAAAGTCAAGAGGACAGAGAGGACAGGGCTGATGTACAATATATGTCTCCTGAGCCAAGCCTGGACTATGGAAGTAGATGTGACTGCATGAAAAATATTGCATGTGGTTAGGAAGGGTCAGTTAACTGTGCTATAGGAAGAGAGTGTCCAGGTTAGAATCACAGAGACTGGTTGCAGTATGGTCAATGCAGTCATTACTAGACTGGGACACTGAGTGTGGAGCCTGCTCTAGATCTGTCAGGTTGGGGAAGGTAAAAAGATTGAGAGTATCAGGGATACTCACTGGAATAGAACCTGGAAAATGAAGTAGGAGGCCTATCTTGGTGGATTAATTGGGTGCAGCCCAAAAGGGACTTTTTGAATGGTGGCTGGTAGAGTGAGTCTTAGGTGATCCCTAGAGAAGCCTGTTGGATGGACATATTGAATGCAGAACAGATAGAACCCGTGAGTAGTGGCAGGTAAGGTGAATCATGGCCATTACTTAGTGGTAGGGTGTAGTTCAGCCTTGGGATTCCCCTTGTATTCGAATTTCATGATTTCCTTGTTTTTAATACCTCAGACAGTATTTTTAATCATGGTTTCTCCTCTCTCAAACTCAAGATCCTCCTGTCTTCCCCACCCACCCAAATCTACACGCTTTCTTGTTTTATTTCATTAGAAAACAGACAAAGTGGATAATGGTAATGACAAACAAGCCAACAGAATAAAAAAAGGTCAATGAAAACCACAAAAAAACACATACAGACATAGAGACACAGACTCTAACACACAGAAATCCCATGAAATACACAGTGTGATAACATAACATATATGCAAAATAGCTGTAATTAAAAAATGCCCAGACAAATCAATATGAGACAAAATACTCCTCAAAGTACCACTGATTTCATTTTGAGTTGGATATCTAATTCTGGGCATAGAGGATGATCTTATGTGTATTTTGTATTTTCAGGAATATTCCATAGGAGAAAACTTGTTTTTCTTTTATAACAGAAGTCAATTGGAGAGAGCTTCTAGGTTAGGGATAGGGGTTTGAATCCCGTTTTACTCTCAGTGCAGGCATGCCATCTAGCTTAGACCTGTACAGGACTTGTACACACTCTCATAGTCTCTGTTAGTTCATAAGTGCATCAGTCCTGTTCTGTCTATAACTCACTCTTTTATTTGTGTGTTCCATCCCTATTGACACTTAAAATCTTACCACATCTGTTTTTCTACAAAGTCCCCTGAGCCTTGTGTCAAGGGGTTTGGTGAAAAAAATCCCAAATAGAACAGAATGTTCCAATGTCTCTCATCTCAGCACATTGTCCAGCTGTGGGTCTGTATTTGCTTGCATATGCTGGAGGAGAAAGCTTCTCTGAAGATAGCTGAGAAAGACATTGATCTATGAATATATAAAAATGTTGTTGGTAGTCATTTTATTGTTACATTTCTTTGGCAGAACTATAGTGTTTGTTTTGTCCCCAAATCTATAGCCTATCTAATCTTATGACATTGGCTTTCCAAGCTGTGTCAAGTATGGGTCTCATGGATGAGGCCTTAATTCCAAACAGATACTGGTTGACTGCTTCCATAGATTGTGTGCCAGTATTTTACATGCAAGCAGGTTACCATAGTAGGATGAAGGTTTTGTAAGGCTGACGTTTGTCTTTCTCCTTTGATACCATGTGCAGTAACTTCTAGTACTGTGAACACTACACCTTAGGCCCTAGGTAGGCAACAATTTGGTTTCTCCATGTTCAAGGTTATGTAGGTATTGTCTTCATCAACAAGGTCTTACCTTCAGTTTGTGGAGAGCAACCAAGAGACTAGGCAATAGCCTTGTCGTTTGGGGGTTTCCATGGCTTGGCAGGCTAACAACTCAATTAGATGTAGCAAACTTCTGACACTAGAAGTTTTAGTTGTTGGTGAGTGATGTCTAGTTGGGACTTGTCTGTCTTGTTGTTTGGAATGTCCATTTAGATTTCTTTCATGTATATATACATACATATAGAATATATATATATATATATATGTATATATATATGCACATGTATATATTTTTTGTATATATACATATGTATGATAGATAGAAAGACATAAATACATAGATATAAATATGTATCTGAAATATATTTTTATAAAGTTTTTATTTTAGTAGGTTTCTCTATGACCCCTCAAATTGCCCTTAGTTTTAGTTGCCCATCCCATAATCTCTCCCTCACCCTCCTCTTCTTTTGTCTCTCCATTTATTCTACAGTTTCATTCTTCTCCCAAATTCATCTATCCATGACTATATTATACTATATTATACTATATGTATATTATATTATACAGCCTCTTCCAAAGAAGGTCTTCTCCTCACACCTAGTCAATTATTCTATACCTAACCTCTGTAATTATACAGATTATAGCCTGCTTGCTTATTGTAAACATAAAAGCGGAAAATTTTCCTTTAAAGATCTATGAAGAATTGTAGTGGCATTTTGATCTGTATTGTTTTGAAACTGTAGAATGCTTTTGGTAGATTGACTATTTTTATTATTTTAATTCTACCAATCTGTGTGCATGGGGAATCAGTGTATCTTGTGATATCTTTGCTTTCTTTCTTTTATCTTTGAAATTTTGTTATAGAGGTGTTTCCCTTGCTTATCTAGAGTTACCTCCAAATTGTTTTTGAGGCTATTATGATAGGTATCACTGTCCTGAATTCTTTCACAGCCCATTTGTCGTTTGTTTATAGGAAGGCTACTGACTTAGAGGTGTTAGCTTTTTTATCTATTTGTATTCTTCTCCTTCTTCTCCAGTTGTCTTGTTACTCTAAGTAGAATCCATTAATATCAGGAATAATAAATTTCTGTGCACTCTGTCCATACCTATTCAATATAGACAGCACATAATATCAAGGAAATATTATCCTTAGAGATAAATTTCTAATTTAAAGGTATATTTCTTTGTACTAGTGACCATTTGGGTATGAACTGAAAAAGTTGTTTAAGTAACTTTCCAGGATATATGTAAAAAAAACTAATCCTGGATAGATCATAGGAAGTACATATATATGTGTACATATATGTGATATATATATATATATGCAAATAGGTTTAGTAAAACTACTTACTGTCTGTAGTTTGGATAATCCAACAACAGCTGCCTAAAGTAAGATAGAATAAAAAAGTAATACAATTGAAACAAACCACAAAAAGTTAATAGAAAGAAACAATAAAAAGAAGATGAGAAGATGGCATCAGGTAATTAATATTAAGAAAAACAAACAAGCAAACCAATAATAAAACACATGATAGTGCCAGTAATAACTTGTCTATTTGACAACTTAGTCCCCGGGTGGCAGCGCTGTTTAGGAAGGTAATTCAACCTCCAGAAATCCTTAAAATCCTCAGAGAATTAAAAAAATATATTATAGTATGGACATTAGTAAAAGTGATCTAGAAGAATAAAAATCAGTGATCTGTATCCAAGATTTCAAGGGATGAGTACTCAATATTATGACACAATTATTATATTATTCTTAAGGAATTTGTAGGGAGTAACTAAGTAACACTAAATCATAAGGCATTAGAAATCTACACTGAATCATGTTTAAGGGACAAGCTATAAATATATACTTAATTAGCAATGGTGGTAACAACAAAATATGCTCAAATATTTTATCTACCACATACTAAATTCTACAGAGCGTGAGTGCAAGGGCCTGAGAATTTTGAAGATATGATCTTATAAGTAAAATCACTCAGAATGAACGGAATTTTAAAAATGTTGTTAATAAGGAAGAAAATATGTAACTGTGAAATGAAATCACAAAAGTTTTTTTTTCCTCCAGTTTTTCATATCTTAATTTCCTTATGTTTAATGTTATTGTACTCAGACGGGAGGAGCATCTAGGAATTCAATTAAGATGGGTGAAACCATGAAAAATGAAACCACAGTCCATAGAAGGGAATCTCAGCTTTCCTCCTCTATCATATTAGGAGTCAGGCACATGGCAGTCTTCAGTCCAGAGCAGACTTTTAACCACTCTGGGTTGCCACCCTCAGGACTCTGTAGAGCTAACTTGTAACTTTTGTAAGTACCGAATGTGCTTTAACAACCAGGCAGCTTCCATGGAAAACAAGACATATACTTTTCAGATAGAAAAATGAGGGATGGGCAGAAAACCATTTCAACCTACACAGAAGATTGAGTGCAGGTGAAAATCTGTTCCAGGTAAGAAGAATAGAGAAAATGAAATCTTGAAAGTGTCCAGAAGAGCATACTAAGGGTTTTGGAGAGTACTGTAGCAAGAAGAATGCAAGAATATGGAATATGCATTGTTTGGAGAACTTTGAGTGAAATTTTACATAGTTTTGAGATAGCCTAAGAGGACTGATCTCTAAGTGATAGAGACATAGCAGTGTAAGATATGGAAATCTGCTAAGAGAAACCTAGCCATTATTGTATTGAAATTAAAGACTTTTTTAATGTGTATATGTTTGTGTACTTTTCTGTGGGAGTATTGCCTGGTATTCAACCAGACAAGTATGTCCACAGAATCTAAACAGTCAGTCAAGCAAGCAAACAAACAAACAAACAAACAAACAATAAGGCTTTGGACATCCTGGACCTGGATTTTAGAGGCTGCTATGCATTCACTCACCAGGCATCTTTTCCTCCACTGCCTAGACATGGGTTTTAGAAAGCAAATACTGATCCTCGGAAAGAACAAAAAGCATTTTTAACTTCTGAGACATCTGAAGCCCTTGACCATTATGTTAAACAAGAATCATGACTCTTTCTGTGCAGTGATAAAGAGATTTCATTGTAAGTCATATTTCTGAGCTGTGTCACAATGTGTTAATACACAGCTCATGGTTTTATATTTTCTCGTGAGCTTAATAGAATATCTGGCAGGATACAAAGGCTATATAAGGGTTATATAGGGGTTATATTGAACAGGCTAACTCAAGGTATTAACTGAAAGTGTGCATGGAACACACTTCATTAGCCTTCTCTGTGTCATATGTGTTAGGACATCCACAATGGTGAAGGCATGTTCTTAAATTAAAACGAAAAGAATGTCTTAAGAGTCATCAAAAATTAAATAAAGTTTAAAACCCATGGAAGCAATTCTCCATTCAAAATATTTCTAAACCATGTCCTAGAAGACTTAAATTTCTATTTAAAGATGAAATGTGTATTCATGTATTCTTCCCGATGATATGACAGAATGTATCAGTTATTCCTTTTGTGCTACCATAAATGTCTTGTGATTAACATATTTGTTGATTTTAAGGAAATTTAGTGCTTTCATTTTTATTTTTGCTGCAGAGATGTGATTTTATAAACTGAATAATGGAGTTTATAGTTCTTACATTTATGGGAAATGAACAGCAAAATTACTGAAATGATGTTTTTATAATAAGCTGTATTTCCATATTTTTGTATATTTTAAATGTATATCATAGCAGTTAGGATTATACAATTCACTTAACAGAATCCTAAACTCAAAGCCTCATAATAATTTTTTAAAAATCCCTGATTACTCTAATAACCAGAGTTAGGTTTGGTGTTAAGACTTGTTTGATTTATTAACTGTGCTTTGCATTTTCAGTTTTTTAATTCCTCTGATTTGCCATATATTAAAGCAAAAACACTTAGGGAAACCATTTCCTGGAGTAGCAAAATAACTGCCAATAAATCCATGGTTAATCTTTTTCTCTCTAAGAAGAATTCATTCCTCTCAAACTCCTTTTAAAAACTATCAAATAAAAGTTACTTCTGAATGTCCTCCAATGGATGGGGAGGGGCACCTGTTTACTTTATAACATATAACTAATAATATAATTACTAATAACACTTAAGGCTATTGTTTTGGTGTTCAGTGTTCAGATGTTACCCATGTGTTCAACAGCAAAGCAATGAGGAGATCATTTTTCTCAAAGCACAGAAATTCCTCAGGTAAGATGTGGATTGAGTAGCACAAAATTGAAATTCTCTGCTCCACAAGTATGGTAAATATTTGCAGCATGAATTAAATTTATATAAAGAATTCCTGTAATAATGCATGGATTCTTGATAAATTGAGAAATATTTTTTTACATTTTAATGAAACCTGTGATGTTGTCTGGCTCCTTTGACAATGACATGTGTTGAAGGATCACCTTTCAAAATTATACTAGACTACAGTCTGAAAGAAAATGTGTCTATCTCATAGTCCTTATCTTTGGAGAGATGCTAATAGCATTTTCTTTATGCCAGTTTAAATTAAGTTCTTCCTCTCTTTTACAATAAAAGAGGAGGCTGTTTGAGCATCACTTGTGTTACTGAATCTAAAAAGAAGGCAACCAAATTTTTCTTTATGCATGTTTAGTTGTATGGTTGATCCTGGAACTACATCAATGCTAGCACATTTTCTATGAAATAACTTCCCTTCAGACTCATAGGGAAATTTCATTCTCTTATGTAGATAACTTGGAAAAAAGATCTCCACTAATCACTTAAGAATCCTGAGGAGCTAAAGGACAGTTCTAGAGGATAGCTGTCCCTTTCTTATCCTTTCCCTATTATAGGCAGCAGCATTATGCTATGTATGCATGATCACACTAACAGTGAAATATGTTAAATTCTTATTCTGAAACATGCAATAGGAGTTTCAGGTTCATTGGGAAAAGAAATGCAAATTGAAAGTGAATGTTTTAAAAGATATTCTTTTTTCATTTTGTTCATTTTAGTGTAATTAATAAAAAAAGTTAAAAAAATAAATAAAGAAAAAGTTAAAAAAAAAGATATTCTTGATATGAAGAAAGAGAGAAGGAGAGTGCAAAACAGAAAGTTCATAATACAGCTCTGTGTCAACACCAGTTCCTTGCTTGAGAGGTGTTATCATAGTCAGCCTTTCTTAGCTCCTTGACACAGTGAGATTTTTCTTCTGTCAAACTCACTAAGTCAGTCTTGGATGAGACAGAATATTGCTATTAAAGAAATCTGCCAAAGGATTCGAGATCTCTAACAAATACAGTAATTTTTTTAGCACTCACGTTGGTATTAGTGGGTGGCCTTTTATAAACTGTGAGCCCCACTTTCAGACACACCATCTATATTTTCATTTTAGCAGATACTTGAGTATTGACTGTTGTCCAGGCCAGGATTGCCAAAATTATTATGCATGTTTTATTATCAAAATGACAGCAACAGATTCTAGGAAAGAAATAGTTCATTCCCTTGAGTGTTTCTTAACTTGCCTGCATAAATCTGAATTCATGTTAAGTAACTATCACACAGCTTGCTTCATAGGTCTGTCTCACAGGCAAAATCTTGACTCTAAATTGAGTACTTGGGAATAAAAGCCCCCTTAGTGCTTCCAATTATTTGTGAGAAGCTCAAAGACTATTTCTATGAAGCATGAAACATGCTTTATAGGAGAACATCTACCCTTGGCCATACCTACCCATCATTGGACATGGTGGGAGAAGATAAGGAAGTTTATGCAATAAGAAATATTTTGCTTTCCATATTTTACAGAGAGCTCATTTGAATCCTATACCTCATGGCACATGGCAGAACAGAAAGTATTCAAGAAGAGAAAGGATAAAATAGGCTCCTGAAATTTCTTACCATCTTGGCACATATCTTGAACCTTCTGTTCATGAATCCAGCTCCTTCCCTTGTAAAGGGAGACAACTGTAACACGGCTATTTTATGCATAGGCAAGAGAAAAACGAGATACTCAATATGAATCCAAAGTTATAGAAAAAACACTAAGTCATTCAGTTCTTTTGTAGCTAGTCTCTGAAACTCATATGCATGTATATATATATACATATATATATGTATATATATATATATATATATATGTTAATGTCAATGTGGAAAGAGGGCATATTATTTCTAATGACTTATTTCCGTGTGTGATTTTATTATTTTACTTTTATCTATGAAATAAAAATTCTATGTCTTAGATTTTAATACATTTCACTAAAGTTAAGATTACAGTAATTTTACAATATATAAACTTGATCTATCAGTATTTTACTAATTTCTGAGAAAGAGTAAAGGTACCATTAGAAACCATGGTGCATTATTTTTATCACATAGAGAATTTTCCCCTAAACTCATTTTTAAAGTGTGTACATATAGAATCAATATGATAATGATTACATACAAGTAAAAGCATATGCAGGGAAATAGGACACTGGTTTCCCAGAATTTGCACCATAACTAACATCTTTCTTGTCTTACCTCCCTTCAGGTTGGAGCTGCTGGAATTCATGTTTTTCACCACTGAGTATTTCGCTGTTCTAAGAAGAGTGATGATGAGGAAATTACTTAAATGTCACTCCAGTAGCTTTTTAACTTTTATCTCCATCCTTGGTAGCATATACTGTGGCTTTCAGTATAGACACTCCTTACAATTTGAAGACATGACATCAGCCCACATTTCTTCCTCAAAAGATCTATATTTCTGTCAGTGGATCATAGAATGTCGAGTGTTACTCAGAGTTTTTCATATTTCTAGATAACTCTGATATGAAAGGCATCTTGCTAAGTGTGACATTGTAAGAATCATCATTTGTAAAATGAATCATGATTCATGAAATTTTAAACATATGTGTCTATGAGGGTATATTAGTCAGAGACTTCTACAGGAACAGAACTATTAAAATTAATCTCTCTCTCTCTCTCTCTCTCTCTCTATATATATATATATATATATACACACATACATACATACATACATACATACATATATGTACATCTACGTATGTACATCTATAAACTGCCAGCACAAGATACTAAAGATGGATCTTCCCATCTCAAAAAAAATCTATATTAGAAGTACTTCTTCCCACTTCAAATGATTGAATTAAGAATAAATAACTCAGAGATGTATTTATTCACTTGAGTTTTAGTTAATTTCTGATGTAGTCACATTTAACAACCAAGAATAACCATTACAGAGAGATACATTAGAATAATAAAATGATATTTTTAAATATGTAAATTGTTATTAGAACTATATTCCAACGTGAGTCCTTTGGTCATCTCTTCATTTTCTTTTTGTGTGTGTGTGTATTCAAAGAACTGTCATAAGAAAAGGAAACAGAATTGGGAGAATCATCATAGCCCTTAGCTTTCCTGGAATTAAACAGAAAGCAGGGAGATGAAAAAAAATAAAATAAAATAAAAGTTGGTTCGATCTCAAGTTTGTCTGAATTTTTTTTTGTAGCGTTTATGTTTTATTTTTTCTTTTTATTTATTTGTTTGTTTGTTTGTTTGTTTATTTTATTATTAGTTACATTTTATTAACTCTGTATCCCAGCTATATCCTGCTCCCTCATTCCCTTGCAATCCCACCCTCCCTCCCTTATCTCCTCCTTGCCCCTTTCCAAGTCCACTGATTGGGGAGGACCTCCTCCGTTTTCATCTGATCCTGTTTTATCAGGTATCTTCAGGACTGGCTGCAAAGTCCTGAGACAAATGGGATGTGCATTGGACGTAGGAGAAAACAAGTAACAGGACAGGAGCCTACCTCAGAGGGCCTCTGAAAGACTACCTAACAGTGTGTCAAAGCAGATACTAAGACTCACAACCAAACCTTCGGCAGAGAGCAGGGAATCATTTGAAAGAAGGGGGAGTTGGTATGACATGGAGAGGATAGAAGCTCCACAAGGACCAAATATATCTCGGCACAGGGGTCTTTTCTGAGACTGACACTCTACCAAGGACCATGTATGGATATAACCTAGAACCTCTGCTCAGATGTAGCCTGAAGAGAAGTTTTAAATGCTGTCTATATCCTGCAAGTAAGAAAAAAAAAAAAAAAAAAGAGGAGCACATTCGGAGGCCTTGCATATTCAGAGGCCTTTCCTGCTCAGTTTCCAAGTGGATTTTCTAGTAAAGGGAGCAAGGCTGTCTCTAACATGAACTTAGTGGCTGACTCTTTGATCACCTACCCCTGAGGGGGTGGTACAGTCTTACCAGGCAACAGAGGAAATCAATGCAGCCAATCCTGATGAGGTCTGATAGGCTAGGGTCACATGGAAGGGGAGGAGGACCTCTCCTATCACTGGACTAATGGAGGGGTATAGAGGGAGAAGATGGAGGGTGGTTGGGATTGGGAGGGGCTGAGGGAGGGGCCACATCTGGGATACAAAGTAAATAACTTGTGATAAATAATAATAATTAATAAAAAAGAGAAAAATGGAACACATTAGTAATCTTTCTATCACTTCAAGAAATACCCAAGACAATCATCTTATAAAGTCCAAAGATGTATTTTGCTTCATGCATTTATAGGCTCTACGTAAGGATGGGAAGGGGGTTCTTGATTTGGAGCTATGGTAAGAAAGCCTCATAGTGAGAATTTGTAGGTGAACAAAACTGTGCACTTCATATCTAGTAAATTAAAGCAAAATAGTTGAGGGCGGGGATGTCAGGGTACCATGGAAGGCTATACCAACCATCACCTAAGGACTTAACTCTTGACCAGGCCACAATTCCTAAACATGCCATAGCTTTTCAGTGGCATGGCTCAGGGAAGCAAGCCTTTCCATACAAATAAGAGAAATATTTAAGATCCAAACTACAGGGAAATATGGGGATTATGAAGTACACTGGGTGGACATTAAAATAACTACATAAAGCATAAAGGGAAATACACATGTAATGTGAAGTTCTATACAGGGCAAATAAAAGGTTATAGAAAGTGCTAGCATGGCTATCAGGTTGGAGCCTAGAACAACCTCTTTGTTGTGAAGATTTTTCTGGATGGTTAAGTAGTTACAGAAATATGAGTTTGAGGAATAATTAGAAAAGCAAATCTGCCATAAGCAGGTTTATGTGAAAAATTCTATGCTAGATGGTATAAATTTACTACCATATAGTCAAAACTCAAATATGCGTATTCTTTAGGCACGCATCTGTTTGTATATAAAGAACAAAGGAGTGTGTATTTATGAAAGTTCAAGAGAAAATATGATTCTCACAAATTTCAGATATTTATTATTCCAACCAGCTATGCTGATATGCAGTGGTCATATGAGTTAGTACATTTTCAGATTCAGTACATTGGTAGGCAATGGGATTCTTCTTAGGTATTTATAAGACTGTCCTCTCTGAGTAATACTAGATCATGTACTTGTATATTTTCTCTGAGAGCATAAGAAAAGGATGTCATAATTCAATAATTCTGTTATCTCAATTCATCCTGTCATTTTGAATAGCACCATCTATAGGTATTTGGTCTAAAATACACAAATTCGAAATGCTTTTAAAGAATGGGCAAACAGAAATGGAATGTGAAACAGAAAATGTAGAAATTTGAGAGGAAAAATGTTTTAGTGGAACTTCATGAGCATTTTCTGAAGTTCTTGATAAGGAATGAAGATTGTAGCTCTTAAAAGGTAGGGGTAAATATGTATTGCAATGACCTGGAGAGGACAGGAGTTCCACAAGGACCAAACATATCTGGGCACAGGGGTCTTTTATGAGACTGTTTCTCCAAACAAAGACCATGTATGGATGCAACCTAGAGCCCCTGCTCAGATGTAGCCCTTGGTAGCTCAGTATCCAAGTGGGTACCCTAATAAGGGAACAGGGACTATTTCTGACATGAACTCGATGGCGGGCTCTTTGACCACCCCCTCCCCCAAGGGAGGAACAGCCTTGCTAGAGGACTTTGCAGCCAGTCCTGAAGACACCTGATAAACCAGGATCGGATGAATAGGGAGGAGGACCCTCCTTTCAGTGGACTTGGAAAGGGGCACGGTGGAGATGAGGGTGGGAGGGTGGGATTGGGAAGAAAGAGGGAGTGGGATACAGCAGGGATACAAAGTTAAGTTAATAAAATGTAACTAATATTAAAAAAAATAAAAATAATGTGTATTGCAGAATGACATTATCTCAAACATTTGTCAAGATGGAGGATTGATAAGCCAGAAGTAGCAATGAAAAACCCTATCAGGTGATGGATAGGCTCATTTGCTTCGGCTGCTGTTCTACCTAAATATATGCTTTCACTTCTACATCTTCGTCATCACACAGTTGTCTTTATTCCTATATTTGAACTTCTATAGTGAAAATATTTCAGACTAGGTAATTTATAATCATCAGAAATTATTGATCAAATTTCTAATGTGCGAATAGCCCAACATCACTTGCCAACAGTATCCATGTCTGATGAGGGCTTGTTACTTTATTGGAGGATATCTTCCTTTCTTCCTGTGTCCTCAGCATGACATGTGCTCTTGTATGCTGTTCTTGAGACCCTAGTCATGAAAGTAGAATATTCATTATTTAATTCCATTCTCCAAAAGCCTCTTAATATCATAATATATAGATTATATTCCATTTCAGAATTGGGTGAAGAGTAGGAAAATATTTAAATCACAAATATACTACTACTATAGTCAAATGAACTTTGTCAGGACTTTATATACTTTCGGTCACATGGGTGACTCTGCTTATTATTATGACCAATTATTATGACCATATACCCACAAAGCTTATTGACTGAAGATCACATAATTCTGCTACCAAGAAGAAGTAACCTCTTTAGTTTGTAAGCATTTCCTTCTTTGTAGCCATTTTAATTTGCAGCTCCTGGTACAGTTTCCAGCATATTCTCATACCTTGTTTCATTGGCATATTTTTACAAAACATTTTAACAGGTTTTTAACTTTCATTACCCTTTTTTATGGTTTAATGGGCCCTGCTAGTAAGGCTGAAATTTAGCATTACCAGATAGCTCCCGAGCTATCTCTTCCCCAGCTGGGTTTCCTCCTCTCCTCCTGATCTGGGGAAACCACAGATCCTCTAGAGGAGAGTCACATAGCTTTCAGGAAGAGTACAGCCCCAATCCCTTCTAGATAAGAAACCCAATCAGTATGCACCTGAGATTCCTAGAAATACCCTCCATGCTAATGAGACCTGGATTCCCCACCCACTCCTAGCCCCTGCCCTTGTGCACAGTGACCATAGGATAATTCAGAACTGTGTTCCCCATGTAATCCAATTAAAAAATAGGTTACAGAGGTAAACAGAAAATTCTCAATATTTAAAGGCAGATAAACACTTAAAGAAAAGCTCAACATCCTTAGTAATCAGGGAAATGCAAATCAAAATGACCCTGAGATTCCACTCACACCCATCAGAATGGGTGTGAAATCAATCTAGGGCTTTCTCAGAAAATTAGGAATACTGCTATCTCAAGATCCAGCTATATCACTTCTTGGCATATATCCAAATGATGCTCAAGTATACAACAAGGACATTTGCTCAACCATGTTCATAGCAGCTCTATTTGTAATAGCCAGAAGCTGGAAACAACCCAGATGTCCCTCAACTGAAGAATGGATACAGATATTGTGGCATTTTTACACAATGGATTTCTACTCAGCAATTAAGAACAGGAAATCATGAAATTTACAGGTAAATGTTGGAAACTAGAAAAGATCATCCTGAGTGAGGTATCCCAGAAGCAGAAAAACACACATGGTATATACTCACTTATAAGTGGATATTAGCCATATAATATAGGAAAAATGTACTAAAATCTATAGTCCTAAAGAAGCTAAACAAAAAGGAAGACCTAGGGGACAGGCTGAAACCTCACTCAGAAGGGCAAACAGCATAGACATCAGAAATAGGAGAAGACATGGAACAGGACATGAGCCTTCCACAGGGGACCTCTAAAAGACTACCCACTAGGGTATGGAAGGAGATACTGAGACTCATAGCCAAACTCTGAGCAGAGTGCAGGAAACCTTATAGAAAAAGACAGGGAGCAGACAGGAACTCCACAAGGAGAACAAGAGCCAAAATACCTGGGTTCAGAGAGGCCTGCAGAAATCTATACTCTAACCAACGACCACACATGGAGAAGACCTAGACCATGCTTTGAGGAAGCCTATAGACTGCTCAGTAAGGGAATCAGGGGCTGTCTCTGACATGAACTCAGTGGCAGGTTTTTTTGTTTACTTTCCTCTGGAGGATGCAGCCTTGCCAGGCCACAGAGGAAGATAATGCAGCCAACCTTGATGAGATCTGATAGGCTAGAGTCAGATAAATGGAGAGGAGGTGCTCCCCTATCAGGGGACTAGGGAAAGGCCATAGGGTGAAAAAGGGAAGGTAGGTGGGACTAGGAGGAGACGAGGAAAGGGGCTACAGCGAAGATACAAAGTGAATAGATTGTAATAAATAAAATAAAATACAATAAAATAATTTTTAAAAGTACTGTGTTCCTCTACTCATGATAGGACTCTGCTGATGCATGTAAGTGAAGTATACACAGCACCCTTATCACCAACAAATAAAACATATTCTCCCTCACACTCCTCCCACTGACCAGGGTTTGTAAGTCCCTGTATCATAGGAAATAAATAAGATGCCATTATCTATTTCACCATGACCATATGAGGCTTGTCATTTATTCTGGGAAGATCTCTCCTCCTTTCCACAGAATTCACTGCTGGATCCTCAGGCTTGGCTCCTGGCCACACAGCCAGAGCTGCCTCAGTCACCACATTTTTGAGAGCTCAGTGTTTATCTGCATGGGTGAACCACTGGTAGCCAAGGAAGCAGCAGCTGGACCTGAGTTCTGGCTGTGAACCGACCAGGCATGGGACTTTGCCAGCATCCTCTGCCATGACCATGGTAGCTTAGCCAAGGGCTATAACACTACAATATTACTAATGGCTTTAGAACTCCAGAGTTTCTGGTGCCCTCTGGTAATGGCAATCTCATTAAAAAGAGCTAATTGTAACACAGTGGAAAACACTTTGCCACACCCCAGATGAGATCAGGAGCCTTGCACAGGGAACTCCTTCTAAGCACTCTAGCCATTCCTGAGAAAAGTGGAATGTAGGAGTGATGCTGAGGTTCCATCTGCTCTCTTCACCCTGCCCAAAAGCAACAGCACCTGGACAGGCCCTCGAGAGGAGTGTGCACTTCCAGCAGCAGAGTTAGAGAAAGCAGAACTACAGTGGCTTGAATTTTAAATATTCTTAATGTGTTCACATATTAAAGATATATAGGAGTGAAGCTGTTTTTAAGGTCAATAGGGTTTGTGTTTTATGGTTATGCTCTCCTGATATAGGAAATGCTCAGTCATCTTTATCCTGCTCTTACTGCTCTCTCTCTTCCTCCTCCCTCATTATCTTTCTGGCATTTTTACTCTCTACATGTTTGCGCCATAATGTTCTGTTCCCCAAAGGTCCAGAAACAATAGAAGCTATCTCACCATAGTGTTTAATCTCTGAAACTCAGAACCAAAATAAGTCTTCACTCCTTTAAGACTTGGTTGTCAGGTGTCTGTCTTAGCAATGAACAAACTAGTTTACCCACTAAACAGTTTATGTCAGATTCAAATTCTATTCCTTACTGATCTTGATATTATTTCAAGCCTCTAGCAAGAATAGTCTAGAGTCAATGGAAATAAATAACTACAGAGATAAAATGAGTTTTTGAAGTTGCTTTGTTTCCCAAGTAGTCACTTTTTTTTAAATACGTCAAAGTGAGCTCTTTGCTCTTTGGCAATGCTAAATTTTACATGCCCAGGAGGCAAAAGACATGCAGCATGGGGTCAACTGAAAGACACATTAAAGTAATGCTTTAGAGCTACTATGTTCTTTTTTGTAGCTGTGCTATGCCACCAACATACTAAGAAAATATTAAGCTTTAATTAGTTAGGGAAAGTAACCATCCTTTAGTTCTCATCCTTAATTTTTGTCTCATGAGAGCTATCTCATCTCTGTGACAGCCCCATGGGTCACCACTGGTATAATTTTAATTCTCTATAATAGAATACAGTCGAGAGCAGTATTTAATGTTCAGTGCATTCTTAAGGTTCATTAGTAAATTTAGTCAAACCCAAGATAATCCAATTTGCTATTTTAAATTCAGAATTGATGTATATTGGAAAAAAAATGCTATTTCATTACTACCATGTTTTTAAGGTGAGGTGTCCAGAATTGAAGCCTCCTTGTTCTTGTAAAACAAGAAAACCAGAGGTTTTCATTCCTTTACCATAAATATGCATGTTCTGTTATATGAAATAAGTGGCTTTTACATTTCTTTCTATCATCGAAATATGTTGCACTCTATTCTTTGAAACTTTCATCATACGATTAAAAAGGTAAAACATAGACACTCAGGTAACTCAGATTTCCAGTCTTTAGAATATCTGGTCATTATTGCTGACCACACTGTAAATAAACAGATATGTACCAGGGGTTTAATTTCTGTAGTCTATGTCTTTCATGCTATATGAATATTCATCAATAGAGCTTACAAATTACATGCTTTAGAAGCGGCACTCATTCTCCGGGTGCAGGACATTGCTTGCACTCTGCATTGGAACATACCTGTACAAACCACACTACAAGTGCTTCAGACAGAAGCTTTTCTTACTTCGTATCCCAAACTCCTAACAAAAAGTCATTTCTTGAATAAATGGTGACCTTTGTAACAAACAGCATCATTTATATTTTAATGGATATATGTTGAATGAAATATATTTGTAAAGATCATGGGCTCACTCACCAAATATAAAAAATGTATTTAAAAAGGGGGAGATTGGGGACCAATTTCAATATCATCATCAAAAACTAGTTCAGCTCCTGTCCTCTCCAGGTCTTACTAACTTCCCCTTCTTTCATATGATTCCCTGCACTCATAACCACGGTTTGGTTATGAGTCTCAACATCTACTTGGATACACTGCTAGGTAGAGTCTTTCAGAGGCCCTCTATGGTAGGCTCCTGTCCTGTTTCCTGTTTTCTCCCTCTTCTTATGTCTATCCCATTTGTCTTTTTAAGTGAGGATTGATCATCTTACCCCAGGTCTTCCTTCTTGTTTAGCTTCTTTAGGTGTATAGATTTTAGTATGTTTATCTTATCTTATAGGTCTAGTATCCACTTATAAGTGAGTATATACTGTGTGTGCCTTTCTGCTTCTGGATGATCTTTTCTAGGTCCCAAAATTTACCTGCAAATTTCATGATTTCCTTGTTTTTAGTTACTGAGTAGTATTCCATTGTGTAAATGTACCACAATTTCTGTATCCATTCCTTAGTTGAGGGACATCTGGGTTGTTTCCAAGTTCTGGCTATTACAAATAAAGCTTCTATGAACACGGTTGAAAAAAATGTTCTTACCAAGGACCATGCATGGATATAACCTACAACCCCTGCTCAGACATACCCATGATAGCTCAGTATCTAAGTGGGTTCCCTAGTAAGGGGTCAGGAATTGTTACTGACATGAACTCATGAGCTTCCCCTCTCCCCTGAGGGAGGAGCAGCCTTGCTAGGCCACAGATAAGAACATTGCAACCATCCTGATGATACCTGATAAGCTGGGGCCAGACAGAATGAGAGGAGAACACCCCCTCTCAGTGGCCTTGGAAGGGGGCAGGGAGGAGATGAGGGAGGGAGGGGAGGATTGGGAGGGAAAAAGGGAGTGGGCTACAAGTGAATGTATAAAATTATTTAAAAATTAAAAAAAATAAAAATTAAAAAAAGGCAAAAGAAAAAAAAAAGAAATGTTCTTGTTGTGTACTTTAGTGTCTTTTGGATATATGCCTAGGAGTGGTATAGCTGGATCTTGAGGAAGCGCTATTCCTAATTGTCTGAGAACATGCCAGATTGATTTCTAAAGTGGTTGCACAAGTTTAGGAGCAAATATATGTGAGCACAGGGGTCTTCTCTGAGACTGATTCTCCAACCTGGGAACATGCATGGATATAACCTAGAACCCCTGCTCAGACATAGCCCATGGCAGCTCAGTCTCCAAGTAGGTTTCCCTAGTAAGGGGAACGGGACACTCTGTGACATGAACCTAGTGCCTGGCTCTTTAACACTCCTCTCAGGGAGGAGCAGCCTTGTTAGGCCACAGAGGAAGACAATGCAGCCAGCCTTTATAAGACCTGATAAACTAGGGTCAGATGGAAGGGGAGGAGGATCTCCCATATCATTGGACTTAGATAGGGGCAGGGAGGAGATGAGAGAGAGGGGGTGGTGATTGGGAAGGAATGAGGGAGGGAGCTACAGCCAGGATACAGAGTGAATAAACTGTAATTAATATAAAAATATATTTTTTATATTAATTACACCTGAGGGGGAGGTGATCATAGAGCAGGCCAATAAATTCATGTCAGAGACAGTCCCTGTTTCCATTACTGTGGAACCCACTTGGACACCAAACTGCCATGGACTACATCTGTGCAGGGGTTCTAGGTAATTTCCATGAATAACCTATTGGTTGGAGTATCAGTCTTAGAAAAGACCCCTGTGCCAGATTTTGTGGTTCCGTTGCTCATCTTGTAGAGATTCAGCAAAGTGGCTGGATACAAAATTAACTAAAAACCAAACCAAAACAACAACAACAAAAAACATCAGTAGTCCTTCTGTATACAAAAGACAAAAGGGCTGAGAAAGAAATCAGGGAAACAATACCCTTCACAGTAGCCAAAAGGGACATAAAGTACCTTGGTGTGATTCTATCCAAGCAAGTCAAAGACTTGTATGAAAACATTTCCAGTCTCTGAAGAAAGAAATAGAAGAAGATATCAGAAGATGGAAAGATCTCCTATGCTCATGGCTGGGCAGGATTAACATAGCAAAAATGGCCACCTTACCAAAAGCAATCTACAGATTAAATACAATTCCCATCAGATTACCAACACAACTCTTTACAGATCTTGAATGAAAAATTCTTAACTTCATATGTAATAACAAGAACCCAGAATTCCTAAAACAATCCTCTACAACAAAAGTTCTTTTGGAGGTATCTCCATCCCTGATCTCAAGCTGTACTATATAGCAACAATAGTAAAAAACTGCATGGTACTGGCATAGAAACCGACTGGTGGATCAATGGAATTGAGTAGAAGATCCTGAAATAAACCCACACACTTATGTACACCTGATTTTTGAGAAAAATGCCAAAACCATACCCTGGAAATAAGATAGCATCTTTAACAAATGGTGCTGGTCTAATTGGATGTCTACATGTAGAAAAATGCAAATAGATCTATATTTATCACCCTGTACAAAACTAAAGTCCAAGTGGATCAAAGACTTCTTTTTTTTTAATTTTACATTTTATTTTTTTCTTCACAATTTGTTCATTACATATCACTATTGAAGCCACCCTTTCTCAACTCTTTCCAGTCTCACCCTCCCTCTGTCTTTCCCCATCGCCTTCCCCTGTTCCACTGAAAGGGTGAGTTCTCCATCATTGCCATCTGCTCATAGCTTGTTAATTCTCATCAGGACTGTCTGGATCCTCTTTCTCTGTAGCCTGACAATGTTGTATCATCAGGACTGAGTGATCAAAGAGCAGTCAACTGAGTTCCTGATAGAAGCAATCCCTACTCCCCTCACTCAGAGATCTCCTTGGAGACTGAGCTGCCAATGGGCCACATCTTAGCAAGGAGTCTAGGTCCTCTCTATGCATAGTTCTCCATTGGTGCAACATTCTCTGCAAGACCCCCATGGGCTCAAATCTCTTAGTTTTCTTGGTCTCCTTGTGGGGCTCCTGTCCCCTCCTTGTTCCTCTATTTCTACCCCTTTCTTTTTCTACAAGACTCCCTGTAGTCTGCCCAAAGTTTGGCCCAGAGTCCCAGCATCTGCTTCAACCCTCTGTTGGGTGAATCATTTTGGTGTACCCTCTAAAACAGGCCCCCATCCTGTTTCCTCTCTTCCACCCCTTCTGGTGTCTATCCTCTTTGCCATTCTGAATAAGATTTAAGCAACCTCCCTAGGGTCCTCCTTGTTGTTCAGCTTCTTTGATGCCTATCCTATATTATATAGCTAATATCCACTTATAAATAAGTATTTACTACTGTGTCATGCCTGTCTTTCTGTTTCTGGGTTATCTCACTCAGGATGATCTCTTCTATTTCCATCCATTTGCCTGCAAAGTTAATGATTTCCTTGTTTTTAATCACTGAGTAGTATTCCATCATGCAGATGTACCACAATTTCTGTATCCATACTTCAGTTGAGGGACATCTAGGTTGTTTCCAGATACTGGCTATTACAAATAGAGCTGTTATGAACATGGTTGAGCAAATGTCCTTATTGAATGGTTGGGCATCTTTTGGTTATATACCCAGGAGTGGTATAGCTGGATCTTGAGGTAGTGCTATTTCCACTTTTCTGAGAAAGCGCCAGATTCATTTACAAAGTGTTTGTATAAGTGTATACATGACAGAGCAGCTACACACATCAAATCTCAACATTATTGTCTTTTACAAAAGAACTGCCTGGCAACAACACCAGTTAATGTGCTGGTGTTGATGGGCACTATTATAGACGAAGAACTACAGGCAATTCATAGTTGCCGAGAAAGGGAAAAATCAGTTTTCATCAGGGATAAATTTTCACATTGAGTGTCTAATCCAAAGTGGTCAGCCCTCAACACATAGGCATATAAGCAATATTAAATGGACTCAGCAGATTTTATATGTGTATATGTATGTATATATATGTAACATATGTAATAATAATTAATAATAAAATATATTAAAATGTCAGTATCATAAGAGGGAGTCAAGGGCAGAAGGAAGTATTTATGACAGGCAAAGCATAAACTGGAAATGCTGTAAATAGTTGTCATGTGTTAAATTCTCAAAAAAATTAAAAATTAAAATCAGAATGAAATAAAGTATAAAAAATGTGAAAAATGCAAACCAAACCAAAACAAATATCTAATTTATTCTTCCACTTTTGCCCTGTTCATCACAATTATATAAAGAAAAAGGTGTAGTTAAGTAACTTGATTTTGTAGGAAAGAAAATAAAAAAAATAAAAAAAAAGCAAATCACAAGGATGGAATACCCATAACGAGTGCTACCTAGCTGGGGAGTATACCCAGGCCATCTACAGACATCAAGCAGGACCCTAGCCTCTGGCAACCAGATGACATGATACTCTGTCTCAGTTATGAAGACCAAGTATCTCTAATGTGATACCATGTGTCCCCTGTGGGTAAAATCTCACTGTCTATCAAAAGAAAACTCTGTAACTTTAAACTCTTTTATCAGCTCTCCATTTCTAAAAATGTTTGTCATGCATGATAAAGAAGTAAAACAAGGAAGATAACTTTATAATAAGAAAACAACTACGCAGAAGTAGGAATAAGTATTTTGTATAGGCATGATAATAAATCTATTTCATTTTACTTCTCTGACATGAAGTAGCCTTTTAGATCTGTTTGTTCAGTCACACACACACACAAAGAGAGACACACAGACACACACATGTGTACATGTACTGTTATTCTTACCCATGACTCAGAGACACATCAATATTTTCATTTTTGTCTTCAAACAGATCCCTGTGCTTGCACTGATAAAGAAAGACACAACAGAAAGCAGCAGATCGACCCAGAAAGATCCAGTTGCCTTCTGTGTGTCTTAATAAAGTCCTTTGAAATTAGCAAAGACTATCACATCTTTAGGAGTTCTATTGCTTCTACTAAATACACTGGTTCAGGTGTATTATCAGAGGTTTTCATATATATATATATATATATGTAATATATATATAATATATATAATAATATATGTGTGTTAAGCACATGTATATGTATATATGTATATTATGTATATGTATAAAATGTTATTTTGTGTAGAATTTAAAAGTAACATCTCAGATATATTAAATTCGCATTCATTACAATTGTTTATATCTTTTAAACCATGCAAACACTTTATAAATGTATAATTCAGTTTTAATATTGAAACAGTTTATTGCATACCATGCCTTAATTTGAGCATGGAATACAGTCATTTTCGGTTACTTTAGCATTGACATATGCCTCTTAACCTAAACCCCAAGGCAGTTAGAAGGCCTAAGTGGCATTTTCATCTGTAAGCAGGCAGTGCCTATTTTGCTCCAATCTGTTCTAAATACTAAAGATGCAAATTATTGCAACTTAAATTCTTTCAATGAAAAGTATTAATTTTATTGGGGGAAAACAAAAATTACATTTGTACTCTAATCTTCCTATTAGTTATTTGATTCAACCTGACAAACAAGGCAAAGGGCCTTGTTAAATATTTAGATTTAAGCTTACTTTCCTTAAGTAACTTAGTATCAGTTATCCATGTATAATACAGACTTATACATAAGGATACATTTTTATGAAGCATAGTCCTGACTGAATAATTCTGTATTTTTCTGCAAAGTAATATCTAAGTATTAGTTTCCTGCTTAAGTAACATGTAAAATTTATAAACAATCTGAGACTAAATCGTTTGTTCTTAGTGGGATTGATTTTTTATTTATTTTTTAACTTTTATTAATTACACTTTATTCACTTTGTATCTCCCCATAAGCCTCTCCCTCCTCCCCTCCCAATCCCACCTTTCCTCCCCCTTCTTCATGCATGCCCTTCCCCAAGTCCACTGATAGGGGATGTCCTCCTCTCCTTCCTTCTGATCTTAGTCTATCAGATCACACCAAGAGTGGCTGCATTGTCACATTCTGTGGCCTGGTAAGGCTGCTCCCCCCTCAGGGGGAGGTGATCAAAGACCAGCCCAATCAGATTATTACATAGTAATGGGATTGATTTTTATTTTAAATTTTCTTCTCTTACTAGACTTTAAAAGAAATATAACACCAAAACAATTTCATTAACTCATTTTCTACTAATATGATATATATATATATGTGTATATATATATATGTATATATATATATATATATATATTGGTTTATCAGATTAACTAGTAATTTTATGTCATTGGTAATACATTTTTAAATGAGATCTGATTATATGTTTACATTTTATGCCTGAGGATGGCACTTATTTGAGGCTAAAGATCTTCACAGCTGTTTGTCTGTGCTTTACCATATAAGCAAGAGTTAGTAATAAAATATTGAATGCTTACTGTTTAGAGACCACATTTAAAAATACCTTCAGAGAATATGTGACTCATTGTAGGTACATAACCTTTATTAAGATTCAAACATTCTTATGAGCTTCGAACCTCTATCTAGCACACAGGAAAACTCAAGCCACAAAAATTAACTTCTGAAAGTGAGCAAAGAACTACAAATGAGTTTCAAAATGCAAAACAAAATGGATGTAGACTATACAATCTACAATAACTCAATCTTCCTAATACACATGCAAATAAGTTACACAAATTCTTTACTATTCAAAGTCCTATGCACTTATGGAATCCGGAGTACATTGGGACATTCAGAGTTAGAATGTCACAACCCATCTATATCTGGTGAATTAGAATCTGTACCTGTTTCTTTTCAATTGAAACATTTCTTCTTAAAGGGGGGAGGTTGGTTCCTGGGAGTTGGGAATATTATGAAAGTTTGAAGACATACAGGGAGTCAGTGATTTCTGGGGAACAAGAGATTCAAGACTGGGGTTGCTTGAAGTCCAGTGACATGGTTTTGAGCATTCATCACTTATTCTGACAAGAGCTGTTTGTTCATGAAGATGGCTTTCAGACATCCCTGCTTCTGTAAGTTGTACCCCAAAACTTGTCAGTTCATCAAGCTAGATATGAAAATAATTGTTCCCTTTATTTGTCATCAATGCATTGTCTGAGATAAATAGACATTTGTTCATACCTTTCTAGGAGATCACACAACAGTATCTCAGGTGACTCAGCATGTGTAAGTTGATTTATAAACCACCATTCCATTTCAGCTTTTCTCAGATTGCTCCAATTTGGTTTAGGAAACATACAGCGCCAGCAATGGAAATTCTATCCACAGAGAAACAATACATGTTAAACTGTCCATTGCAGGAGAGTCAATATCTAAACTTCTTCTGGAGATGTTGACCTAAAAATGATTTATTTAGGACAGTTAGATGAGAACAAACAAACAAACAAACAAACAAACACTTAAGCAATCACCTGTGTTGACTATAATGCCAGAGAAGATAAATAGAAATCAGACAATTTTGCAATAAAGCATTGCCAAGATAGTGTGTGTGTGCAAATCACTAAATAACCATTTTTTAAATTTTCATTATTAGTTATATTTATTAACTCTGTATCCCACCTGTATCCCGCTCTTTCATTCCTGCCCAAACCCATCCTCTCACTCGCATCTCCTCCCTGCCCCTTTCCAAGTCCACTGATATGGGAGGACCTCCGCCCCTTTCAACTGACCCTATTTTATCAGGTATCTTCAGGACTGGCTGCAAAGTTCTCCTCTGTGGCCTAGCAGGGCTGCTCCTCCCTTGGGGTGTGGAGTGGGGGTCAAAGAACCAGTCATTGAGTTCCTGTCAGAAATAGTCCTTGTTTCCCTTACTAGGGTAACTCACCTGGTTACTGAGCTACCACAGGCTACATCCGAGCAGAGGTTCTAGGTTATATCCATGCAAGATCCTTGGTTGGAGAAACAACCTCATATAAGACCCCTGTGCCCAGATATATTTGGTCCTTGTGGAGCTCCTATCCTCTCCATGTCATACTAACTCCCCATTCTTCCATATGATTCCTTGCACTCAGCCGAAGGTTTGGTTATGAGTCTTAGTATCTGCTTTGATACACTGCTTTTACACAATGGAATACTACTCAGCAATCAAAAATGAGGAAATCATAAAACTTGCAGGCAAATGGTGGGATCTAGAAAAGATCATTCTGAGTGAGGTATCCCAGAAGGATAAAGACATACATGGTATATTCTCAGTTATATAGACGTATAAGATATGATAAACATAATGAAATCTATACACCTAACGAAAATAAACAAAGAAAGAGGACCCGGGGTAAGATGATCAATCCTCACTTAGAAAGACAAATGGGATAGGCATTGGACGTAGTAGAAAACAAGTAACAGGACAGAAACCAATAACCATTTTTAATGTGTTCAACTTTTCTAGTTATCAGAGAAACAAATTAAAATTATTTTGAAATACCATCCTTTTCTCAATAAGAATAACAATCATCAAGAAACTGACAATGAAGGAGATGCTGAGACTCATAGCCAAACTTTGGGCTATGCAGGAAGCCTTATGGAAGAAGGGGAGATAGAAAGAACTGGAGGGACAGGAGCTCTAAAAGGAGATGATCAGAGGAAAAAACAACAACAACAACAAAAAACCCACCTGGGCCCAGGAGGGCATGCAGTGACTGATACTCTGACCAAGGGCCGTGCATGGAGAGAACCTTGACTCCCAGCTCAGATATGGCCCATAGGTAGCTCAGTTTCCAAGTGGGTTCCCTAGTAAGATGATAAGGAGCTTTCACTGACATGAACTCAGTGGCTGTGTCTTTGATCTCCTCCCCCTCGGGGTGGGGGGGGGGGAGGCACAACCTTGCCATATCATAGAGGAAGATGATAAAGCCAGCCCTGATGAGACCTGATAAGCTAGGGTCAGATAGAAGGGGAGAAGAATCTCTTCTATCAGTGGACTATGGGAGGGGCATAGGGGGAGAAAAGGGAGGTTGGGTGGGACTTGAAGGAGATGGGGGGGAAGCTAAAGCCAGGATACAAAGTGAATAAATTGTTATAAATAATAATAAATAAATACAGTTTAAAAAGAAATTGACAACAAATGTTTGGATGTGGTGAAAAGTTAACACTTACTATTAGCAAGAGTGAAAATATATATAACAGTATGGAAAGCACTTTCAGTAATCCTTAAAACTATTTTTAAAAGAAGAATGTTGGGAGCCAGCTACACAGTCCTTGACATATTCCCAAAGCACTTCATATGAGACCGCAGATGTAATTGAACATCTGTGTTTATTTTAGCTCAATCAATTACAACAAAGAAATAGAGACAACATAGATGTTCATCATCATATGAATGGATGACAAAAAAATGTGCAAGAAAATGCATAGACCTGCAAAGTATAATATTAAGCCATGTGATCCAAACTCTGAAAGAAAAAAAAAAGTGCATGTTTTATATCATGTGCAGATTGTAGCCTAGTGTGTGTGTGTATATGTGTGTGTGTGTGTGTGTGTGTGTGTGTGTGTGTGTGTGTAGGGGTTTGTATGGCAGAGTAGAGTAGGCCAGTTAATCTGAAAGGCATGATAAAATATTAAGCATCTCTGTGGCTACAAGCCTGAAGATTGATTTTAAACACAATTACTTCCTGTGGCATTGAGTAAGGTGCAAGCCATTTCCAAAGAATGCATTAGGGATTCTCATAGCTAACCCAGGTTTAAGATTCTTGGGGAACTTTAAAATAAGTTAACAAATTAAAAGAAATCAGTGGCCTTAATATTTTATTACTTAACTTCAAAACATTGGGAAGGATATTAGAATCCTGCCAAGTATCTGATCTAATTGGAGATGAAGAGGGTAAAAATATCTAGCAATGAAAATATTGACACTGAGGCAAAGGAGTAGCCTGATGAAAATACAGTTTTCAGTGTTGGGTCACATGACTGCCTGATTCCATGTTTGTCATGGGTCTTGTTCTTTATCTCTCCATTTTTTTGGAGTGTGCTTCTCCCCTTATAAATGTCCTTTTTCTGGAATTAGATTTAATAATTTCAAGTTTCTAGTGGTTATGATGTAATGAACTCAGAAATTTAGATGCTGTTCTTTCTGTATAATACAAAACTTTATTAGGAGGATATCTTCTAAAGGGAAAACTTGACTTACAATCAGAGAAAGGAATATTAAGAGATTGACTTTCAAGCTTAAACCAAAAACAAATTAAACAGAGAGAAACTTAAATCCATCCCACTGAAATCAGGGACAAGGCAAGGCTGCCTACTCTCTCCATATCTCTTCAACATAGTTCTTGAAATTCTAGCTAGCGCAATAAGACAACTAAAGGATATCAAGGGGATAAAAACTGGAAAGGAAGAAGTCAAAGTATCACTATTCACAGACTATATGATTCAACCAAAGAACTCCTTCAGCTGATAAACACCTTTCAGCAAAGTTGCTGGAGAAAAAAAAAAACTTGAACAAAAGACAAAAGGGCTGAGAAAGAAATTAGGAAAACTACACCCTTCACAATAAGCACCAATAACATAAAGTACATTGTTGTACCTCTAACTGAGCAAGTTAAAGACTACACAAAACCTTCAAGTAGCTGAAGAAAAAAATTGAAGAAGATATCCGAAGATGGAAAGATCTCCCATGCTCATGGATAGTAAAACTGGCCATGCTACCAAAAGCCATCTACAGATTCAATGCAGTTCCCATCAAAACACCAACACAATTCTTTACAGACCTTAAAAGAACAATTCTCAACTTCATATGGAAAAAAACAAAACAAAATGGAATAGCTAAGATAATCTTGTACAATAAAAAAAAAAATGTCAGGAGGTATCTCCATCCTTGATCTTAAGTTGTACTATTGAGTAACAGTAATAAACACTGTATGATACTGTCATAAAAACAGACTGGATGATCAATGGAATCAAATTGAAAATGTAGAAATAAACCCACACACCTATGGACACCTGATTTTTGACAAAAAAACCAAGACCATACAATGGGAAAAAGACGGTATCTTCAACAAATGGTGCTGATGTCTACATGTAAAAAAATGAAAATAGATCCATACTTATCACCTTGCACAAGCAGATCAAAGACCTCAACATAAAACCAGACACACTAAACGTGTTAGAAGAAAAATCTGTTAGAAGAGCATCAAATCCACTGGCACAGGAGACACCTTCCTGAACAGAACAGCAACAGCTCAGGCGGTAAGATCAACAATCTATAAATGGGAACTTGTGAAACGGAAAAGCTTCTGTAAAGCAAAGGACATAGTCAACAGAACAAAAAGACAACCTCCAGGTTGGAAAAATATCTTCACCAACTCTACATCTGACAGAGGGCTAACATACAGAATATCTAAAGACCTCCAGAAATTAAGCAACAACTAACAAAATAATCCAATTTAAAAAATGGAGTACAGAGAAAAACAGAATTTTCAAAGAGGAATATCTAATGGCAGAAAAACATTTAAAGAAATGCTCATTGTCCATAGTCATCAGGGAAATGCAGGTCAAAAGACTCTGAGATTCCATCTCATACTGATCAGAATGACTAAGATCAAAAACTCAAATGACATCACATGGTGGAGAGGATGTGGAGAAAGGGGAACCCTTCTAAATTGCTGGTGGGAATGTAAACTTGCACAACCACTTCGGAAATCAATCTGGTGCTTTCTCAAAAAACTAGGAATAGTGCTACCTCAAGACCCAGCTATACTGGGCATTTACCTGAAAGATGTTCCACCATAGAACAAGGACATTTGTTCAACTATGTTAGTAGCAGCTTTATTTATAATAGCCACATTCTGGATACAACCTGGATGTCCCTCAACAGAAGAATGGCTACAGAAATTGTGGTATATTTATACAATGGAACACTATTCAGCAGTTAAAAACAAGGAAATCTTGAAATTTGCAGGCAAATGGTAGGAACTAGAAAAGATCATCTTGAGTGAGGTTTCCCAGAAGTAGAGAGACATGTATGGTATATACTCACCTATAAGTGGACATTAGCCATATTATATAGGATAAACATACTAAAATCCGCAGATCTAAAGAAGCTAAACAAAAAGGAGGATCCTAGGCAACATACTTAATTCTCTTTCAGAAGGGAAAACAGTATAGACACTAGAAGCAATATAAGAGAGGAAACAGAACTGAAACCTACCACAGACTAAAAGACTCCAAACAGCAGAGGATCAAAGCAGATGCAAAGACTCACCGTGAAACTGGACAGAGTGCAGGAAATGTTTTGGAGGAAGGGTGTTTAAAAGGACCAGGAAGGGATAGGAGGGCTTCCCCTATCAGTGGACTAGGAAAGAGGAATGTTAGGGAGAATGACTGAGGGTGGGACAGGGAGGAAATGAGGGAGGGGGCTACTACTGGGAAACAAAATGAAATAATAATGATAATAATAATAATAATAATAATGAATAAAAAAGAGTGACGTTCCCACTGGCCAATTGATTGTTAAACTTTTGCTAAAAAAAAGGAAGCAGGATTTGGTCTGTGTCTGATTTGACCACAGATCAAAATCCTCCATAATATTGGTTGAGAGAAGCACCAATCAGACTGTCAGCTTATGCACTTTACAAAATGCTTCATCATGCTGAACTTTTAACTGCACAGGCTGCTGGATTCAGATATCTAATCTCTGGAAAGTTTAAATTAGATCAGAGAAATTTGGATGTGAATGGATCGCAAGGATGTTTCAGCCCTTGATAAACTTTCTATGGAAGTATTATGTATCATAATCTCACATTTCTTAAAATCTCCATGAAAGTACTAAAGTATTGAATCCGAAAAAGGTTGTTCCCAAATTTACATATTTATTTTGGCTAATGTTGGTTTTGCTTTTATATAGTAGTTAATATTTAGGAAACATCATGGTGATAAAATGCTCATTAAAGTTTTAAAAAGTTGATTTTTTAAGAACAAAAAATATATAGTTACGAAACTTCTATATAAATTCAAAAAACAAATTCATTGTAAAAGCAAGCTTTCATTTATGCTAACAACTATAGCTATTGTTTTACATCCCCTTGGAATTTAACTGAAAGGCCTATATACCAAGCTCAAAATATCACTATAAATATAAAAACGCATTAGTCCACTTGGCTTGTCAAAAGAAACATGTAATTTAAGAGATAATTTTTGGTTCCTATTTTCATGTACAAATATGTATGTGTGAGACCAGCTGTACCTACATTCTGAGGTAACCTAAATGCTGAGGTTTTTCTGTTTTGTAATAAGAACATACTGGGTATTATTTTCTAAATTGGATGACTGAAATTCTCAAAACAACAAGAAAGAGGACCTGGGGTAAGAGGACCCAGGGTAAGATGATCAATCCTCACTTAGAAAGACAAATGGTTAACCTAGAACTCCTGCACAGGTGTAGCCCATGGCAGTTCAGTGTCCAAGTGGGTTACATAGTAATGGGAAGAGGGACTGCCTCTGACATAATCTGATTGGCCTGCTCGTTGATCACTTCCCCCTGAGGGGGGAGCAGCCTTACCAGGCCACAGTAGAGGACAATGCAGCCACTTTTGATGAGAACTGATAGACCAAGATCAGAAAGGAGAGGAGAACCTCCACTATCAGTGGACTTGGGGAGTGGCATGCATGCAGAAGGGGGAGGGAGGGTGGGATCAGGAGGGGAGGAGGGAGGGGCTTATGGGGGGATACAAAATGAATAAAGTGTAATTAATAAAAAATTTAAAAACAAATAAAATAAAAAAAGAAAGACAAATGGCATGGATATTGGATGTAGGAGCAAACAAGTAACATGACAGGAGCCTACCACAGAGGGCCTCTGAAAGTCTCTACCTAGCAGTGTATCAAAGCAGATGCTGAAACTCATAATGAAACCTTGGGCAGAGTGCAGGGAATCATATGAAAGAAGGGGGAGTTAGTAAGACCTGGAGAGGACAGGAGCTCCACAAGGACCAAATATATAAGGGCACAGGGGTCTTTCATAAGTCTGTTTCTCCAACCAAGCAATATGTATGGATTTAACCTAGAACCACTGCTCACATATAGCCCATGGCAGCTCAGTATCCAAGTGGGTTCTCTAGTAAAGGGGAACAGGGACTATTTCTGGCATGAATTCAATGGTGAGCTCTTTGACCCCCCTCCCCTCCCCCGCCAAAGGAGGAGCCTTGCTAGGCCACAGAAGAGGACATTGCAGCCAGTGCTGGGATACTTACATAGGTGTCTGTGTACACACATGGTTTACACCTCAAACGACTATTAATGGATGTTATTAAAAAGGTAAGTTCTTAGGTAAAACATTTTAAGAGAGAGATAAAGAAAACTGGCTCCTAAGGGTGAAGCTCTGCCTGCTTAACATTTCTAATGGTCTTCGCTCAGTCCTCAGTGCTGTGTAGATACAGTATGGGGCTGGAAAGGAGTCTCAGTGATTAAGAGCAGATGCTACTCTTCCAGAGTGCTCAAGCTTGGTTCTTAGCAACCATGTCAGGGGACTCATAACCATCTGTCCATCAATCTCTAGGGGATATGATGCCCTCTTCTAATCTTGTCAGCTAACTACACACATATTACAGACCTGTACATACACATAGGTAAAAATTAAAATAGATCTTGGAAATATAAAGCATAATATGAATATTAAATGAAAATATATTATCGATGCCGTGATATTTGCTTTTTAATAGATGGAGATGAAGAAATCTGTTTCATACATGAGACTTTTTGAATAATTAGGCAACAAAGTGAAGGTTTCAAAAATTATGTTAACTCTGAAATATCCTTTTTAACTTTTCAAATTAAAAGTTGTTTTAGATATCAGTCTTGAAAGGTAATGTGTTCTAAGCTTTAAAAAAAAAATCAGGAAATCACTTTTGTGATATAATGGCTAATTGCAGGCCTAAAATTTTAGTCAACATTATTTAAGGGGTCCTTCTTTCATTTTTGTTGTAAATTAAGAAAGGAACTGGTTGGAGGATAGGCTCTGTTGTTCAACCTGTGGAGTTCCTGTCCCCTCCAGGTCTTTCTATCTCCCTCTTCTTCTATGAGGTTTTTGGCACTCTGCCCAAAGTTTGGCTATGATTCAGTATATCCTTCAATACACTGGTTGATAAAATCATTCCCAGGTCCTCTGTGGAAGGCTTCTGTCCTGTTCCTTGTCTTCTCCTACTTCAACCAAGTACCATGCATGGAGTGGACCTACACCCCTGCTCTGAGGAAGCCCACAAGCTTCTCATTTTCCAAGTGGGTTCCCTAGTAAGGGGAATAGGGACTGTCTCTGACATGAACTCAGTAGCTTGCTCTTTGATCATCTTCCCCTGAGAAGGTTGCAGCCTTGCCAGGCCACAGAGGAAATTGATGTAGCCAGCCTTGATGACACCTGATAGACTAGGGTCATAGAGAAGGGGAGGAGGTTCTCCCCTATCACTGGACTAGGGAAAGGAGATAAGAGAAGAAGAGGGAGGGTGGGTCAGACTGGGAGAAGACCAGGGAGGGGGCCGCAGCAAGGATACACAGTAAAAAAATTGTGATAAATAAATAAATAAATAAAATATTATTTTATAATGGAAATTAGCATATATATTTATTTATTTGTTTTTGAATTTTATTTTTTTCTTATCAGTTACATTTTATTAACTCTGTATCCCAGCCGTGTCCCGATCCCTCATTCCCTCCCAGTCCCTCCCTCCCGCCCTCCCTCATCTCCACCTTGCCCCTTGCCAAGTCCACTGATGGGGGGACCTCCTCCCCATAAAATCTGATCCTGTTTTATCAGGTATCTTCAGGACTGGCTGCAAAGCCCTCCTCCGTGGCCTAACAGGACTGCTCCTCCCTTGGGGGGTGGGGAGGCCAAAGAGCCAGTCATTGAGTTCCTGTTAGAAATAATCCTTGTTCCCCTCACTATGGGAAACCAATTGGTTACTGAGCTACCACAGGCTACATCTGAGCAGAGGTTCTAGGTTATATTCATACATGGTCCTTGGTTGCATGTCAGTCTCAGAAAAGATCCTGTGCCCAGATATATTTGGTCCTTGTGGAGCTCCTATCCTTTCGCCATCAGACTAACTCCCCTTCTTTCTTATGATTCCCTGTACTCTGCCAAAGGTTTGGTCATGAGTCTTTGCTTTGAAAACACTGCTAGTTAGAGTCTTTCAAATGCACTCATTAGACTCCTGTCATACGTTCAATGCACATCCCATCTGTCTTTCTAAATGAGGATTGATAATCTTACCCCATGTCCGCTCTCTTGATTATCTTTTTTAGGTGTACAGATTTCATTATGTTTATCACATCTTATAGGTCTATATAAGTGAGTATATACCGTGTTTGTCTTTCTCCTTCTGGGATATTTCACTCAGGATGATCTTTTCTAGATCCCACCATTTGCCTGCAAATTTCATGATTTCCTCCTTTTTGATTGCTGAGTAGTATTCCATTGTGTAAAAGTACCACAATTTCTGTACCCATTCCTCCGTTGATAGACATCTGGGTTGTTTCCAGGTTCTGGCTATTACAAATAATGCTGCTATAAACATGGTTGAGCAAATATCCCTTTTGTGTACTTGAGCAAACTTTGGGTATATACCTAGCAGTGGTATAGCTGGGTCTTGAGAAAGCACTATTCCTAATTGTCTTAGAAAGCGCCAGATAGATTTCCAGAATGGTTGTACAAGTTTACATTCCCACCAGCAGTGGAGAAGGGTTCCCCTTTCTCCACAACCTCTCCAGCATGTGTTGTCCCTTGAGTTTTTCATCTTGGCCATTCTGATGGGTGTAAGGTGATATCTCAGGGTCGTTTTGATTTGCATTTCCCTGATGGCTAATGAGGTTGAGCATTTCTTTAAGTGTTTCTCTGCCATTTGATGTTCCTCTTTCGAGAATTCTCTGTTTAGCTCTGCTCCCCATTTTTTAATTGGATTACTTGGTTTGCTGCTTTTCAGCTTCTTTAGTTCTTTGTATATACTGGATATTCGTCCTCTGTCACATAAAGGGTTAGTGAATATTCTTTCCCAATCTGTAGGCAGTCGTTTTGTTTTGATGGCAGTGTCCTTTGCTTTACAGAAGCTTTTCAGATTCATGAGGTCCCATTTATTGATTGTTGCTCTTAGAGCCTGTGCTGTTGGTGTTCTGTTCAGGAAGTTGTCTCCTGTGCCAATGAGTTCTAGGCTGTTCCCCACTTTTTCTTCTAACAGATTTAGAGTATCTGGTTTTATGTTGAGGTCTTTGATCCACTTGGACTTTAGTTTTGTGCAGGGTGATAAATATAGATCTATTTTCATTTTTCTGCATGTGGACTTCCAGTGAAACCAGCACCATTTGTTGAAGATGCTGTCTTTTTTTCTATTGAATGGATTTGGCTTCTTTGTAAAAAATTGAGTATTCATAGGTGTGTGAGTTTATATCTGGGTCTTCTATGCAGTTCCATTGATCCTCCTTTCTGTTTTTATGCCAATACCATGCAGTTTTCATTACTATTGCTCTGTAGTACGACTTGAGATCGGGGATGGAGATACCTCTAGATGATCTGTTGTACAGGATTGTTTTGGAGATTCTGGGTTTTCTGTTTCTCCATATGAAGCTGAGAATCTTTTTTTCAAGGTCTGTGAAGAATTGAGTTGGTATTTTGATGGGAATTGCATTGAATCTGTAGATTGCTTTTGGCAGGATGGCCATTTTCACAATGTTAATCCTACCAATCCATGAGCACGGGAGATCTTTCCATCTTCTGAGATCTTCTTCAATTTCTTTCTTCAGAGACTTGAAGTTTTTCTCAAACAGGTCTTTCACTTGCTTGGTTAGAGTCACACCAAGGTACTTTATGTTATTACTGGCTATTGTGAAGGGTGTTGTTTCCCTAATTTCTTTCTCAGCCTTTTTGTCTTTGGTATACAGGAGGGCTTCTGATTTTTTTGAGTTGATTTTGTATCCTGCCACTTTGCTGAAGGTGTTTATCAGCTGAAGGAGTTCTCTGGTTGAATTTTTGGGGTCGCTCATATATACTATCATATCATCTGCGAATAGTGACACTTTGACCTCTTCCTTTCCAATTTGTATCCCCTTGATCTCCTTTAGTTGTCTTATTGCTCTGGCTAGGACTTCAAGTACTATGTTGAAGAGGTATGGAGAGAGTGGGCAACCTTGTCTTGTCCCTGATTTCAGTGGGATTGATTTAAGTTTCTCTCCATTGAGTTTGATGTTGGCTATAGGCTTGCTGTATATTGCCTTTACTATGTTTAGATATGTGCCTTGTATTCCTGATCTCTCCAAGACTTTAAACATGAATGGATGTTGGACTTTGTCAAATGCTTTTTCGGCATCTAAGGAGATGATCATGTGGTTTTCTTCCTTCAGTTTGATAAATAAACAAAATAAAATTTAAAAAAGAAAACAAATGATCTAAAAGAAACAAACTAAAAAGAATGGAGCTGGAATAGAAAGAAATTTACATAGGTCTTGAAACATAAATATTCACTGGATTCTGTAATATTCATTACAATCTTTAATTATTTCATTTCAACTTAAAGAATGAGATAATTAGGTCAGGACATTACATACCTTTTCCTGTGGACACACTGTCCCAAAGTTGCAAAGAAATGGAAGTATATTTTGGTCTAGATTTGTCAGGGATAATCAAACATTGTTTTGGATGTCCAAAAGATCTATCTATGTAGCAATAAGATCTTGTAAGGCCATAAACTAAGGACGTGCTAAAGCATTGTTAAAAGCATTGTCAGGGAGAATGCAGCTGTTTTCCAAAGCATAAGATCCACTCTTCCCAAATTGACAGGGGTTTTCCTTTTTTACTTTACCATGAATCACAAGCAGATCAAATGTTAAGACTGAATAATATCACCTAATATTGACCATTCCATTCCTCCATATAGCCAGTAAATAGCCATCCTTCATCTATTAATTTGACATGCTGAGGAGACACAATTCAAGTCACTGATTTAGTAGCTTACACCTAAAACAAACAAACAAAAAAGATGTTTGGATACTCAGAAAATAATCAAGAAGGAGCCAGCATTGAACACAAAACAAAACAAAACAAACCTGGGGGTCTCTTGCTATAGTGAGAGTACAAGGAGTGTGGGCTCCAGGGAAAAAGGATCATATTTTGTTTTAAAAGAGAAACCACACAAACAGAACCAAGTACAAATTGGATAGGAATATGCAGAAGAGATACGCTGAAGAGCTGACACACAAACACATTACTAGTCAAGAAAACCAGGAGCAACAAAATTAATTGAACCTTCCTGAGATCACACATGGTTTACCAACCTCATAACTTCCAACATCTTATCACGAGCTGCACTAGGACCAGCGCCCTCTGTACAAGTGTATCTGGTCTGGGATGATACAAAGAACTTCCTGTCACCATTTGCTTTCACTAGCATTCATAGTATAGAAGACCATATTAATAAAATAGAAACACAAATCTGCGTGAATCCGTAAAGAAAACTTAGAATGAGTTTAAGTGACTTCTGGGTATCTTTATTAGAAAAACCCTATTACGTTTTAATAAACATTTGATCAGTTAACTAATTCTAGTGTTCAGTGACATTGCGGGTTTCACACATGTCATAAGAATCTTTTGATATGGATTAATTAATGCATTGTAAAATAATTCTAAATAAACACAGAAAAATGCTACATCACAAGTTCAATTCACTAGCCTCCATTTCTGATAAAAGCCAAATTGATTATATTTGCCTATTTAATATTAGTGTAACATAGTGGGTGCGGGAAAATGTCATGATAAAATCCATCTTCTTATTCAATCAATACACACTGATAGTAAAACGAGAACTTAAAGACCGTTTGACTTTGTAAAAAACTTTATGTTGAACAAAAAGTTTACCAAAGGTGATAAACATAATGTATGTTTTAAAATTCTAGTTTAAAGCATTCCTTGGCATTGGCATTTCTCTTTTGAACAAACTGTAATCTATTTTAAAATATATTTGAAGTAATTATTTTATTTTACATTTTGTATTAGGCTGGCTTATACACACGAATACAGGCACCCTCAGAGGCTAGATGTATCAGTTCACGGAAGATGGAGTTACAGGCACTTGAGAGTTTCTTGTCGTAGGTGCTGGAAACCAAATTCATATCCTCTACAAAAACAAACTCTATTACCCCGTCCCCCAAATTGTAACACCTTATCCATTCCTTTATTAATATTCATTTTATTTTATCACCTTAATTTATTTCTTCATGAGATCTGTGAACTTTATGTTTTACTGGAAGCTCATTATTTGACAAGTATGGGTTAAACATGTATTGCAGTAAGAGACTGAAAAGGGAAAAATAATTGTTGATGGGTATAGAGGAAAGTGGTAATAATACACATCTTCCTGGAGGTGAATGTCTAAGGCTATTTTATTAAGATGAAAAATGTCCTTCTTCATAAATAAATCCACCAGCCTCCATAGCTAATGATCTACATCCTTATATGAGAGAGAAGTAAATTATTATAGCTTTTTCATGAGTTAGATGTGAAAGCATGTAGACACATAAGAGGACTGTAAAACACTATGCTTGATGATCTTGACTATTAAGATATTATTATTTCCTCATTTTTAAAAGAAATTGAATAAGAATACTAAATAATTCTGTCAACCTGCTAATAAAACTGAATTTTCTAGGAAGATGAATACTTTAAAATTTCTCTCTGTTTTCAGAAATAATGTAAATATTTTCTCCTTATTACCTTCTGTCTGTTTTTCTTTAGATGTTAAAACCATCTAATTAATCTTCCTGAGCACTTGAAAAGAGCAGACCTATCTCTCTTAAACCTCAAATACAAAATGGCTTGTCAACACCAGAGGTGTTTCATGGACAAAAGAAAATTTATTCTCAGTAATTATCTAATTATTAACTGTTTCCAATACCTCTGTTTGTATTTCCACTCCCCCCTCAATTTTTCAACACAAACTATCACAAAGTAATGGGGAAAATTATAACCATTGCTTTATTTTTCTCTTATGAATTTTTGTATCTATTAAATTCTGTTATCACAAGAGTTCATGAGCATTCTCCAGTTTTCAAGTATGGTCCTAGTTGTGTGCTAGAACTTGTCCAATGTCTGCTCTGGTTTCCATTAGGTTTGTTATCCAAAGATGTGAAAGCTGAAGAGTTGATCCCCCTACAAGGGAGATATAGGACACATGACACTGTAAGAACTATCTCACACTTTGGAAAACAATGTACCAAATTGCTGTCACATGTAACTGAACACTCTCAACATGTTTGGGAGGGAAAAGCCAGAAAGAAATTGAGAACACAACCTATGGGTGGTCACAGCCTGTCTCTCCAAACACTATGAAGCTGGAGTTTTGCATCCTTCCTGATTTTTGAGGGTGAGAATTATAGCAGAATTCTATACCCGCAAGCTATGCCCTCCGAATATCCATAGATAATTTATTTGAAGAAAAGTGTTTCTTCTTTAGTACTCAGAATGTATGTGTAAACCAGCTGATCTCTGGCTCATTTCCATGCCCCTCAAGTAGACAAAAGAGATGAACACTCAGAGAGAGAGAGAGAGAGAGAGAAAGCGGGGAGGAAGAGAGAGAGAATAAATAAAAGTGGGCTGTCTATATGATTATGTGACTGGACCACACAGTAGTATACTTGTACTGATAGCATGAAGAAGAAAATAGAGGGCTTCCCCTTGACATCATCTTTGTTCTTTAAATAAAGCACGACCAACATTATAAATTTACTCTTTTTATGAATGTATATATGATTCAACTCATTTTTACAGTCTTGCTCAAAGCACCAATTAGCAGGTTTATGAGTTGAAATGACTATTTTTCTAGAAATTGGCAAATGTTGTCTGTCTGTGTATCCATAACATATTTTATACTTGATTTCTACTAGTCTTCAAGTCATAGCTAAATATGAAGTACCAGAGAGATAAAAATTCAACTGTTTCATTAAACATGTCTTCAAAGGTACATACTGTGAGGGGTGTGCTTGAACTGGGTCATAAAGGCTATACGAATAAAGAAAGTTGCATGCCTTTAGAAAAAATAATTTAAAACAATACTATATTTGACAGCCCTCGGCCCTGTGTTTAAGCCACTGTGGCTGCAATAATGTGTCATGGCTTTGAAAATATCTACCTTCTTAGTGTATAAATAGTAGAACAACTTGAATCACTGTCTTATTGGAATCTAAACTACTGTAATTGGTTATATGTATTCAGATATCTGAAATCTGCTTTCTTCACTATAATAAATGTACATTTTGTCAGCTGTTAAAAGACCTCTTTCTCATCAAGACAATTGTTCAGGTATGAATCTGCATATAGTATTAGTATGTTTTTGATAAGTGAGCCTCATATATACCCCTAATATCAAGACATCTTATTAAGCTCTCTCTTTCTCGTGTGTGTGTGTGTGTGTGTGTGTGTGTGTGTGTGTGTGTGTTGATGTGTGTGCAGGTAATGAGGATGACCCTGACTCTTGTTCTTAAGGAGAGGTGTAACCTGCCTTTACTCTTTGTTTTTAGAAAGGGTCACTTATCTGGAGCTTGCTGAATATGCTGGCTTGGCTGCCCAACAAGCCTCAGGGACCTACTGTCCTGTCACCTCAGCACTGAGGTAAAGAACTCATGATACTGTGCTTGCCTTTCTGGGAATCCAACATAATTCCTCCTGTTTTCAAATCTCTACTGATTTAGATGTCAGCTCAAGCCAGTTTTAAGTTTTAACAAAAGTTGGAACTTCTACTTCTTATACACAATTAGCTTATTTTTCATTAGGGTTAAGAAACATCTCTACAGCACAGACTTAGAAATAAAATGTTTTACATTTGATTATGTGTCTAAGGAGTCACAGGAAAAATGAACTCTAATAGAATGAGAAGTGTGTAAGATGTCAGTGTGCTTCCCTATTACAGGACTTCCTCAGACCAGTCTGCAGTATATATAAGGGACAGACACTTCTAAAACAGCTCAAAGCTGCTGGCCTTTCACTAGGGCAGTTTACTGCCTAAGTCTAGCTTAACCTGACCTGCTGGCCTGTGTCCCAGCCATGTGGCTAGCTCCTCACTTTCCTGCTCCACACCAGTCCATGTTTGTACCCTTTCTTGTTCTCCTCCATTCTACCACAACTGTTTGCCTCTCCATGTGTCACTCCACCAAGAAGTTCCACTCTGGTACTTCCTGTCTCAGCTGTTGGCTGCCAGCTCTTTCCTACAACCAATCAGCCACAGACAACACCTGATCCATCTTGTCTCTAGGCACAGAGGGCTGTCTGACTTTCAAGTATTTGAGCAGGTGTGTAAGGACAGGTGCTGACAAATATAAAGACAGCGATGGGCCATAGGAATCACAACCACCAGCACTTAGCTTTCTGCTGGTACTGTGATCAGCAATTGAAAATACAGAGACACACCTTCATACAAAGTAAGGAAGGCCACCCCAACACTTTACATAGGTAGTTATGACATGAAATGACGTTCAAGAAATAACAAATGAATAAATATCTGCCCGAGGATGATACAGTGAAGGAAGAGTTCCTTCAAAGTAAAGAAAATCACACACACCATGGGTCTCAATAACTCATATCATAACTATGACCATGACTAAGAAGGAAAGTGTGGAGACAAAATTCAGCTCTCTCACCAAAGGATGTATGAAGTGCAGAGAGGATCTGAGTGACCATGCCATAAAACACAGAGAGTCACGTCACTCTAGATAACATGTTCCCCTGGGGGAGCAGTTCAGTTTCATTGCGCTGGAATTCTTTTAAGCTCTTATGGGACTCCGGGGTGAGGAGATACTCTCCCTCTTCTCATGTCTGTGTTTTTTCCCTGCCTTCCTGTTGTGTCTCAAAATCAATCTGTCAGCCTTGTCCCATCTTAGAAGTGTTACTTCCCTTGTCAACACCCTTCCTGTTTCAGTTTACCTAGGAACAAATAGTGTCACCGAGCGCATCCTCTGTTTCAGGCTGTAATAGTCAGTGGCTATTCTCTGTCAAGATTTTTTAAGTTCCTCCACAGCTACACTATCTGATAATATCCTCAGATTTCCCATTGTGCTCATCGCTGCACTGCATAAAAGCCGCCTTCAAGAAGCAGCAATACATTGACAATTTTTAAGCACGAAATTCCCTGAATGACACAAGGGATATCCAAATCCCTTCATGCCAGAGAAAAGTATGCTATCTTCATTTATCTTAGGGACTCTCATGGGAAAAAAAATGCAGGAAAAATGAAGTGACTTTGTTAAAAAATATCCTCTGTTTTGTACTTGGACATATGCTTAAGAAGAATTAGAGAAGAAATTTCATGAGAGCAACAGAGATGATTGAAGAAATAACTAAAAGATGTTAAAATGTGTATTTTATTGAGACAAGAAGGACATAGATTATAGGTAACAAGACTTGCACCAAGAAAGCATGGAAGCCAGTAGGTGTTAGTTTGCTTTGGTGTGATTTTTCACTGAAACAACTGGCAATAAATTGAGAAAGCAACTCTGCTGCTTCTTAAATGCTAGGAGCAAAACTATTTGTGATAATGTAGAGCTCTCCACTTCAGTAATTTACACCCACTCTCAATCAATGCAACCATCCTAAATGTGGGTTTTCCTATTGGCTTCTCTTGGATGAGTGGATTCTTACAATAGTTTGCATTTAAAAGTCATGGTTTACCTAAAGATAGGGTCATTAAAACAGATCCTAAGGGGAAAACACTTACACTTGGCATTAAAATTATTCTTTCTGTGAGAGCAAACAAATTTAGCTCTGGGAGGTGATTTCACATACTTCTGTAAATGATTAAATGAGGTTCTTATACTATTTAATACCACATAGCAAAATGAAGTGTAAAAAATATATTATATAGAACAATATGAGTAAAAAATAACTCCTATATATGAATGAAATAATAGAGCACAATAATACACATTCAATGATCTTTAAATCGCTTTGCCATGACAACTTCAATTATAAAAGCCACAGAAAGGTGTTTGTTTGTTCCTTTCTTTTGTTTATTTTGTTTGTTTGTCTGGTTTGCTTAAGGATCTTTCCAGAGAGTAAATGTAACCTTGTGATTTAGATTCATGTACCCTTACTAAAAGAGCATGAAGATTCTGGCTTCTGACCCAGCTTAGATACCCTTTGCTGACTACCTTGTGACCTTAACCACAATCCTGTATACTTATCTTCAGCGTCTTTAAAACAGGAATAGCTGTTACTGAGAAGTAAACTCTAGAACCTGCTGTTTTGTTTGTTCCTTAAGTATGAGAGTTCTAGAGCTCTCTTGTACTTCTCTTCCTCCACATGTAGTCACTAACTCCATCCAAAGAATTCCCTGAGGATGTAAGGCAACTGCATGTTCAGTTCTATCCACCATTCCAAAGCCTGGAGTAAAACATCCTTAAAGCTGCGATTTCAAAATATTACAATAAAATCTAGGAAACAAGGAGAAAATTGAGGAAAAAAAACAAAACAAAATGTTAACATTTTTTAAGAGAATTCTCATTAGAGGAATATCATATGGCAGAGAGAAAAAAACTTTGGAAATCAATATGGGGCTTTTTCAGACAATTAGGAATAGTGCTACCTCAATATCCAGTTATACCACTCCTAGGAATATATCCAAAATATGCTCAACCATACAACAAGGACATTTGCTTAAACATGTTCATAGCAGCTTTATCCGTAATAGCCAGAATATGGAAACAACCCAGATGTCACTCAACGGAGGAATGGATTCAGAAACTGTGGTATATTTACACAATGGAATTAAATTAAAGTAAATTACACTCAGCAATTAAAACAAGGAAATTATGAAATTTGCAGTCAAATGGTGGGATCTAGAAAAGATCACCCTGAGTGAGGTATCCCAGAAGCAGGAACACACACAGGGCATATACTCACTTATAAGTGGATATTAGACATATAATATAGGATAAACATACTAAAATCTGTACACCTAAAGAAGCTAAGCAAGAAAGAGGACCCTGGGTAAGATGTTCAATCTTCATTCAGAAAGGCAAACAGGATGGACTTCAGAAGTAGAAGAAAACAGGGAACAGGACAGGAGCCTACCACAGAGGGCCTCTGAAAGACTTTACCCAGAAGGATATCAAAGCAGATGCTGAGACTCAAACTTTGGACAAAGTGCAGGGAATCTTATGAAAGAAGGGAGATATGGAAAGACCTGGAGGGGACAGGAGCTCCACAAGGAGAGCAACAGAAACAAGGACTGATACTCCAACCAAGGACCATGCATGGAGATAACCTAGAACCCCTGAAGAGATGTAGCCCATGGCAGCTCAGTCTCCAAGTGGGTTCCCTAATAAGGGGAACCAGTGTTGTCTTTGATGTGAACTCAGTGGCTAGCTCTTTGATCACCTCCCCCTGAAGGGGTGCAGCCTTACCAGGTCACAGAGGAGGACAATGCAGCCAGTCCCTATGAGGCCTGATAGGCTAGGGTCAGATGGAAGGGGAGGAGGACCTCCCCTATCAGACTTGGAGAGGGGCATGGGAGAAGCTGAGGGAGAGAGGGTGGGATTGGAAGAGAATGAGAGAGGGAGCTACAACTGGGATACAAAGTACATAAACTGTAATTAATAAAAAATAAAATAATTGAAAAATAAAATAGGAAATATATTAATAAAAACATTGCAATATAAGGTAAAAGAAGTTATTTTTAGAGAATGTTTTTAATATTTATCTAATAAGTGAAAACAAATAGTTAAAGAAAACACTGAATACCCTAACTTGAACATTACACATGGTATTTACATACTAAAAGTCAAATTTTATTTCAAATATATATGTATAATTTTTATTGTATTGATGAAAAATAAAATGTAATTTAAATAAATTGTCTCTTCTAGAAGACATTCTAAATACTGGTATTTTTACAAGTAAAGTATGGGGGTGCTTAAAAGTGATAGGGAGTATTTCAATCCTCACTTAGAAAGACAAATGGGATGGGCATTGGAAGTAGGAGAAAACAAGTAACAGGACAGGATCCTACCACAGAGAGCCTCTGAAAGACTCTACCTAGCAGTTTATCAAAGCAGATGCTGAAACTCATCACCAAACCTTGGGCATAGTGCAGGGAATCATATGAAAGGAGGGGGAGTTAGTAAGACCTGGAGAGGACAGGAGCTCCACAAGGACCAAATATATCAAGGCACAGGGGTCTTTTCTGAGACTGTTTCTCCAACCAAGGACCATGTGTAGATATAACCTAGAACCCCTGCTGGGATGGAGAGATCTCAGAAATGTACTGGCAAGTTGGCCAAAGTAATGGCCAAGTGGACAGTACTATGACATATTTTCTGTTTTGGCCTCTGCTATCTCACCAACATATCCATTGTACACCCACACACACTGCCAAAAAAAAAAAAAAAAGCAAACATTTTGTCCTTATATTCTGAATTTTCAGATATAGAACCCAGTTCTTTGAATGATTTCTGACATAATTTACAGCAAAATTTTAAAAAAATTCACACCCTGAAAGATAATCTAATTAATTTAATATTGATAATTATCCTTAAGTCTGATCAAACTAAGAACATTATATTACCATTCAATGAATCTTCTATTTAGAAGGCTGATTCTTTTTCAATAACAGAGGACCAAACTCTTCTGAATCTCCTCAAATTACCTACTTTGACTTGGAATTCTCATGCACTGAATAAAAGACTATGCACTGCAAACATACTTAGGAGTCAGTTATAAGTCACATGAAGTTCTGTAACTTACACACTATAATTTGTTACTACTTAACTTGATGCATCGTAGGGCCTCTTTTGGAACACATTATTTTCTAGGCTACAATTTAATATTATAAGTCAATAATCCACACACCAAACACGATGGTTCATAGTAAAGTGTCAATTCCTCTCTTTATGTATATATACCTTTGTCTCTGGTCTCTGGTTCTATTTCTCTCTCTCTCTCTCTGTCTCTCTTGCTGTCTCTCTCCTTTTAATCTCCCTCTCATGTGCTGTTGTTTTTAATTGGCATCTATTTCCTGTCCATAACAACAAATTTTAGAAATATTTTTCCATACATGTATATCACATATTTTGATCAAATTCAACCTCCTTTCCCTCCCTCCATTTCTTTCCATAGTGTCACTTCTAGCTTATGTCCTTTATTATTTTATAATCTATTCAAAATACCCATGAAAGAAATTGAAAGTATTAGTGTACATCCCAGGCTGCTCCAAACATGTACTACCCGCGTGTCACCCTCTATTCTTTGGGACAACAGGTCTATACTACTACCCCAACTATTATCAGATGTAAGTATTTTGGTTTACCCTCAAGAGCTCTGTAATGTCATTAGTAAAACATTTTGTCTATATTAGTCATGCAGGATCATAACGCTTAATATTTCATTGTTAGCACTAGTTGATTAAATTCTAGGTGGCTTTCATAACTTAGTTTGACTATATTTTTTCATATATTTTACACTCATCCTGTTGACTGTGGAAATAATAAGATGGATACAGTGTTTAGCATGCATTGCAGAGATCAAAACAAAGAACAAACAAACACAAACACGTGAGAACTTGGTTAGTTATTCTGATTTCAAACTGGATTCAACGTTGGAGGCTAGTGAGGAACCACTTGAAATGTGAAATGTTTAATTGTTGTGGCTCATAGATTAGTGGTCAATATTTTAAGATATCAAAGTTATTAAACTTGGGTTTATGCTCTCTGGAGATCTAGAAAACAATATTCTTCACAAAGAGCCATTGCAAAGGCAGCGGAAATAAAGTGCCATTTGTAATTAAAATGAGGGTTGGGATGTTGTTTCAGGATAAAAATGCAGTGTCCATCTCTTCAAAATAACTTAATTACAAAGATCATATGGGGGATTAACTGAGTTTTGAGGACATTCTTTTAGAAAACAAAATGATAAGAATGAAATATTACAGATGTGCAGATAGCAAAAACTTCCATGGAAACAAATTATCCATTGATAATCTAATTACTCTTGCTTGCAGATCTCCAATCTGTTAATTACCTCCATTTATTTTGAATCAGCTTTCAGCCACCGAGATTAGTTTTGGTCCATTCAAGCCCCTGGTGCAATTCAATACTTTTTATTTTTCACATTTTTTTTTTCCTATAGGAAGGACAAAGCTAATTGTCTTTTCAGTGTTCTTATTTATAATGCAGTATGGCCTGACAAAGTGTTTTGCATTGATATCACTTTCCTGACAAGAAAACCTGGTCAATTTGGGCTTCAAAGAGAAGAGCAGTTGCTGAGTCTACCGGGTTTGTATTGACACCATTTTTGGAATTCCTTAAATGGATATAGTGCTTTATGAAAAACATAAAAACAAAATTCATCTCACAGAAGGTTAGTATCCATTTCTATTCTAGTTAATACTGCATTGATATTTCCTTATTCTAGTGAGGCATCATTATATATTCATAACCTGTCCCTATCGGAGTACAGAAAAAAATGGAAAGGGTGAGTTTCCCTCTTTCTTTTCTTTCTTTATTTGTTTCATTTGCCATTGACTGTACAGGTTATCATTATTTTCACTGTCCCCTGAGGGCAGCCAAATGGGCACCATAGGAATCTTGAAAATATCTTTATAGGTCTATAGGTTTAATAGGTCTATACAGCAGGAGTACACAGTTGGTACGCTGCTACTAAATGGAAATGATATTGAAAAGAATACCCAGAACTTTATGAACACAGAGAGAAAAAATACATAAAAGTTTAATGATATTGTGCCACATCTAATCCATGTTTTCTATGGTATCACCATTTTCAGACCTCAGCGTCCATGCTATCCCATATCAGATATCAACAGGAGACTGATGACTCTAGGTAAACATCTTCAAAACTGGTTCATTAATCATGATGATTCTAAGAGGAACGAGATACACGAGATTAACTTTGTTTAAATACACATCTAAGCTCAGCTCTCTAAGCAGGACAGAGTGGTTCTAAACAAGTGAATTTAGACAGCAGGCTGTCTTCCGTATCGTATTATTACTATGGTCTAATGTTTTCATTTTTGTTCATGTTATTTCTTTCCTTCGGGATAACAGAGTCATGAACAGTCTTTTTATTCACATTTTCCACAAAGGCACTGTCCTTTGCTAGGCCGTTCCTGGTTCCAGTTTCTCTGATAATAGTCTGACTTCAGTTTTCTTCATAAATCAGCCACCAAAAACATGAGAGGAATATATTGTTTTGATATGGTTCTTATTTTTTTAATTAAATTTTTATTTTTATATTAATTATAGTTTATTTGTTTTGTATCCCAGCTGTAAGCACTCCCTCATTCCCATCCCATCTCCTCCCTCATCTCCTCCCATGCCCCTCTCCAAGTCCACTGATAAGGGAGATACTACTCCCCTTCCATCTGCATTGTCCTCCTCTGTAACCTGGTAAGGCTGCTTCCTGCTCAGGGGGAGGTGATCAAAGAGTCATCCACTGAGTTCATGTCAGAGACAATTCCTGTCCCCCTTACTAGGGTACCCACTTGGATACTGAGTTGCCATGGGCTACATCTGTTAAGGGATTCTAGATTATGTAGGTTATATCCATGAATGGTCCTTAGTTGGAATATCAATCTCAGAAAAAAGAACCCTGTACCCAGATTTTTTGGTTTTGTTGCTCTCTTTGTGGAGCTCTTGTCTTCTCCAGGTCTTATTATTTCCCCCTTCTTTCATAAGATTCCCTGCACTCTGCCCAAAGTTTGGTTATGAGTCTTAGCATCTGCTTTGAAAGGTGCTGTTCTTTTAATGCTGGTTAGAGAGAAAGGAGATGTGGAGTGTATGTGTTGATAAGCCTAACTCAACATGTACAGTCTATAAACAACAAACTTTAAGTAAAATCCAGGCAGTAAGTGAGTGAAAAAGTTAACTTAAGAAGAAGGACATGACATCTGAGGTTCATTAGCTTCATGTAGGTACTTTATTACACTCTTTCTCAAGTAGGAAATCTGGACAATTGGAAAAAAATTACAACAACTAACTTGGGAAGTTAGCAGGAGACTTAAATGAATCAAAACTTAAAAATACTGAAAGTTTACAGTTCCTAAATTCAGATATTTTTCTTTCTAAGTATAAGACAGACAGCTCATTGGAAAGATATATAGAGAAAATTATGGGAGTATAGAAGATGATGTAAAATCATCTCCCTTTCCTCTACTGCATAAATTCAAAAGTCAGGGAAAATGTACCCCAGATTAGAAGAAAGCTGGGTAGGCAAGCAACTGCCAAGTGTAGAAAGAATATTTTAGAATGTGGTAAAAGCATGGTGGGAATTTGTACCATGTATGTGAGTTTTTGGAACTACTGTTGAAATGCACGGTGAAAGAGGAATAGAGAAGAACACAACTGAGAAGTTTGACTTAGCAAGTGATGCACTCTCTTCCTTGGTTTTAATTCATGGAAATTACAGACTATTTGTGGAATAAACACATGGACTCGTCATTTAGAAAGTTACTACAGGGAAATCTAACTAGTTATCTGATCTTTTATAGACTGATGAGACGTTTTTTCCACAAAAAGAATTGAAAATTAAGCTGCATGTAACCACCTCTGGTAGTGAATGTCTTTTTTGAAATTAACTTTTATTTTTTTAATATTAATCACAGGTTATTTACTTTGTATCCTAGCCATAGCCCCTACCCTCATTCCCTCCCAATCCCACCCTCCCTTCATCATCTCCTTCCTGCTCCTCTCTAAGTCTTTTGATAAGGGAGATGCTCCTCCTCTTCCACCTGACCTTAGCTTATCAGGTATCTTCAGGATTGGCTGCAAAGTCCTCCTCTGGGGCCAAGCAAGGTCATTCTTCCCTCAAGGGGTGGGAGGAGTTAAAGGAGCCAGTCATTGATTCATTCAGGAATAGCTCCTGTTCCCATTACTAGGGTAACCCACTTGGATACCGAGCTACCTGTCAGAATGGCAAAGGATAAGAACTCAAGTGACAACACATGCTGGAGAGGTTGAAGAGAAATGAGAACCCTCCTCCATTGCTGGTGGGAATGTAAACTGATAAAACCACTTTAGAAATCAATCTGGTGATTTCTCAGACAATTAGGAATAGTGCTCCCTCAAGATCCAGCTATACCACTTGTAGGCATATATCCAAAAGAAGCTCAAGTATACAACAAGGACATTTGCTCAACCATGTTCATAGCAGCTTTATTCATAATAGCCAGAACCTGGAAACAACCCAGATGTCTATCAAAGGAGGAATGGATACAGAAATTTTGGTACTTTTACACAATGGAATACTTCTTAGCAATTAAAAACAAGGAAATCATGAAAATTTTAGGCAAATGGTGGGCTCTAGAAAAGATCATCTTGAGTGAGGTATCCCAGGAGCAGAAAGACACACATGGTATACTCACTGATATAGTCCTATAAGATAGGATAAACATACTAAAATATGTGCCACTAAAGTAGTGTATGTCTTTAATCCAAGAAATCAAGATACATTTGTGCAGCCTTTTTTGAGAACAGAGGAAGATGATGCAGTCAACTCTCATGAGACCTCATAGGCTAGGGTCAGATAGAAGAAGGGGAGATCTTTCTTTTTGTTTTTTAACTTTTATTAATTACACTTTATTCATTTTTTATCCTCCCATAAGCTACTCCCTCCTCCCCTCCCGGTCACACCCTCCCCCTCTTTCTGCATGCATGCCCCTCCCCAAGTCCACTAATAGGGGAGGTCCTCCTCTCCTTCTTTCTGATCTTAGTGTATCAGTTCTTATCAGAAGTGGCTGCATTGTCAGGGTTCTAGGTTATCTCCATGAATAGTCCTTGGTTGGAGTATGAGTCTCTGGGAAGTTCCCTGTGTTCAAATTTTCTTGTTCTGTTGCTCTCCTTGTGGAGTTCCTATCCTCTCCAGTTCTTACTATTTCCCACTTCTTACATAAAATTCCATTCATTCTGCCTGACAGTTGGCCATCAGGCTCAGCATCTGCTTTGACAGTCTGCAGGGGAGAGGCTTTCAGAGGCCCTCTGTGGCAGGTTCCCAGGTTATTTACTGTTTTCTTCTTCTGGGTTTCAGAGGCCCTCTGTAGAAGGTTCCAAGGTTGTTTCCTGTTTTCTTTTTCTTCTGATGTCCATCTTCTTTGCCTTTCAGGATGGGGATTGAACATTTTTCTTAGGGTCCTCACTTTTGCTTAGTTTGTTTAGATGTATAGATTTTAGTGGGTTTATTTTATGTTGTATGTTTATGAGTGAGTATATACCATGTGTGTCTACAAGGCACATATCTAAACATAGAAAAGGCGATATACAGCAAGCCTATAGCCAAAAATCAAACTCAATGGAGAGAAACTTAAAGCAATCCCACTGAAATCAGGGACAAGACAAGGCTACCCACTCTCTCCATATCTCTTCAACATAGTGCTGGAAGTCCTTGCTAGAGCAATAAGACAGTTGAAGGAGATCAAGGGGATACAGATAGGAAAGGAAAAAGTCAAATTATCACTATTTGCAGATGATATGATAGTATACATGAGTGACCCCAAAAACTGTACCAGGGAACTCCTACAGCTGATAAACACCTTCAGCAAAGTGGCCGGATACAAAATTAACTCAAAAAATCAGTAGCACTCCTGTATACAAAAGACAAAAGGGCTGAGAAAGAAATTAGAGAAACAACACCCTTCACAAGAGCCACAAATGACATAAAGTATCTTGGTGTAACCCTAACCAAGGAAGTCAAAGACTTGTACGAAAAAAATTTCAAGTCTCTGAAGAAAGAATTAGAAGAAGATATGAGAAGATGGAAAGATCTCCCATGCTCATGTCTTGGCAGGATTAACATAGTAAAAATGGCCATCTTACCAAAAGCAATCTACAGATTTAATGCAATTCCCATCAAACTGCCAGCACAATTCTTTACAGACCTGGAAAGAAAAATTCTCAACTTCATATGGAATAATAAGAAACCCAGAATTGCTAAAATAATCCTCTACAATAAAAGATCTTCTCGAGGTATCTCCATCCCTGATCTCAAGCTGTACTATAGAGCAACAGTTATAAAAACTGCATGGTACTGGCATAGAAAGAGAATGGTGGATCAATGGAACCAAACAGAAGACCCAGAAATAAACCCACACACTTATGGACACCTGATTTTTGACAAAGATGCCAAAACTATATAATGGAAAAAAGATAGCATCTTCAACAAATGGTGCTGGTCCAACTGGATGTCTACATGTAGAAAAATGCAAATAGATCCATACTTATCACCCTGCACAAAACTGAAGTCCAAGTGGATCAAAGACCTCAACATAAAAGCAGACACATTAAATCGGCTAGAAAAAAAGTGGGGAATACCCTAGAACTCATTGGTACAGGAGAAAACTTCCTGAACAGAACACCAACATCACAGGCTCTAAGAACAACAATCAATAAATGGGACCTCATGAAACTGAAAAGCTTCTGTAAAGCAAAGGACACCGTCATCAAAACAAAACGACTGCCTACAGATTGGGAAAGAATCTTCACCAACCCTTTATCTGACAGAGGACTCATATCCAGTATATATAAAGAACTAAACAAGCTGAAAAGCAGCAAACCAAGTAATCCACTTAAAAAATGGGGAACAGAGCTAAAGAAAGAATTCTCTGTAGAGGAATATCAAATGCAAAGAAGCACTTAAAGAAATGCTCAACCTCATTAGCCATTAGGGAAATGCAAATCAAAACAACCCTGAGATTTCACCTTACACCCATGAGAATGGCCAAGATCAAAAACTCAAGGGACAACACATGCTGGAGAGGTTGTGGAGAAAAGGGAACCCTTCTCCACTGCTGGTGGGAATGTAAACTTGTACAACCACTCTGGAAATCAATCTGGTGCTTTCTCAGACAACTAGGAATAGCACTTCCTCAAGATCCAGCCATACCACTCCTAGGCATATAACCAAAAGAGGCTCAAGTACACAAAAAGGACATTTGCTCAACCATGTTTGTAGCAGCTTTATTTGTAATAGCCAGAAGCTGGAAACAGCCCAGATGCCCCTCAACTGAAGAATGGATGCAGAAATTGTGGTACATCTATACAATGGAGTATTACTCAGCAATGAAAAATAAGGAAATCATGAAATTTGCAGGTAAATGGTGGGACCTGGAAAGGATTATCCTGAGTGAGTTGTCCCAGAAGCAAAAAGGGGAGATCCTTCTTTATCAGTGGAATAGGGATGAGGCATAGAGGGAGAAGAAGGAGGGTATATGGGACTGGGAGGAGACAAGGGCAGGGTCTACAGCAAGGATACAAAGTGAATAACTTGAAAGAAAGAAACAAAGAAAGAAAGAAACAAAGAAATAGCAAAGAAAGAAACAAAGAAAGAGACCTCAAGATGCAAGGACAGTTGTATTGCCTTGAGGTCAAGACCTGTTTGTTTTACATGTTAATTCTGAACTATACAGAGCTACATAGTGAGATCAAGTCTCAGAAAAATAAATAATGCATGTTAAAGCATTGCTTATAATATTTATAATTTTTATATAGTAAAATATTAAAATTTTAATTTTTAAATTTCCAAATGATGTGTATTTTTCCAATAAATATAACTACAAAAGTAAGTGTAATTACTTTCCTTTCCAATATTGAATTAAAGGTATAATTAATTATATTTTACTGACAGAAAAATCAATACCTAAATAACTTAGTAAATCTTCATGCACAAAGAATGAATTTGGACACAAGTTTATTTCAATTTCCAAACTTTCTACTTTATTGTGCTTATAATAACAGTTATTCTGATTATTGCTTTTACTTGTTTCATATTTTGTCTTTGAATTCTGTTAGTATGTTTGTTATGCATTTTTCAGAAGTTGAATTAAAATAATTAAGGAACTCATTATAGATGATATTCTTAATCACAAAAGAATTTCTAATCTATTATTTACTCCTCTCTGCTTACACAGAATAACTTTGAGTAAACATTCGTGAGCAAACAAATTTGGTACAATTTATGGATATTTCTTTCTTGAGGGCATTTTTTCTAAAATGTATTAAGAGAAGAGCTTAAAATAATAACACAATCCACGTGAAGATAACTAGAATATGGTTATATCTATCTCTAAACTTCTCTCAGGTTTTTCAGTCAGGGTGTTTCATGCTCTGCATTGGGAATGAAGACATGTCACATATTATGAAAAATTCTTCAATTCTAGAAAAACTGCATGCACATATCAACAACAAATGTACCATATTAGGTTCAATAAAGCATGCCTGGCTTGCTATTATCTCAGGAGGGTTATTAGTACAAAAGAACCCACTGAAAATAATTTGTCTCATTTTATTTCATGAATAAAATCTTTCATTTCTTCTCAAATGTAATCTTCTTTCTTTTTTATTCATTTTTTTAAATCTTCGAAAATTACCCCTGCATTCTAAAGAAACACAGTTTCTGCTAGAGGGAGGCTCAATTAAGTTTAGTTAGAAAGTTGACCTGCAATGGTATGTTGAAATCAGCTAAAATGTGTAAAATGTGACATCTTGACACTGGAAAATTCTTTCCCTTCATGTTTAATTAGCAATGTGTCCAAGGGTGTCTTAAAAGACTGTGTCAGGTAATCCTGAAGTCACTGAAGAATCTAAAGGAAATAGTCTTTGCACTAAAAATATTACTCTCCTTTCTTGTCTGCCCAGAAACAAGAAAAGAAAACCAAGAACCAATGATGTTTACTAAAAAATTTCTTGTGTATGCACTTATTAACTTATTTTTTGATAAAAATCTTTAGCATGAGACTAGCCCTCTGAACAAATTTTTAAATGCACACAAAATGCTTTGAACTACATATGCAATGTAGTACTGCAGGGTTACAATTTATTTGTCCTGCAAAATTGAAGCTTTATATGGAGAAATATCTTCCAAGAAGAATTCAGTGACACAGGGAACACTCTGAAATCATCTTCTTACCACCTGCGTGATTTTGAAGATACAAATCCTTGATATCAAACCTTCAGTTTCCTATTTGCCAAATATCTTTAGTGCTGTCAGAGTCATAGCATTGACACAAGCATTTTATTTTATTGTTTTTACTTTTCAAACCATCTGATCATTTTAAATGATAAATAACAATGTACTCATCGTGTACAAGAAAGTTTTCAGAATACGTATGCTACAGTCAACTACATGTGAGTAATTATTTATTTATTCACATAGGTATGTTGTTGTTTAATAAAAAAAAAACACTTTCAGAAATTCTCTAAATATATGTTCACTAATTATATCACCAGATTGTGCATGAAGTCTCCTGTACATATCTCTATATTTTAGTTTAGTTAGCATGTTACAACCTTTGACTAATAGCACCCTAAGCCTTACTTCATACCACACACTACCCCAGTGGCTAGTAATAATCATTCTTTTCTCCACTTATTTAGAGCCAGTCATGAAGATACCTGATAAGCTAGGGTCAGTCAGATGGAAGGGGAGGAGGACCTCCCCTAGCAGTGGACTTGGAAAGGGACAGGGAGGAGATGAGGGAGGGAAGGTGGGATTGGGAGGGAAGGAGGGAAGGGGCTAAGGCTGGCATACAAAGTAAATAACCTGAGATGAATATTAAAAAATAAAAAATAAATAAATAGAGCAACATTTTTATATTTACTCTATAAATGAGATTATATACCTTATCTACCTATGCTTGGATTATTTCATTTAGCATAACTTCCTCCATAATTTTATCCATAATTTCCATGGGTAAAAAAAAAAGAAAAATGGACTAAGTTTCTTTGTGCCTTCTTGCCTCTGTCACTCTATCTTATTTTATTTTATTTTTGGCTAAAAATCATTATAAATATATGCATACAAAATGAATGTGTGTATTATGTGCAAAAATTTACATAATTTTGCTATTACATATTACATATATGAGTTATACATATAATTAAGGATGTCTTTTTTATTATTCAGTATCCCAGTGATGCTGATAAATAGTTAGTTGGATTCTGCAAGATAAATATTGAAATTTTGATTAATGTTTCAATAAATATGAGAATACTCATCTTTCTTGAGTATACCGATCTACAAATCTTTTAACAATATATCCAACAATAATATTACTCAAGTAAGTATTTGTTCTATTTATTTTTTACTCTGATTGCTTTCAGAGTTCCACATATAAGAAGCAGGCTGCTGGGAGAAGATTACCATCAACACTCAACAGTATTACCCACAAATGAACCCTGGATGGTACAATAAAAACAAAATAGCCCTATGTGACCATTGGGACAAGCAACAGTATCATGAATATTATGAAGGTAAGTGCTTCCTTTTTGACTGTGTATTAAGTCCCCTGCAGAGTAAGGGACTCATGTCTGGCATGATAAAACTGGGCGTTATGATAGAATATTTAGGAAACAACTCTTACATTATAAGAAACTAGAAATTTTACTGTACCTCAAATAATTAGTAATACACATTGAAGTTTGTAGAAAAATTTTAATCCAAAAGCAAGGCTGTTCTGGCAAAGAATCATATCCAAAGATTTTTTTAGGTCTGTGTGATATTCTACTGGAATACAGACACACCATACTCCTTTACACTCTCTGGCTGTACTACAGACATGCCCTTAGTACACAGTTTAATTCTAAACAATGATGTCTAATTGAGGAGCAGACAAAATGATGAATCAGAGAAAGTTCTGACAGAATTAGTCAGATATAAGATATGCCCAATTCTCATGAGAAAAGACAGGAAAGAGATACTAATTAAGAGCAGAGCAAGGAAAGAGAATGGAATTTAATTTGGTGCAGTTGAGTCCCTGCAGTCCCTTTCAGTCCCATTAAGTTCCTGCAGTCAATTCAGTTAGTGCCATTCAGTACTATGTAGAATTCAGACATAGTTTATTCAAGCAGAGCAATTCAGTGAGAAGTGAGAGGAGACAGTTTGAGTCAGTCAGCTTAAAGAGAAGGTTTGAGACAGGACAGCTAAGTTGAACCAGCCAGCCAGAGTTCACAAAAACAAAAGCAAAAAACAAACAAACATCCTCTTTGTCAAAAGACAGAACAAGTCAGGAGCCTGACACAGAGGACCTCTGAATGGCTCTGCCCTACAGACTATCAATGCAGATGCTGAGACTTATGGGCAACCTTTGGGCAGAGTGCAGGGAATCTCAGGAAAGAAATGGGAAACAGTAAGATCTGAAGAGGACAGGAACTCCACAAGGAGAGCAACAGAATCAAAATTCTGAGCACACAGGTCTTTTCTGAGACTGATACTCCAACCAAGGACTATGCATGAAGATAACCTAAGAACCCTGCATAGATAAAGTCCATGGCAGTTCAGTATCCAAGTCAGTTTCATTGTAATAGGAACAAGGACTGTCTCTGACATGAATGATTGGCCTGTTCTTTAATTACCTCCCCCTGAGGGGGAAGCAGCATTACCAGGCCACAGAAGAAGACAATGCAGCCATTCCTGATGAGACCTAATTGACTAGGATCAGAAGGAAGGAAAAGAAGACCTTCCCTATCAGTGGACTTGGGGAGGGGGATGCATGCAGAGGGTGGAGGAAGGGAAGAATTGGGATGGAAGGAGGGAGGGAACCACAGGGGGGATACAAAGTGAATAAAGTGTAATTAATAAAGAATTAAAAACAAACAAACAGAAAAAAAAAAAAACTGGAAGGGTAAGCTTACTCAGCAGTAATTCTTGGAAGCTCAAACATTCTGGGACTATGTTAGCAGACTAAGGCCAGAAGCTGAAGCCTTCAAGGACAGGGTTTGCAGAAGATTAGATTGTATGGAGGCTAGAAACTTCTAGGCCAAGGCCTCAGGGTAGTTAGAAGAAAGTGTTCTAGGCTCGACCCAACCCATGTAATTCACATGCCTAGGAATAGCTCTCATCTCATCCCTTCATCTGAAAAAATAAGAACATTTACATCTGTATCCTGAAGTGATTGAAGAAGAAGAAAGCCAAACAACATTTCAGAAAGCAAATGAAATCTGACAAAAAGTGGCAGAGAAGAAATTCTCTTGGGATCATCTCCACAGGAAGCATCAGTTCTTAGAGTTCTGCTGAATGCATAGACAGATGCAGGAACCCAGAACAAGGAACAATGCAGGACATTTCTGAGGCAGTGGATTACAGCAAACCAACCCAAAGTCAATTTTAATTATACTGACATACTTTTTCTGTATTAAAAAATGAGAAATTCTATTTCAGATCCTTTAAGACCAAAGGTAGGAGTTGAGGGTATAAAAATGTTATTTGAAAAACCCATTGCAGTCAGGTATGGAGGAGCACACCTGTAAGCCCAGTACTCAGGGAAGCAGTGGACTTGGGGAGGGGCATGCGTGGAGAAGGGGGAGGGAGGGTGGAACGTGGAAGAGAGGAGGGAAGGGTTCACAGGGGAATACAAAGTGAAAAAGTGTAATTAATAAAAAATAATAATAAATTAAAAAAGACTTAAGCCTTCTGTTCTATTGTGTACTCAAACTGTTTAATCTGCCTTTTAGAGAACAACACAACATACGAACTTACTTGCTTTGGAATCTCACATAAACAACTTTTATAAACTAAGATAATGCCTAGTTGTTACCTTCAATGATGTACTTTTTAATAACCCTGACCTAGAACAATTAATGTGTATCATTTGCTGAAACCAGCAAATACAGAAAATGAAGGTATTTTCCTAATACCTACCCTAAATGTTGAAACCAACATTTATGGATTTTGGTTTATAAACAATGATATTAGGTGTCTGCATTAGTTATCTGGGATCAGTTGGAGCCAACGATTTAATCCCTTGTAGAACTTCATTAGCTTTTTCCATAAAGTACTCCATTTTTCCACCATATGATGCTTTCAGTACTGTTCAATAAAAACAGAATAAAACACATGTGAGAGACAGACATACACAGACAGAACAGATATATACACAATGATAAAGGTAGACTTCAGGCAAGCAGAAATTCAGACTCATGCAACATATGCCTGGAGAAATAGGACACAGGAAACATGAAATAAAACATTTAAATTGAGACTTGCTCTTGTTTCTATTTACATGGTTTTAGTGCTGACTACAATTTCAGGGGACAAGCAACTAGAGAGTCCATCCCTCAGAGAGATTCACTCTCCTTATCTCAGTAGTCACTAGATTTCCACAGTCCCTTATCCAGGACCATCACCCTCTTAGATTCCTTGTCTCCTGCTCCTTCATTAGCATGTCTATGCAGACAATAAAACTGTCTCATTAGGTTGTAGCTATGTATGTTTATATGTATTTACTAATTATTATAAGGAATGAAGGAACTAACAATCTGTGACTTGGAGGACATGGAAGAACTTGGAGCATAGAGAATGCTGGAGGAAAGAAAAAGAATAGGAAAGTGATCTAGTCGTATTTTAGTTAAAATGTATGAAAAAGAAAAAATCATTTAAATTACATACTTAGGAAAGGAAAGCATAAAGTGATTGAATATTGTGTTTATTTTACTGATACAAATAGTGTTTTCAGTGACATCTATAAAAATAATTATGTCCAATTACTGCAATGTATTCATCATTAATACGAAACAAAAATGCGTGTGTGTGTGTGTGTGTGTGTGTGTGTGTGTGTGTGTGTGTGTGTTTTAACAGAAGTGTAATGTGTATGGTTGGTTGAAAAGATGACAGAATTTATGAAAACTTGTTGCTCTTGGAGAGGACTGAGTTCACTTCCCAGAACATATGTGTTGTTTTACAACCATCCATAATTCAATTTTAACAGGATACAACACCACCTTCCCACTCCCACAAGCAGCAGACATGTGCAAGGTGTAAATGTATAGATGCAGACTAAATACTCACATTTAAAATAAAATAAAATACAAAAATAAAAAGACTTACTCTTGGTTGAATGACTCCAAGAGGAAGTGCTTTTCTTTCTTTCTTTAATGCAAAACCAATACATTACTGGTAACTCAGAGTTAATCTACGATGCATACAGTCTGTTCACAGGGCCATGAACTCATGACTGTGAAGATCAGTAGCCCAAGCCTAAAATTACTGCTATGATTTTGATAAATAATCATAGTAAAAAGCTGCCTTTTATTAACTCCTTTATAGTTACATATTAGTGCAAATCTCATCTCTCATCAGAAAATAAAAAAAAAATCTTTTTCAGTGTACATTGGCTAATAGAGTCTTCCAGCTGGTCATAGTGCTGAGAATAAATAACTATGGAGTACTAGAACCCACATAGGACATCTATATCCTTTCCCTTCCTGGTAAAGGCTCATGAAACTTCTAGAGAGAAGAGAGCAGAACATTGTTAAGAACCAGAGGTTGGGAGGACTACAGCAAACGGCATCTTATCTGGACATGGCAGTCACAAACTCATCACAGTGGTAGTTACCTGCAGAAGTGCTGCATGAGACTCAATCTGTCAACACTTCATCAAAAAACAGGGCCAGGCAATAAAGCCTCGCCTCTGCTTTAAGGGCTATTGACAGCTAATGGTGATTGGAAAAAGAGGTACCATGTTGTTCAGCAGAGATCTGTAGTTAAACTCAGTGAAACACACACACATACAATCATGAAAGTAGAATTTTGGGGGTCTCCTATGTATGCTATCATATGTACAAATAGTGATATTGTGAGTTCTTCCTTTGTATCCCCTTGATCTCCTTTAGTTCTCTTGTTGCTCTAGCTAAAACTTCAAGTACTATTGGATATATACAGAGAGGGTGAACAGCCTTGCTTTGTCCTTGCATTTTAGTGGAATTGCTTTAAGTTTATCTTCATTTAATTTGATGTTTGCTATGACCTTGCTGTGTATTGGCTTTATTATGTTTAGGTATGTCCCTTGTATCCCTGGTATGTCCAGGATTTTTATGATGAAGAGGTATTAGATTTTGTCAAGGGCTTTTTCAGAGTCTAATGAGAAGATCATATGACTTTTTCTTCTTTCAGTTTCTTTATTTGGTGGATTACATTGATGGATTTTTCCCTGTTGAACCATCCCTGCATCTGTACAATGAAGCCTACTTGTTCTTGGTAAATGAGGTGTTTGATGCATTTATGGATTCAGCTTGTGAGTAGTTTTTTTTTTACTATATTGCACCAATTTTCATGAGGAAAATTGGTCTGAAATTCTCTTTCTTAGTTAAGTTTTAGTGTAGTTTAGGTATGAGGGTCACTGTGGCTTCAAAGAATGAGTTTGGCAATGTTTCTAATAAGTGGAATAATTTGAGGAGTGTTGATATTAGCTCTTTAAAAAATCTGGTAGAATTCAGAGCTAAAACCATCTGGCCCTGGGTATATTTTGGTGGGGACAATTTTAATTACTACTTCTATTTCCTTAGGGATTATAAGTTTATTTAGATTGTTCATATGATCTTGATTCTACTTTGGTAAATGGTATCTATCAAGAAAAATTGTCCATGTCTTTTTGATTTTCCAGTATTGTGGAGTATAGGTTTTTGAAGTAAGATCTAATTAGGGAGGAGATGAGGGAGAAAGGGTGGGATTGGGAAGGAATGAGGGAAGGGGCTACAGCTGGGATACAAAGTAATTAAACTGTAATTAATATAAACAAATAAAAATTTAATTTAATTTAAAATTTAATTTTAAAAAAATAACAGAGCAAGTAATCCAATAAAAAAAAATGGGGTAGGGAGCTAACCAGAGAATTCTCAACAGAGGAATATTGAATGGCAGAAAAACACTTAAAGAAAGGCTTTGTTCAAACATGTCCATATCAGCCTTATCCGTAATGGTCAGAATCTGGAAACAAGCCAGATGTCTCTCCACAGAGGAATGGAAACAGAAGTTGTGGTACATTTACACAATGGACTTCCTCTTCTCACATATCCTGGCGGAGGGTTATTGCACAGCACAACACAGCACACAGAACCATGAAGCCTTTCCCTCAGGCACAAGCCAAGCATGCAGCATGCTAAACCCTTTCCTACTCTTTGTAATGCCAAAGTAAAATGTCTTACTATTTTCTTCTTTTTTCCAAAGACTTCAAAGATCAAAGAACTCCATTAATAAGCCACTTAGAGTAATAGCGATACGCATCAATAGAGGAACTGGAAGGGCCATTAGGAATAGCATGAAGATGAGAGTATTCTGACATGAATATGGCTTCCCTGGAGAGATTGGTCAGAAGTGGCTGTCAACTTAGCCTGGGTAATCTAAGGCAATAAGCCTACAAAATATGACGTCAGACTTGAATCTACTGGCTGCCGTTCTAGGATGCACCATTTAGTGTTCATCCCTGGGAACTAAATAAACGGAAGTCTTAACAACTATCAAATATATAATCAGATGTAATTGAAGTGAGTCTTTCTGTTAGCATGCCAAAAATTATGGGGCAAACATCGAGATCCGTGAGAAGAATGTCTCATGTAGCCAGCAGCCCCTATTGTGCATGTCTTTCATTTACGTGTAAACAAAATTACACCAAGTATATGCAGATTTTGGAGATACAGAAATCCAGATTCATGTATGTTCTTAAAGATAAGCCTTCATGTTACAACTGCTGGGATAATTTAAATTGAAGGAGTGACACTAAAAATCTAACTGAATAGAGATAAGTACTTTGAGAATGTAAAAACTTAAGTCATAAGTCATGTTGTCAAATAGGAGGTTTAATACAAATATACTACCTCAATCCTACAACTGTTTTAGAAAGGGATAGTTAGGTGAAGTAATTTGAACCTGTTTTTTCTTAGTCGAGTTGTTTCTTTTTATACATTTTGTGATTATTAGAACATAAAGTACTGATACACCATCACCACAAACACCATTTGGGATGATTTTCTTATTGTAGAATACTCCTTGGGTTCTTTAATTTTAAGTTTTTCCTCACTACATAACATTGTCAATCACCTACTTACTTTCTGTCTTTATATGCTATTGTTTCCTGATCATTTTTATGTCGTTAGGATTCTAAAGTATTTAACAGATTATGACTGACCTCTCCCATGTAGCACATGTTAGAGAGTCATTTATCTTGAGAGTGAACTTTGAATTGCTCATCATTCTGTTCTAAGGATCAACCACATTGGACTTTCTCTAGGATGGATTGTTAGTATTGAAATTAAGGGGACACGCAGTAAATTTATTCCTTTAATTTGTATACACTTGTCAAGCTTCTCCACAAAGTGACTATGTAATGTGCATACCTTCTTAAAATATATACTTTAGTTCATCTTCATCATCACTAGAAATTACTATTGCCTCATTTTTATTAAAGCAAAAAAAATTGTCATTTTAAGTTGGTTTACATCCACTAATAATTAATGGTGTACATTGTAGCATACCATTACTCCCCCTTAGACGCTATCTTTGGAAAAATGTCAGCTCAGGTATGGACTGGAAACACAGCTTTCGAAATTCGTATGTTGCAATCATACTGCCTGTGGCTGGATTAGTTTAGTGAATGGGCTTGCCTTTTGGGAGATAATTATAGCGTGAATGTGGGGCTGTCAAGCATGCAATGCCTGCCCTTATAAGACATGCCAGAAAGGTTTCTCGGCAGTGTTCTTAAACAGTAGTGAATGTTTTAGACTTCAGTTAAATATATTTTGAAGCACCTTATTTTTATGTTATTGTGAGTTAGAATTATATTTGCCATTTCACCTTGGATATATGTCTTGGTCATAAGAAAACTTGTTTGATCCTATAAGAGATTTCTAAACTAATTTGTCTATTGGGATTGTAATGGATACATTTATATCTGTGTTATAACTGCACTCCTTCATTTTTTCCTACAAAGACGATCATGCTATTTGAAATTAAAGGCATGTATATTCTCCTTCTTGGTTACTTTTTTCTTCTTTCTCTTATTACATTGACATTTTAATGTTTAATTATATTAGTACAGTTTTCTTTAAATCTTACTGATTTCTCAAAAAAATCACTTAATCTCTGACATTTTATTATTTTGATATTTACTTTCTGTACACTTCATGTTTCTTTTTCTCTGTGCTTGTTGATCAATATACAGTGGACCCTTTAAGTAAAGTTTATTTAGCATTGTTTGATCATGCCAAGGGTTAAAATATGGTTTGTAATATGTCAAAAATCATCAGAAGATACTGCAGGTCATGAGGAAAAAGAATAAGTTTTAAGTATGTTAATGTCATATTGATCTGTTCATTCATTCATCAAGATCCTGTTAAATCTCACCCCTTCATCTCATTTTGATAGGTGGAATAAACTAGTTTTCTTGTGAGTGCACCTCTGAGAGGGCATGAAATTAAAATCCGAAGATGAGCAATTTCATGGAATTTGGCATTTGATGTAAATACAGTGATGTCTTCCTCCTGCTCTCAGAGAAAAATTGACTGTCTCTAGCTAAAAAATATTATATCAAAAGTAGAATGTTTTTCATTTATTTATAAATATAAGCCAGGTCCAGGGCTGAAGGAAGTGTTCCTTGAGTGTAAGTCTACTGGCTCCCCTAGCATTAACACTCACTCCTAACAAGACATCTGCTTTTTAATTCATACATAAATATCATGAAGATTCTACACATTAATGGGTTGCCAACTTGTGTTCATATATATATGAACATATATATATATGAACATATATGTGTTCATATATATATATATAGTATAATAGGTAAATGAGTTTAAATATACCTATTATATAAAAATGAAGATATTTTAAAAGATATTTTTGTACAGCAGGCACTGAGATGTCTATAAGTAGATAGAATTATTATTATTCTATAGTTGTTGGGGAAGAACCTCTCCCTGATACAGAGGTACTTGTAGAGATGACAGTCGATCTTATATAAGCTCCAGTTTTTCGCATGAGCTTATGTGAGTGATCTTGTAGCAAGCAAGATAACAGAAGGAAGAGAAGAAATACAATCTTCAGACTACACAAAACCATCTCGCTATGCAAATGTTAAACTTCAGGCAACTATAATGATACCATGGTAAATTAAAAACAAAAAAAACAGGTTTTAAGTATGTGAACTTGGTATATAACTTTTATATATTTATATATTTTATGATAAACTGTATAAATATGTATATATATGGATGTGGATAAATATGAGTATGAAGTTCCATTGGAATATGTATAGAGACATATTGGAATATGTATAGAGACCACAATTCCACTCTGGATGTTGTTCTTCAGGAGCTATTCACCTTGGGTTTGAGACTATCCCTTGGTGGGACCTAGGGTTAACAGATTAGACAAGATAAGCTAACAGGGATCTCTAGCAATCAGCTTTTCCTAAAGATTATAAGTGCGGACCATCACACAAAGTCCTTTATTTTCATATTAAAAAGAACTTGGGTCCTCATCCTTCTATGACAAGTTCTTCACTTATGGAGTCATCTCACCAGTCCTCCATCTATGTCATTTTATAACCATAGTTAACCTCCTTTTGTAGAGGAAAACAGGACACTCACAGTCTTATCACTTGAATAACATAACAAATCCAGGAACAGAAAGTAGTATGGATACAAAAGACACATGAAAACTATGACTTTATCATGTTCAAAATGCATTGCTAAATATAATAAATACTATATAAATTTATTTGGGGTTTAGTGGTTTGAATGAGAAGGCTCACCATGGGCTCATTTTTTTTTAAATGCTTCATCTCCAGTTAGTGGAAATCTTCAGGAAGAGTTGGAGTAGGTACGGCCTTGTTAGAGGGGGTTTGTCACTGAGGTAGACATTAAGCCTTCAGAAGCTCATACCTGGCCCCATCTCTTTCTCTCTCTGCCTGATGCCTGTGCATTAGAATATAAAGCTCTCAGTTATGACTCAAGTGCCATGCCTGTCTGTTTCCCGCCATAATGATCATGGACTAACTCTCTGAAACTGTAAGCAAGCCTGCAATTAACACTTTATTTTAAAAGTTGTCTTGGTCAGGATATTCCATCACCTCAGTAGAACAGTAACTAAGACATGGGGGTACATAAGTTGATAATATTGACTTTAGAAGTTTTACATTTTATCATTTATATTGGAAATACATTTGTATTTCCATGATGTAGTCTAAGAAACATAACTTGAAAGTGTAAGAAAACTCATCTCCTAATCTATTCCAATGGTATGGAAGTTCATTGGGATATATAGCCTTTGGACCTAGTTAATTTTGATGTATGATTTATTTTTACTAGTAATGTACTTTTATAACAAAGTTTAAAATAAAATTAATGTTTAAAATTCTCTATTGTTTACTCTGTATTTCAGTCCATATGTGTGTGTGTGTGTGTGTGTGTGTGTGTGCACATGTGTGTACCTACAAACATGTAGCAGTCACTCAATAAGCATATGTGGAAAGCATGCATGAATTAGAAACCTCTAAGTTAGCACTTACAGTCAAAATGGCTAACATCATATGTTTGTAGGAATCCTAATATAGAGAAGGACCATGATCACAAAACACTCTGGTAAACTATCTGTTCTGTTTGTGAGCAAAAGTCTTACTTCTTGGTCTCCAATTTTCTACTTTTTACAACGTGATTTATTTTTTAAAAGCAAAATCAAGAAGTGCATAGGGCGGAAAGAAAAAGAAGAGAGAAAGAGAACCTGTAATGGTATCTTTTTCAATGTAGGCATTCATCTGAGAGACATAAGGGTATGAAGTCATGGGTTTTGTAAAAACAACTATAAAAACAAGATAAAGCCCAAACCCCTATCTATTAACCAGTAAATTGCCAGCCAATTCACTATCTTTTTATAGATCCCATGGTGATTCAGCAAAAGGGAAAAAAAAATCAGCAACTCAATTGATTATTAAATATTTAGGTAAATAGATTATAAACAGAGATTTAAGAATGGGAAAGGAGACAGTGCTACAAATTGCCGGAGAGATATGATCAGCGGTTGGAGGTACACTGCCGTGCCAGGCTCTCACTTTAAAGGACAAGCACCTAGAGACAGGAGCCATGAACCATGTCAAGAAAATAAATTTGAATCCTGAAAAAGATCACCCTGCGTACAGATAAAAACTCCACACACACACAGGGGGCAAGCCCTTCGAAGAGTCAAATTGAGGGCTGGCTGTATGGTTGCTGAGCCAAAAGTGGCTAGTGATAAATGATGCCCAAGCCTGGCTCTTCACATTGCTGGTGGACCTGATTTAATATAGGAAGTTACATCAGTTGTGAAATGAGACTCCACCAGCAGCACAGCATCAATAACACTTTGTTTTTTTTATGCATGAGGATTGCATTGTCTTTACTATGGGCTTAAAAGTCTTCTTCAGGATTTCTGTTGCTTAAGTGTCTCTTGCTATCTGGAGCTCAGCTAAATTGCTTATAAGAACAGTGGAAAGAAGTTGTAAATTGCAGGCTTCCCAATTCCCAGAGCTACTCAAGTATCTTTTACAGTTGAGGGATGTTAATATCTCATACAAGCCTACTGCAGTCTTGGAAAATAAAAATAAAACCCTTCTTTCCTCTCCACCACGTTTGCTGCTCTATTATTTTGTGTCAAATAAAAATATTTTCAACTCTCGTTTTCTTATGACCTTGGTGCCTTTACCTTTCCAGGCTGGATAATCTTTTAAAGCTGTCAGCTTTGGTTCTAACCTTTGATGGTTTCGTGGCTTTGCTGGGACAGTAAATGCTTGTGACTGACACTGGAGTCTGCATACTCTTGTTCTTTTTTAATAAGCAATTTCCCTGTCTTCAGGAAGCCAAGTATTCTAATGCAACAACGTAAAAAAAAAAATTTCCTTAGATTTGAGAAGTATGGCTGAAAGTCTAATCTAAAGTCATAGTCTGAAAAGGCATAAAAGTCAAAAGCATTGGCATTGAGATCACATACATTTTCTGCCGTTGTCAAAGGATGAATGTCTGCTTGTTTGACTAAACGGTTTAACTTAGAAGTTGAAACAATGAGACCGCTCAGAGTCCCAGATCCGCATGGCAGCTGGACCATTCTCCCAGGGCCCGAGTCTGCTAGACGCCATACTAGCTCTACAGGATCGCCATCACTGACAGTATGGCCCGCCTAATCCCACAGTGACAGAAAATACTCTATATACTCACCAAAACCAGACAGAAACGCCACACTAGCTAGGCACACCAGGAGCTGGGAGAGCACAGTGAAGAGACCCCAGGACTTCCCAGAAAACATCTGGACCAGCAACCCAGTCTCCAGTTACAACGAGACTTTCTAACCTGGCGGCAGAGCAGCACTGAGCTGGCGGGGCACATCAGCCCTCCAGTTTAAGACTAACCAGGGCCAAACCAGAGAACAGAAAGCCTGTTTACCCCGATTCCTACTGATGTGACCACCTTGAAATCTCCAGCTGCAGCAAGACCTCATAACCTGGCAGTGACAGCAGCACGGAGCTGGCAGAGCACATCAAAGAAGCAGGGCCAAACCAGAGAGCAGAGAGTCCAGATACCCTGATCTCTGCCAAGTGACCTGCCTGTAAATGAGTGCACCCTTGAGAATCTGCAAATCCCCAGATCCTGGGTCCTTCTAAAACAGAAGCCAGGCATCGAACCCTCTCCCACCCATATACCCACTTTGGGAAACAGAGGGGCACTTGGGACATTGAAGTTCCTGCTCTGTGGGTCTAATTGAGGAGTTAAGGCAGTTAATGCCAGAAATTGTGCTGCGATCATCACTAGCGCCTGCAACATATACAGTGCAGAGCCTCTCCCACACACTCAAGGGTTCAACATTAACCATCATTCTGTCCCTTGAGATACACGTCTATGCACACCTACACACACACACACACACACACACACACACACACACACACACACACACTTGCATTTGCCCAGTCTGTGCCTGCATACTTTTCTACCACGGGTACAGCTAGTCCTCAGCACAAGCTAAGGACACGGGACCTCTCTCAGCTTGCTGAAGAACTCTCCAGACGCCAGAGAGAGACAGTACCAGTCTGATTTGCAGAATCCAAAAACAAACAGGGAAGGTTTCAAATAAGCCAATGGCCAGGGGTAGGCGAAAGAACACTTCCAACATAAATCAGGACATTATGACTTCACCAGGAAACCCCAAAATAGATGGCTACTCCAATTCATCAGAAGCACAGGAAAATGACCTTAAAGCCATGCTTACCCAATTATTTGAGGCTCATAAGGAGGAAATGAACAAATCTTTCAAAGGGTTAGCCAGTCAATTGGAGGTAAAGAAAGAAGAAATAGACAAAAGCCTTAAAGAAACACAGGCAAACATAGCCAAACAAAGAGAGGCACAAGTACAGATAAAATTAGTGGCATATAAAAAGGAAATGAACAAGGAAATAGAGACCATCGTAGAGAGACAGGAATCCAAATTCAAACAAATGAAAGAAATGGTGCAAGGCATGAAAACAGAATTAGAATCAATAAAGAAAACAAAAAAAATGAGAAAACCCTTGAGCTGGAGAACCTGAAGAAAAGAGCAGGAACCACAAAAGTAAGCATCACCAACAGAATACAAGAGATGGAAGAGAGAATCTCTGAGGCTGAAGACACACTTGCAGAAATTGATACTTCTCTCAAAGAAAAAGTAAAATCAGAAAAGTTCCAATCACAAAAGATTCAAGAAATCAAGGACACTATGAAAAGACAAAATCTAAGAATAATTGGAATTGATGAAAAAGAAGATTCCATTTGACAAAGATGCCAAAACCATACAATGGAAAAAAGATAGCATTTTCAACACATGGTGCTGGTCCAAATGAATGTCTACATGTAGAAAAATGAAAATAGATCCATACTTATCACCCTGCACAAAACTGAAGTCCAAGTGGATCAAAGACCTCAACATAAAACCAGACACATTAAATCGGCTAGAAAAAAAAGTGGGGAATACCCTAGAACTCATAGGTACAGGAGAAAACTTCCTGAACAGAGCACCAACAGCACAGGCTCTAAGAGCAACAATTAATAAATGGGACCTCATGAAATTGAAAAGCATCTGTAAAGCAAAGGACACCCTCATCAAAACAAAGCGACTGCCTACAGATTGGGAAAGAATCATCACCAACCCTTTATCTGACAGAGGACTCATATCCAATATATATAAAGAACTAAACAAGCTGAAAAGCAATAAACCAAGTAATCCACTTAAAAAATGGGGAACAGAGCTAAAGAGAGAATTCTCTGTAGAGGAATATCGAATGGCAGAGAAGCACTTAAAGAAATGATCAACCTCATTAGCCATTAGAAAAATGCAAATCAAAACAACCCTGAGATTTCACCTTAAACCCATCAGAATGGCCAAGATGAAAAACTCAAGGAACAACACATGCTGGAGAGGTTGTGGAGAAAGGGGAACCCTTCTCCACTGCTGGTGGGAATGTAAACTTGTACAACCACACTGGAAATCAATCTGGCGCTTTCTCAGACAACTAGGAAGAGCGCTTCCTCAAGATCCAGCCATACCATTCCTAGTCATATACCCAAAAAAGGCTCAAGTACACAAAAAGGACATTTGCTCAACCATGTTTGTAGCAGCTTTATTTGTAATAGCCAGAAGCTGGAAACAACCCAGATGCCCCTCAACTGAAGAATGGATGCAGAAACTGTGGTACATCTATACAATGGAGTACTACTCAGCAATGAAAAATAAGGAAATCATGAAATTTGCAGGTAAATGGTGGGACCAGGAAAGGATCATCCTGAGTGAGTTGTCCCAAAAGCAAAAAGACACGCATGGTGTATACTCACTTATATAAACATACAACATAGAATAAATCCACTAAAATCTGTACATCTAAACAAACTAAGCAAAAGAGAGGACCCTAACTAAAATGTTCAATCCCCATCCTGAAAGGCAAAGAGGATGGACATCAGAAGAAAAAGAAAATAAGAAACAACCTTGGAACCTGCCACAGAGGGCCTCTGAAAGCTTCTGCAGTATAGACTGTCAAAGCAGATGCTGAGCCTGATGGCCAACTGATGGGCAGAGTGAATGGAATTTTATGTAAGAAGTGGGAAATAGTAAGAGCTGGAGGGGACAGGAACTCCACAAGGAGAGCAAGATAATATGAACAGAGGGAACTTCGCAGAGACTCATACTCCAACCAAGGACTATTCGTGGAGATGACCTGGAACCCCTGCACAGGTGTAGCCCATGGAGGTTTAGTGTCCAAGTGGGTTACATAGTAATGGGAAGAGGAACTGCCTCTGACATAATCTGATTGGCCTGCTCGAAGATCACTTCCTCCTGAGGGGGGAGAAGCCTTACCATGCCACAGTAGAGGACAATGCAGCCACTTTTGATGAGAACTGATAGACTAAGATCAGAAAGAAGAGGAGAACCTCCCCTATCAGTGGTCTTGGGGAGTGGCATGCATGCAGAAAGGGGAGGGAGGGTGGGATCGGGAGGGGAGGAGGGAGGGGCTTATGGGGGGATACAAAATGAATAAAGTGTAATTAATAAAAAAAAAGAAGACTCCAGGCTCCAAGGTCCAGAAAATATTTTCAAAAAAATCATAGAAGAAAATTTTCCCAACTTAAAGAAAGAGATGTTTATAAATATACAAGAAGCCTACAGAACTCCAAATAGACTAGACCAGAAAAGAACCACATCACGTCACATCATATTCAAAACACTAAATCTACAGAACAAAGAAAAGATATTAAAAGCAGCCAGGGAAAAAGGCCAAGTAACATATGAAGGTAGAATCACACCGGACTTCTCATCAGAAACTATGAAAGCCAGAAGGGCCTGGGCAAGTATCATGGAGACTCTAAGAGATCACAAATATCAACCAAGACTACTATACCCTGCAAAGCTTTCAATCAACATAGATGGAGAAAACAAAATATTCTATGACAAAACTAAATTTACACAATATCTACACAGCAAACCAACCCTACAGAAGATACTAGAAGGAAAACTCCAATCCAACGAAAACAACTTCACCCAAGAAAACAGGGCATACAGATAATACCCCAACAAGAATGAAAGGAAAACAAGCAATGAAACAAGGTAAGATAACCGACTCCATTACAAAAGGAACTAACATGCATTGGTCACTACTATCTATCAATATCAATGGACTCAACTCCCCAATAAAAAGACACAGACTAACAGAATGGTTGCAGAAACAGGATCCAACATTCTGTTGCATCCAAGAAACACACCTATGCAACAAAGATAAACACTACCTCAGAGTAAAGGGCTGGAAAAATGTTTTTCAAGCAAATGGTTCCAGAAAACAAGCTGGAGTATCCATCCTAATATCTAATAAAATAGACTTCCATCCAAAGTTAATCAAAAAAGATAAGGAGGGCCACTATATTCTCATCAAAGGAAAAATCCACCAAGAGGACATCACAATCTTGAATATCTATGCCCCAAATACAAGAGCACCTACATTCATAAATGAATCATTATTAAAGCTTAAATCATACATTGATCCTAATACCTTAATAGTGGGAGACTTCAACTCCCCACTCTCATCAAGGGACAGATCAATCAGACAGACACCAAATAGGGAAATAAAAGCACTCACAGAATCCCTAAATCAAATGGACCTAATAGACGTCTACAGATCTTTTCACCCAAACTCAAAAGAGTACACCTTCTTTTCAGCACCACATGGAACCTTCTCCAAAATAGACCATATAGTGGGTCACAAAGCAAGCCTCAACAGATACAAAAAGATTGAAATAATCCCTTGTATACTCTCGACCACCATGGACTAAAGCTGGACATCAGCAACAACAGAAACAACAAAAAGCTGACACGCAGATGGAAACTGAACAACTTACTACTCAATGACAGCTGGACTGAGGAAGAAATAAAGAAAGAAATTAAAGACTTCCTAGAATTCAATGAAAATGAAGGCACAACATACCCAAATTTATGGGACACATTGAAAGCAGTGCTCAGAGGAAAATTTATAGCACTAAATGCCTGGAAGAAGAAATTCGTAACATCACATACAAACAACTTAATGGCCCAACTGAAAAACCTAGAAAAAAAAAAGAAGCAGATACACCCAAGAGGAGCAGAAGGCTGGAGATAATCAAACTCAGGGCTGAAATCAATCAATTAGAAACAAATAAAACTATCCAAAGAATCAATGAAACAAAAAGCTGGTTCTTTGAGAAAATCAACAAGATAGACACACCCCTAGCCAAACTAACTAAAAAGCAGAGAGAAACTATCCAAATCAGCAAAATCAGAAATGAAAATGGGGACATAACTACAGATACTGTGGAAATCCAAACGATTATTAGGTCATACTACAAAAACCTATATGGCACAAAATTTGAAAATCTAAATGAAATGGATAATTTTCTTGACAGATTCCATCTACCAAAATTAAGCCAAGATCAGGTAGAAAGACTGAATAGCCCTATATCTCCTAAGGAAATTGAAGCAGTCATTAACAGTCTCCCCTCCAAAAAAAGCCCTGGACCAGATGGCTTCAGCGCAGAATTCTATAAGACCTTCAAGGAAGTGCTATCACCAATTCTCCTCAAACTCTTCCACAAAATAGAAACAGAAGCAACACTACCAAACTCATTCTATGAAGCCACAGTCACCTTGATACCTAAACCACACAAAGATCCAACAAAAAAAGAGAACTTCAGACCTATATCTCTTATGAACTTTGATGCAAAAATAAAATAACTTAAAAATATAATAAAATAAAACTTAAAAACTTAATAAAATAAAATAACTCAATAAAATACTTGCAAACTGAATCCAAGAACACATCAAAGATATCATCTACCATGACCAAGTAGGCTTCATCCCAGGCATGCAAGGGTGGTTCAATATACGGAAATCCATCAATGTAATCCACCACATAAACAAAATGAAGGAGAAAAACCACATGATCATCTCCTTAGATGCTGAAAAAGCATTTGACAAAATCCAACACCCACTCATGTTTAAAGTCTTGGAGAGATCAGGGATACAATGCACATACCTAAAGATAGTAAAGGCAATATACAGCCAGCCTATAGCCAACATCAAACTCAATGGAGAGAAACTTAAATCAATCCCACTGAAATCAGGGACAAGACAAGGCTGCCCACTCTCTCCATATCTCTTCAACATAGTACTTGAAGTCCTAGCCAGAGCAATAAGACAACTAAAGGAGATCAAGGGGATACAAATCAGAAAGGAAGGGGTCAAAGTGTCACTATTTGCAGATGATATGATAGTATACATGAGCGACCCTAAAAATTCAACCATAGAACTCCTTCAGCTGATAAACACCTTCAGCAATGTGGCAGGATACAAAATCAACTCAAAAAAATCAGAAGCCCTCCTGTATACCAAAGACAAAAAGGCTGAGAAAGAAATTATGAAACAACACCCCTCACAATAGCCACTAATAACATAAAGTACCTTGGTGTGACTCCAACCAAGGAAGTGAAAGACCTGTTTGAGAAAAACTTCAAATCTCTGAAGAAAGAAATCGAAGAAGATCTCAGAAGATGGAAAGATCTCTCGTGCTCATGGATTGGTAGGATTAACATTGTGAAAATGGCCATCCTGCCAAAAGCAATCTACAGATTCAATGCAATTCCCATCAAAATACCAACTCAATTCTTTACAGACCTTGAAAAAAAGATTCTCAGCTTCATATGGAGAAACAAAAAACCCAGAATCTCCAAAACGATCCTGTACAACAACAGATCATCTGGAGGTATCTCCATCCCTGATCTCAAGCTGTACTACAGGGCAACAGTAATAAAAAATGCATGGTATTGGCATAGAAACAGAAAGGAGGCTCAATGGAACCACATAGAAGACCCAGAAATAAACCCACACACCTATGAATACTCGGTATTTGACAAAGAAGCCAAATCCATTCAATGGAAAAAAAGACAGTATATTCAACAAATGGTGCTGGTCCAACTGGATGTCTACATGCAGAGAAAATGAAAATAGATCCACATTTATCACCCTGAACAAAACTAAAGTCAAAGTGGATCAAGGACCTCAGCATAAAACCAGACACTCTAAATCAGTTGGAAAAAAAAGTGGGGAACAGTCTAGAACTTATTGGCACAGGAAACAACTTCCTGAACAGAACACCAACAGCACATGCTCTAAGAGCAACAATCAATAAATGGGACCTCATGAAACTGAAAAGCTTCTGTAAAGCAAAAGACACTGTCATCAAAACAAAACGACTGCCTACAGATTGGGAAAGAATCTTCACCAACCCTTTATCTGACAGAAGGCTAATATCCAGTATATATAAAGAACTAAAGAAGCAGAAAAGCAACAAACCAAGTAATCCCATTAAAAAATGGGGAATGGAGCTAAACAGAGAATTCTCGAAAGAGGAACATCAAATGGCAGAGAAACACTTAAAGAAATGCTCAACCTCATTAGCCATCAGGGAAATGCAAATCAAAACGACCCTGAGATTTCACCTTACACCCATCAGAATGGCCAAGATCAAAAACTCAAGTGACAACACATGCTGGAGAGGTTGTGGAGAAAAAGGAACCCTCCTCCATTGCTGGTGGTAATGTAAACCGGTTCAACCACTTTGGAAGACAATCTGGTGCTTTCTCAGACAATTAGGAGTAGTGCTACCTCAAGACCCAGCTATACCACTCCTAGGTATATACCCAAAATTTGCTCAAGTACACAACAAGGACATTTGTTCAACCATGTTTGTAGCAGCTTTATTTGTAATAGCCAGAACTTGGAAACAACCCAGATGTCCATCAACAGAGGAATGGATACAGAAATTGTGGTATTTTTACACAATGGAATACTACTCAGCAATCAAAAGGGAGGAAATCATGAAATTTGCAGGCAAATGGTGGGATCTAGAAAAGATCATTCTGAGTGAAGTATCCCAGAAGGAGAAAGACAAACTTGGTATATACTCGCTTATATAGACCTACAAGATATGATAAACATAATGAAATCTACACACCTAAAGAAGATAATCAAGTAAGTGGACATGGGTGAAGATGATCAATCCTCATTTAGAAAGACAAATGGGATGTGCATTGAATGTATGACAGGAGTCTACCGCAAAAGGCATCTGAAAGACTCTACCTAGCAATGTTTCAAAGCAGACACTAAGACTCATAACCAAACCATGGCAGAGTGCAGGGAATCATATGAAAGAAGGGGAGTTAGTATGATATGGAAAGGATAGGAGCTCTACAAGGACCAAATATATCCAGGCACAGGGCGTTTTCTGAGACTGACACTCAACCAAGGACTATCTATGGATATAACATAGAACTTCTGCTCGGATGTGGCCCGTGGTAGCTCAGTAACCAAGTAGTTTTCCAAAGCAAGGGGGACAAGGACTATTTCTAACAGGATCTCAAGGGCAGGCTCTTTGTCCTCCCCTCCCCCAGGGGAGGAGCAGTCCTGTTAGGCCACAGAGGAGGACTTTGCAGCCAGCCTTGAAGATACCTGATAAAACAGGGTCAAATGAAAGGGGAGGAGGTCCTCCCCAATCAGTGGACTTGGAAAGGGGCAGGGAGGAGACCAGGGAGGAGGTAGTTGGGGAGGGGGAGGGAATGAGGGAGCGGGATACAGCTGGGACACAGAGTTAACAAACTGCAAAAACTAAAAAGAAAAATTAAAAAAAAAAAAAAAGATCAACAAAAAAAAAAAAAAAAAAAGAAAGTAGGTTGAGCAAGACTTTAAGCGGAGTTCTTCCATGGCATCTGCTTCAGTTCTTGCCTCCAGAATAAGTTCCTCCCCTGACTTCCCTCAATGGACTGTGACCCAAGATATGTAATACAAATAAACCCAAAACTCGAAAAAAAAAAAAGAAAGAAAGAAAGAAACAATGAGACCTGGGTGAACTATAAGATGTTGTTTACCAAAGTAATTGCTCATTTCTGAATATTCCAGAGGAACTAATAGTTAATTAAATACACAAACTGGTGGGTTATTTTAGCAAGAAATGATGTTGAATAACCCTTGAAAATATGCATTTTAAGCTCCTCAGATATTTATTTCTCCAAACATCATCTCCAGAATTGTTTGTGTTGGTATAACCTCTTAATCATTCAACATTAATTTAGCAAATATTTGTTAAATGTCAACTATCAGTCAATCAATATACTTGGCAATTGAGAATGAGATGATAAAGCACCTACTTCCTGCTTTCTCATAACTGGTGTCCAGTTCTGAAGAGAAGTAAAAATACATCATGTATAATCAGATAAAAGAGCAGATAACTGTTCTTAGAATATATAACTGAATTTGAGCTAACTCATTAGTGATAAGATTAAAAAGACAAGGATAATTGAGCTTAAAACAATAAATTATGAGGAGAAAAACATACATGTATTTTATTAAGAAATGACAGGAATTTATGGATCACAGCATTTTAAAGCGGGAAACAAAATAACATAAATGCAATTTAGAGATAAATTTAAAAGTAATTCAAATTTTAAAACTAGGAATTCCTATCTTATCTTACTGGTAATGGGAAATTGTTTGATAAGCATGTGCACGTTTTAATAATGGGAATCAGACTAAGCCATGTGGAATTTGCTGTGGGGGGTGTGTGTTCTTTCCAACACTTGTCCTTGCCTTCATAAAAATTACCAAAATCAGACAAGAGAATACAGGAATTCAAGGTCAAATGTGTCTTAAGTTCAACCTTATGTTTCTTAAGCTCAACTTATGTTTCTCCTCCTCATTTTGGTGGTCAGAAATGTTTCTTTTGTCTGTTGTTTATTTCAACAGAAAGAGGGAAAAGCAAAGAAGAGTACACTCATCTCTTTCTCCAAACCTGTAAGATGAACTGTGGAAGTCAAATAGGAAGAGGTGATGACTAGGGTCCTATGATTAGCATCTAATGGTGATAAACACAGGACTTGTGAATGAGTTTGAGTGATATTAAAAAGGAAAGGTCATTATATTTAGTAATGAATCAGTTCTATAGTAAACAGTAAGGGGATATTCAATAAGGTATGCTATGTAAGTAGCCTTGGAAAAGTACATAAATGTTGTTTTCATTAACTGAAATGAAAAGGGAAGGAAACAGCCTGTGCAGGCTTTATGGGAATATCAAGGCAATATATATATGGAGCTTATAGGGCATGCTAAATCAAGGGTGTATAAAGCAACCAGTAGAGAATATCCAAAGGTGGAAAAACAGACTGCTAAATCAACAGGCACATAAAAGTATTTAATTTAGTATTAATAATACTATTGGAATTCTCAAAAATTGCTTTTATCATTTTCCCCGGTTGTTTCAGAGATACAACCAGTGAAATCTGAAAGTTTAATGCAATTTGTCTCAAAACAGCAATGGCAGAACTGGCAATATTTATGCTGGGCTATCTTCTCTGTGTAATAAAAACTTTTTCTATTACCTTTAGACTGTTATTTATTTAAAGACTAAGAATCAGTTCAACTTGTACTATGCTCCCTGTCTAATACATTTTCTATTACTTGGTGACAGTTACTTATTCAATAACAATAACTGGTTATCAATAAAAGACAGTTTAATTAGCTACAAAGTATTTGAAAAATGTATCCAAATTGAACATTTTATAATCAGGAAATTTAGTCATCTAATTGTGCTCGTGTGTGTGTGTGTGTGTATGTGTGTGTGTAATTAAAACAACTAAGAAATAGAACGTCCTAGAAATGTATCTGATGTTTTCCAAATGAAGTCCAACTGACTAATGAAAATGGGTGAAAAACATGAATAAATATAAATTACATACAGACATTGATATGTATATGCATATACGGAAATGCAAATTAGCTATACTAAAGTGTCATGTACAGGATGATTTAAGAAGGTCAATTTTTGAGATCTTAAATTAAAATCAAGAACGTAATTAATTTAATGTATTTGGAGTTATATCTGAGGATGAAGGTTTCAAATCATGTCTCTGTGGAGAGTTCAGGGATGGCAGAAGAAGAAAACAGGAAACAAGTTAGGAGCCTGTCACAGAGGGCTTCTGAAAGGCTCTGCCCTGCAGACTATCAAAGCAGACGCTGAGACTTATGGCCAACTATCAGGCAGTGTGCGTGGAATCTTTTGTAAAAAGTGGGAAATAGTAAGGTCTGGAGAGGACAGGAATTCCACAAGAAGAGCAACAGAACCAGAAAATTTGAACACAGGGGTCTTCCCAGAGACTCATACTCCAACCAAGTACCAGGCATGGAGATAACCTAGAACCCCTGCACAGATATAATCCATGGCAGTTTAGTGTCCAAGTGGGTTATATAGTAATGGGAAGAGGGACTGCCTCTGACATAATCTGATTGACCTGTTCTTTGATAACCTCCCCCTGAGGGGGGAGCAGCCTTACCAAGCCACAGAAGATGACAATGCAGCCACTCCTGATGAGATCTGATAGACTAAGATCAGAATGAAAGAGAGGAGAACCTCCCCTATCAGTGGACTTGGGAAGGGGCATGAGTGAAGAAGAGGTTGGGAGGGTGGGATCAGGAGGGAAGGAGGGAGGGGTTTATGGAGGGACAACAAAGTAAATAAAGTGTAATTAATAAAAAAAACAAAAAAACTGAGCTTCCAGCCCTAAAATGTTATACAAGAAAAATGAAGATATTAGTTATGGAGAGACTAGTCTAGTTTACCGTGATTCACAAGAGATTCAACAGAGATATGAATTTTAGATTCCCAGGAAATTTCCTGATTAATCAACCAGCAAGTTCTTAAAGTCTTCAAAAAGCGTTGTTGTTAAATCTAATGTTTGGTGCTTTCCAGATGACCATCCGAAGTCATTACCTAGCCTATACCTCAACCTGTATTTTCAATATGTCGCATCTCTTTAGTTAGATGTGGAAGTGCTGATACGTGTCCACTGCCGTCCTATGGAATGATAACTTTTGAAGGTAAAAACCTACAAGTATAATTTCACTTGTTCTGATTTGAGCTAACCTTATACTGAAATTACGTAAGAATAACCACAGTATTGAACACTAACTCTATCTAAAGTTAACTGACCCCAAAACACAGCCTGGAGAAATGTTTTGCCAGGTCTTAGATATAACGATACTATCCTCTCTAAGCTGTTTCAATGACAGTCAGAGTTGGCTTCTGAATTCCCAGTGCATGTTGGAATTTCTAGTAAGACAAAATAGCAGTATACACGGGTTGCTGACTAGTTTATCATAAGTTTATCACCTTCAGACACATCTTAGAGAGTAAGCACTGTGGTATTGTTTCCGTGGATAAAATTAGAATGTCACTTTAGGAGGAAGGTGCGGGGGGGAGAACTGTAAAATTGCCAGAGAAGCTTTATTAATAGCCAAGTGCTCAAAAATCGGAGGATGTGAGCACGGTCTTTATGACAAAATAAGTCTTCCTATGTATGTGTCAATTTCATCTTGTTTAACAGTTCACTGGTTCAATACTGAGTCCTACTGTCTCACAGGAGCCATAAGGCCTGTGCCAACAGACAAAAATAACTCAGGAAAGCAGTAGATCTGGAACTGTTTGTGAAAATAAACACTTTTCTCTCATTTTTTGTCTCATTTATATAACACCTTTACTTAAATTTTTTTCTGTGTACTTTTTTACCAGACTTTATTTCTTTAGTCAGCTGATGAACAAGCATTTATTGAGCAACTCTTTTGTTTCTATTGTTTTGAAATCCATGAATTTTGAGGGGACAAAACAAATTCCCTACTTATATGTAAGTTCGTTTATAAAGGACACACTACTTCAATGGTAACAATAATGCTCTTTACTATAATATAATAGTACAATTTAACCAAAAAGGTAGTTACAATCTTTTCAGGTCTTAATATTTTGCTAAGTGTAAATTGTTTGTGACTAGAATTGCAGAGTGTTATTCTGGTATGGAACATCCAGCACCTATTCCTCTGTTAGGATAACTGGCATTGGAAAGTGTCATGAAAATCAACATTTAAGATGAAGTTTTATAACTTTCTAAACTTGAAGGAAACACTAGACCTTATTCTTCTTTGTTATTGCCTTTCAAATGTGGTCTGTGCTAACAATCTCATGAAACTATAGCAGAAAAGTAATACTTTTGATGATGATTAAAAATACACTACTTAGTAAGACAGAAATGCCTACAGAGTTTAGAGCATATAACACACATGGTCCCTACTGCTTAAACTAAATTCTCTTATTTTTTTAAATTCTGTGTTTACATTCTTTTATGTTAAACCATCCCTTTGTGAAGGCAATTACTGCCAACCACTCTAAGGCAGGTAAAAATACAGACATGAACAAATCAAAGGCAGAATAACTGTGTGCTTTGACTACTCGATACATTATTTGATTTTACATTTTCTGTTGCCTTGGTTGTGAATAGAGTTGCTCAAATATATATAGTAGTAAATAATGGACCTGTAACTCTATTAGAAATTTCAAACAACACAACTCCTATTGGTTCATCCCTTGGGCTTTGAAAGAACATCAGACATGTGAGAAAAAGAAGAAAAAGCCAGTTGAATCAATATATCCTTATATACCAATTTCATAAACAATTGCATTATGTTCCAAGGCAGCATTAGTTAAATACATGCCATCACTGTGCTGAGTGAATCTTTTTAGATCATGATAGTGTAGCGCGGTATTCATGTGCTTTTATGTTTACTCTTAGCTTTTTATGTTTACTCTTATTTGGGTAAATGGAAATTTAGAAAAAATAAAACTAAAAACCATTTGGTTGGTGATTTACAACAGTAATAAGTTATTATTTTTTATGCAGGTTTTCATAAAATCACTTAGAAAAAAGAACTGAATGAGTCTCATATTTATATCATTTATAAAATTATGACATTCAATTTGATTCTAATTTGACATAGCCTTTAAATATCAAGTTGATGATGCTTTAGTAATATGTTTAAAAAATTAGATTGCCTTGTCATCTGGGATAGTAGTAAAATTTTCTTGGTTTTTATTTTTGGAATTGAATAACTTGTGAATATAGCTGCTATCAATTATCATCCTTAAAAAAGATAGGTCACTTATTCTGTAAAGTTAATACTGTGATCTCTTAAATCTCTATATTTTTATATTATGATGAAACAAATTTTACTTCCCAAATAGTACCTAATAACTGTTTTATTTATAAATAAATATAGCTTGAATATAACGGCAATATTTGTTTACTATCACAGAGGCATCGCTCAGGAATCTATCCCTCTCCATAAATACCTGTGCTGAAATAATATAAATAGTTGTCATCCTCCAAAACTATGAATAAGATAGATCACTGAACGTTCATTTGTCAATTCACTCTTCTCTTCTCAAATGAGTGATGCCTTTATAATTCTGGCATCTTTTACAACTCACACATTAAGTACCATTATGAAAATATTGCAATAAATCTGCACAGAACTCATCCAAAATAGTATTATCTTCATAAAAATTTATATGTGAATTCCAAATTATTAGTGCCCTCTTTGCCCCCACACTGAAGTTAACTCATGTCTTAATGTATAAATATGTACAGAAAAGCAGTGAACACTTTAATTCATTAATAATATAATACGAAATAATCATTATGTTAGTAAAACAAAGCCAGAAAAAAATGTAGTTTATCATTTCCAGAATTCTCTGTTTAAATGAAAACACTGAATTTAATACAAATTAGGTAGTCATTTAACTCAGAAGTATTGATATTTTACCGTGTTCTGAGGAACAAGGACTATTGCTTGCCTGAACTGAATGTATGCGTACAAATAGAAGACATTATTCAAATGTCATGCACAGGGGTGCAAACACACACACACAGCTTGCTTATAACAAGGCATTACTATTACTTGCTTGTAATTAGAAATAAATTTTAACCCTGTTGGTCCCCCTATTATGCAACTTTATTTCTAGAATTTCTTTTTAACATATTCCATGAATATTTCTCTTTTGAAGTCCTCTTTTTTTTTAGGTTCTATTTTACTTTTTAAATTAATTTATACTTTTTATAAATTACAGTTTATTCACTTTGTATCCCCACTGAATTCTTAACTAGTAAACATGAAGGATAGAATACAAAAATGAAACTATTAAGGAGGACATAAACGTGTCAAAATGGTGGTTTCTCTATCCTGACAACTTTGAAATACTGTGTGCTTGTAGTAGCTGAGGAGGATAAATTGTCAAGTGGTGAAAAGTGTAAAATATAGTGATGTAAACTATCTATACTATCTCCAAGGTAAGTGAAAGGAGGGTTTTTCTCCTCCCTTCCTGCCTGCAAATCCCATCTGCCATCACATAAACTTCAAGGGCAGACCAGGAACCTCAATGGTATAGTATACGTCTAGCATGCCTAAAGCCCAATAATGGAAATAGGGGAGAAGCAAAGGCATGTCTTCTCATTTTAACTTCCACCAAACAGCCCATTTGCTATGGTTACAAATACTGGATGCTTTTGATTTCTAGAATATGTTTTAAATCACTCTTTTATAACGATTGTGGTTCAATACACAAATAGATGTTACTATCCTTTCTCTTATTCTTTTACAGATTGACATTCCTCTCTTTTTCCTTAACAGATTCAACTATTGACCCTGAAGGCCATTCTCACGATTGCCTTGCACGAGAACTTTCTCTCCCTTTTCAGAGCCCTCCAAGCTTACAGCTAGATCATCGTCAGAGAATATCTCCTAAATTCATCTGAGATATATTATTCACGTACCTAATTTCTAGACTGTCAATTCAAAAGTTTGATTTTGGAGTCATTTTTCAAGTATCATAAGACTTCTAATCTCTTTTGTAATAAAATACTTTTTTTTTTAAAGAAACATGGCATGTAGGAAAGGAAAAACATGTTTTCCTAAGATATTGTAAAGAAGATCTTATTATTCCAGTATGAAACATATTTTAGAATGAGACACAACTGTACTTGAATATTGGTTTGTGTCCACGACCTTTGGATCTGAGTCATTTCACATATTCCCTTCTCTATTTATTATCCATAGAAAAGAATTTCTGTCATTAATTTGAGGGGAGAATGAAATGATATGGCTTGGAACTCATCATAGAATTCAGGCTAGCCTCTTGTCTTTTTTTTTTTCTTTTTAATTAATTTATCTATTTTTAATTTATTTTTATTTTATGTACACTTGTGTTTTGACATTGGCATGTATGTCTCTGTGAGGGTGTTGGATCCTCTGGAACAGGACAGTTGTGAACTGTCATATGGATGCTGGGAATTGAACCTGGAACCATTTTGAAAAGCAGTCAGTACTCTTAACCGCTGAGCTATCTTGCCAGACCAATTTATTTATTCATTTTTAGACATCACAGTTTATTCACTTTGTATCCCAGCTGTAGCTCCCTCCTTTGTCCCCTCCCACTTCCACCCTCCCTCCCTCTTCTTTTCCTATGCCCCTCCCGCAGTCCACTGATATGGGAGTTCCTCCTCCCCTTCCCTCTGACCCTAGCCTATCAGGTCTCCTCAGGAATGGCTGCATTGTCTTCCTCTGTCGCCTGGTAAGGCTGCTCCCCCATCACGGGGAGGTGATCAAAGAGCCAGACACTGAGTTCATGTCAGAGAGTCCCTGTTCCCCTTACTAGGGAACCCACTTGGAGACTGAACTGCCATGGGCTACATCTGTGCAAGGGTTCTAGTTTAAACAAGCAGAGTGCTTGGACAGCAGACATGTACTGCTATGAATTTGTTCTTTTTCCTTCTTCATTGAATTTGTTGTTGTTGTTGTTGTTGTTGTTTGGTTTATTATTGTTATTATTATTTCATTTTTAATTGGCTTACTTTACATCCTGATCATAGCCCCTTCCTTCATTCATCTCATCCTGGTCCCAACTTCTGTCCCTCTTCCCTCCATCTTCTCCCCTATTCCTCAAAAAGGGGGAGCCTTCCACCCTTCCCAATTAACCTCAGATTGCTAAGTCTCATCAGAACTACTTACATTTTCTTCCTTTGTGGCCTGACAAAGCTGCCCTGCCAGGGGGCAAGTGATCAAAAAGCAGGCAACTGAGTCCATTTTAGCAAGAGCCTCTGTTCCTTATACTAGGGAACCCACTTGGTAGAACAAACTTGGAGCTACCCACAGGCTACATCTGAGCAGGTAGCCTAGCTCCTCTCCATGCATGAGCCTTGCTTGGTGCATCAGTCTCCACAGGTCTCACTCAGGCCCAGCTCCTGTTTCCTCTGGGTCCTTCTATCCAATACTCCACTCTTCCCCAAGACATCCCTGTGCTAAGCCCAAAATTTGTCTGTGAGTCTCAGCATTTACTTCAATCAAGTGGTAGGTATAATCTTTCAGAGAGCAACTATGGTAGGCTCCAGTCTTGTTCCCTCTTTATTGTATTTTTAGAAAATGCTAAATTAAATTTTCTTTTATTTTCCTCTGCAATAATAAATTCAAATCCAAAGTTTATTGATGGTTCTATTATCAATATAAAAGAAATAGTTGTCATTTGACTTAGCTTACTAGTTTTAAAAAGGTGACTGAGAACATCAAAAAACAAGCTTAAAAGATGACTATTTAAGTCGAATATCTTCTTTGAACTTTTAATTTATATTTTCAGTAGCCGACAAAACTTCATCCCTATTTAGTATTTATCAGCTCTTGAAGAAACATCCCTTCCTTCCTGAAGTGTGGTTTTCTTTAATCCCTCCTAATTAACTGTAGCTTAGAACATATGAAATTGCACATTCCACTTCTTTAGTAAATGCATATTTATGTAGTTCAGATTTAATTTTGAACCCTTAGTAATGAAAGTAATATGGAATTTAAAAAGATCTTGTGTGTCCTATAGGTCTGTGTCTATATGTATACTTTTCTACTCTAGATGCATGCCAGGATTTTTAATCATGATATTTATGAACTTTAAAATCAGGATATATTTGGCCACAGAAGGCATTTTATTTAAGACCCCTCTTAGAGTACCAAAAAATTTTAAATTTGATCACTTCTAAAAATTGTCTCTCTCATTTATATGCCCGCGTGCTTTCACATGTCATTGTTTGCCTGTATAAGAGTGACAAATGAATACTCTAAGTGCTTAGAAAATCAATTTCAATTACAAAATTTAAATTACAAAATGCAGAAAGTTTATGTCTGAGCTATATTACCTAGTTAAGTATTCCTTCTCTAAAAGCGTCTTCTTGAATATTATGTATGTATGTATGTATGTATGCCTGCCTATATGTACATCACGTCCTTGCATAGCGCCAACAAACTCCAAAAGAGCGATTCAGTTGAATTCTATTGAACTGGAGTTAGAGGTTGTTATAAAGTATCAAAATGGATGCTGAGAACAGAATATGTGTTCAACAGAAAGAAGAACATATCTGAAGCACTGAGTCTTCTCTTCTGCCCAATTAAACATTCTCATAACTGATTTATTTCTTACCAATATCCTATTATCAATAATTACTACCTTGAGCTTGTTTGGAGGTTCTAGTAGAGAGCGCAGCTACTCATACACCTTGACTAGAGACACATCCTCCTCCATATAGGGAAAGTCTTCCTCTTTGACCAAGCGCGCAGCTTCGGGAGTGAGACACATGAGTGGGTGAGGGAGAAAGGACTCCTACCTAGCCAGCTAGATCAGCCAAATCAACTTGATGATCAATGGGGTGACAGATGTCATAGCCAGGTACATTTTAAACTCTTGAAATAAGTCCTGACATTACCTGCAAAAACCCCTTTGTGAGGTCTTGAGCATAGCATCTAATGTATTCTAGTCAGGCATAGTGTCACTCATCTGTAATCTCAGCACCTTTTCTTAAGGAAGATCAAGAATCATCTGTGGATCCACAATTAGTCAGGAAGGGAATATAAAGCCATTCTTCAAAGTCAGCAGCTGGCAGGATAGTTGGTAAGGTATGCTTGCTTCCAAGCTGAAGGACCTGACTTTAATCTTTGGAATCCTTGCAGGAGAAAGACACCTAGTTTCCTCAGTTTCTCTTTTACCATTCTTATAATCACCACGGCACATATGCATGCATACACAAAAAAAAAAAAAACAAAAAAAAAAAACACACACACACCTAGCCACATCATGCAAACAAACAGGAAGAAAAAACTTTAAAACAGCTATAACTAAATGTCTTTATCATGTTAAGAGCAATATTACATTTACATTTTTGCTCAGAACTCATTGAGGGTGTATCATAGGGCTGTACAAATAAGAATGTATAGAATAGATTAAGGGATCAATATTTTCAGTAAAGAGAAACCGTGTGCTTATCAATAATCTTCAGCTGTTAGCTCTGCATGAGTTTTAAATGTAGAGTCATAAAAGAACTTGCCTTCCGTTAGACTCTAGAAAGGTATTGATAGATCAAAAGATTAAAAATCGGCAGCTATTTATTATTAAAGTTTAAGGGATACAGAGTTAATAAAATGTAACTGATTAGAAAAAAATAAAATTAAAAAAAATAAATAAAGTTTAAGGCTAGCTGGGTGGAGATAAGTCCAGTAATGCCCTGAGGGGAAGAGCTCACCTTACTGCATTCTTTCCCCACCCACTAGAGATACAGTTGCTAGGAAACTGGCCCATCCCCCTAGGGAGGGAGGGATACTAGATCATTAATGGTCTGGGGACCTTCTTATAGCCAATGAATTCAAAATGCAGCATTTTGATATGCTTGCCAGGCAGGAATCGTCCTTGCCTTGGGCATGCTGGGAGGGACTGGAATCTTTAAATCATCCAACTGCTTAGGTGGTGGAGGGTGTGAGCCCAAGCTGCAGCTAGTAATGATTTGTAATAAAAAAGATCCTCATGTGTTTTACAATGGACTGGGCTCCTGGTAGTCTTTTGGGGTATCCCGATTCGGACACAAGAGTATTAGTTCTTTTTATGACACCACTTCGTATTTTGCTAAGGGTTAAATTCTTTAGTCAATAGTACTCTGTTCCTTTGGTCAGTTATCTAATTACTATTCATTTCTTATTTACTCTGTAAAGAGGCTCAAAAAATAATTATTGCCATCAGAACATTAGTAAAATACTCAATCAAAGCTGCTAACCTATTGACAACATTGAAAATGATTGAAGTAGGATCTCCATATTGTCAAGACACAACTTAATATCTTCAGTGCTATTTTCTTTGATATATTTGATAAGGCACATATTCCTTACTGTTACTTTATATTTAACCTTTGATTCTGTACTTTATATTATACAGTAGTTAATATTTAGACACTGAAAATTTTATCGTAAAAGAATAAATCCAGAGCCTTGTATAACTGCTTCTGGTTGTAAAATAGAAAATGTAGATTTCATAATTACTACTTTAACTATGAGACTATTACTTCAAACTTGGGTTCATTTAATTTTTTTTCTCAAAATATACAAAGATTTCTTTTATTTTGTCTTTAAAACATTCAGTGTTTGTGTAGGTATATAGAGTTCGCCAAAGAAAGATTTACTGAAATAATTCAAATCCAATCAATCACAAACACAAAAATAAACAAAAACAAAACAAACAAACAAACAAATAAAAAACCCTCTAGCTGAAAGGTGATAATTTTGTGACACCTTTAGTATACCATTTGCCATTGATTACATTTGAATGAATCTCATATAAGCAGAACAGGGTAAAACAAACTGGTAAAGATTATCACACACACAAAGAAATTACATATTTACTGAAAATCAGAATGTGTCCTGTGTGTTGATATAAAGCTTCCTCATGCATAGCACATTTGCATAAGTGCAAATATATATCTCTTGTTGACAGATGAGAAGTCTAATATGGGAAAATAAAAATAATGCTTGTTCTAGGTGAGGCAAGCTATATATGGTAATGCCAGGACTCTTGTGGGCACATTTCTGAGCTTACAGTCAGTACTACATCCTACTGTTCTTCAAAATGCCATATTGTTTTTAATTCAATGTTAACTGAGTAAGCCTTTCAATGAACATAGTTCCAGTAACTGTAAATAACCCTAGAGAGAATATTGATATCATTTTCTGTTTTCTCACTTGTGCTATCTGCCATTTTCCTAGGTAAAGTATCTCTGAAATTGAGATGCATTGTGGCTAACTGTGACATGTCTATACTAGAGAGATAAAGGATCATTTACATAAGTAGCTAACAATTTGCATTTATTTTCTAGAAAAATTATAGAACTGGCCTTTTGGAAATTTCTGCCACCTCGTCGCTCTGAGACCCCTTTTCATATACAGTATTTGCTTGAAAAAAAAATTACACATAATGAGTCACAGACAAGGGCAGACAAAACTGCATGAGAATCTCTTCATTTGCTAAATGCTGAGATTTCCCGTTGCTATGGCTAAGTGACTCACAAAAGCTGCTGGAGATTTGCATAACTAAAAAAATTGTTTCTATTGTTATACACAGGTGAAAAAGGAAATGTCCCTCAGTGGAAAAGATTGAAGGAATCATGTTTTTACACAGACACAAAATAAGGCTGCTTTTATTTTTTAACTGCATTCATTTATGTCAATTGTTTAAGTCTGCCAAGCAAGGAAAGGAAGAAAATCTGTTAGTCTTTATCAAATGGTTACATAGTCAAACGTTGGACTTTTAACTGGCCGAGCAACTATTAAATAGGTGAAGCAGGCTAAGATCTGACATGCAATAGCAAAAGTTTTAAAGTACAATCCAACATCACTTCCTACTGATGAAGATTATGAGGGATTATGGCATCAGAACATTCCAGTTCGAAGGTGAGAAGTTAAACTTCCAGTCTTGACAATGAGGCAAAGCCGGAGAGCTTGAGATCCTAGCAGAGGAGACTGGATTTTACTGACAGTCGTGTTACGTTAATTACACTAATTCACAGTTACTCAAGCATCTGAGAAGAAAACTATGAGAAATGTCAGTGTCACTTTCATTCTAATTTAAATATATTAAAATGCTTCAGTGATAGTAGAATACAGACCACCGAGGTGAACATCTCTTTTTAAAAGTACTTTATGTCCAAAATATTGTATTTAAAATTCTAATCTTATACTATGAATGTGTGGTAGCACACACATAGAATGCTTATGCTAGTGACTCGGAATTTTTTAAATTTATGTTTTTTTTTTTCTGATAAGGTTATTTAAAAGGAGTACATTAATGGGATATTTGAAGATCAGCTCTCCATATTTTGTATTCTAGACTCATTACCAATCCTTTTTATTACAAGTCATTTTCTGTTCAACAGATGACTCAAAGAAGATTATAATTCTGGAACTTATTTAGAGTCATGAAAAGGTTATGTTATTTTATATGGAATATACAAATTTCAAATGATAACCAAATTTCTTTTTATCTTGACTTGTAATTCTTATATGTTTTCCCTGGGTCAGTAGCATCAGCATCTACAAGAAGCTTGATACAGAACCATTATTGGGCTCTAATCTACACCTTTGGAATGAGATATTTTTTACACGGATCCTGCTGCAGAGCAAACTTTGAAAACTACTGAAAAGGAGAAAAAAAAAACTATTTTGAAGATAAAAAAAAATCATGTCACAGACAATTATATACTAAATAGTTATTTGAATTATTTAATTTTTCCTATTATTAAAATGCCTCATTTGTAACTGATTTTAACTCCTCAAAAGATTCATTTGTCTTTAGAATTAGACTAAATATAAGAAAATGCTTCAGAAAACCATCAAGTGCTAAAACAATGACGCTCAGATGTGCACTAATTTTCCTCAAAAGACATTTTCATCATGTCTGAGTGTATATTTAGTGGTCATCACCAGAGAAGGAGGTTTCTACTTACATCTAACTAGAAGAAAGCATAGACCACTGAGATCTTGTATTTAGCAGGATGGGTCCTCACACTGGAGTATTGCTTCACTCAAATAACAGGAATGTTAAACTTACAAAAATGAAGGAAGACAAGGTATTCATTCAAATGATAGTTTTATGATCTACATTTTCATCACTATTCCCTCATTTGCATATGCCCTATAGATAGTGCTTGAATATCAGCAATGATAATTTGCATGTATTTGAACTATTTAGTATGGGTAAGGTTGCAGGTTGAAAGGTTTCTTTCTTTTTCATCTTTGGAAGTCGTTTATATAACACTAACACATTTAAAGTGTTCATTTTCTTCACATCAAAAAGAAATTAATTTGAAGATCTTGCTTCACTTCAGTTCAAAGAATATTTTTGTTCCTTTATCTTGCTTAATATAAATCTCTGGCTTGAGCAAAGCCAATAATAATAGAAATAGAAGGTAATCTATTTTTTCTTTTTTCAGACCATTAGCTATCTTGCTATAACTTCACATATTCAAGTTTACTGTGTTTTCAAAACAAGGCAGGCAAATTAAAGTAGTAAGAAAAAAAATACATTTTATCAGAATCTTTGCAAGTTAAATTGTAAGAGTAATTTCTTTTTTCCTTTCCATACTTTCCAGCCCACTCTTGGATGACAAACCCCATATGGTGATGACAAGGAAAATGGATCATCTAAAGATATCTTACCACCACACTGCTTACAACCCTCAGGAAAGACTGAAAAGGCAGTGAAGCTGTATCCCACACAATCCAAGAATGTGGTTGATGAATGATGTCTAAAAGATAACTAAAATAGATTATATACGTAATTTTTCTTCCATGTTTCCTACAGAGGTTTCATTCTCAACTACAGAACATCATATCCATATCACTGAAGTTATAGATATGCCTATTTTATTAAATACCCCCCTCCAAAGGACAGCAAATTGGAAAGTAACAAATAGCAACTGAGTTTTATATAGATAAGACATTGGAAAAGTGTTGAGGTATTAAACATTAGAAGAAAACAACCAAATTCATGTTTGAGCAAGTAGCTCTAATGAAACTCAGTTGGGCACGTATAAGAAAGAAGAAGGCATGAAAGTAGTAGAGGAACCACATTAAGAAGAATGATGCAAGTAATAAAGGGACGGGACTAAAAAAAGGAATAGGAGTAAACTGACTAAATTCATTATAGGACTACATGAAATCATCAAAAAATTAAATAGAAAAAAATGTAATACAAACAAGTCACTATCAAACTGTAACTACAAAAATATTAGTTATTTTTTTAAAAAATTCAGAATAGAAGAGGTGATTTTGCTCAATATGTGAGTTCTGACACTACGTGTGTTCTGGGAAATATAAATATATCATAATGACAGAAGAAAATGGCGTGTACATTGTTTAACCTTATTCTCAGTAATTGTAGTGAATACACACAAACTCAGCTCATAATTGAACTTAGAAACTGAGGGAAATTATCAATCTTTGGCAGCATAACTACCCTCTTGAATATGTGGAAAAGTGGAAAGGCATTGACTTGAGCATATGACTGACATGTAACAACTAGAAGTAAGGGATGTTCCACTGTAATGGGAGGTTCAACACACACAGGCATGCACACACACACACACATACACACACACACACACACACACACACATACTCAGAGAGAGAGAGAGAGAGAGTTCCTATAGAAGAATAATGTTTCCCTTAAAACATTTTCATTCCGGGGTAGGTATTTTTTAAATTTAAAAATAGGTTTTTTTTTTTTTAAATTAATGGTAATCTGTGCTGACTTCTGTGTTCTCTTAGGGTCCACATGATATCCATCAGGGCCCTTCTGGCTTTCATAGTCTCTGTTGAGAAGTCAGCTGTGATTCTGATGGGTTTGCCATTATCTGTTACTTGACCTTTTCCCCTTGCAGCTTTTAGCATTTTTCCTTTGTTCTGTATACTTACTGTTCTACTTATTATGTGGTGGTGGTGGGGATTTTCTTTTCTGGTCTAATATATTAGGTGTTTTGTAGGCCTTTTGTATGCCTATAGGCCAGTCCATTCAATTGGGGAATCTGAGCTCAGGGGATTCATCAGAGACAGATGCACCAAAGGGGGACATGCATGGAGAGGACATAGACCGTGCTCAGATGTGGCCCACTGGCAGCTCAGTCTCCAAGTGGATTTCCGAGTGAAGGGAGCAGGGACTGCCTCTATCATAAACTCAGTTGCCTACTCTTTTATCACTCATTCCTGACAATGCAGCCCTGCCAGGCCACCAAGGAAGAGGTCCCAGGCAGTCCTGATGAGACTTAAAAATCTGTGGGGAGATGGCAATAGTGGGTAACTCCCTTTTTCTGTGGACTAGTGGAAGGGGATAGGGTAAAAGGGAGGGAGGGTGAGACTGAGGGAAGTTGAAGGAGGAGGCTTCAATCAGTATCTATAATGAATAAATTATGAAGAAAAAATTTTAAAAAATGTAATTAAAAACAAAGAAAATGCATTTCTGTATTTCCAGAAATTGTGAAATGTGACAAAACAGCTTTTACAGATATGATTGACTAAAAGATTTTGATATGGGGTTATTCCTATAGATTAAATGTATAGGATTGATCTAATAACACAGAGAAAATTATTCCTGCAAATAGATGATGACACTTCAGAAATGTTCTTTTTCTGGCTTAAAGAATAGGAAACTACTGGCCACCAGCCAAGGGAGCTAGGTAATTTCTGGAACCCAGATAAAAAATGGAGATAGATTCTGTCCTGCATATTTCAAAGAACAGGAATTCATCTTATTCCAAGGTGGTTATTTTATGGATATCCTTAATGAGTATTTGGCAACAAAGAGTAGTCATTATCTTGCTGCAAGACTGTAGAATTATGAAAAAAAAAAAAAGAGTCACAAAGACTTGACTCTAAATGTAAGAAAGAGGACTTGATTTATGGAACATCAGGGAACATATGATTTGAAATTTGGCTGAAATTCAAATTGTTTATTTCTGAGAAGACAGCAGTGAAGGGCTTCATTTTTAGTTTACCTGAGGTAGTAATGAAGTTCCAGAATTTAAAAAAAAAAATCAGGATAAAAACAACGATAACATAAATATTTATGACTCCAAACAAACTAAGTATCACTAGAAGTGGAATGGGTCTGCACCCAGGACACAGAAACTAGGAGACAAGACTCTAGACTTAAAGATTGGTCTCACCTGAAACAGTACCTCACTGAAGTGGGAAGAACATTTCTGTAACCTGCATCACCTAGTATGTAAGCTATGCTTCACTTTTCACACTTAAAGAACCCATTTACAGTATACCTAGGAATAAGTTGATAGATCTAGTATTAGAATTAATGCAAGTATTTATTAAAATGAAGTTATTGAATGATGCAGATATGTGCATTGGTCATGTTAGCATCCTCCGTGGAAAGAGTCAGGCTCTCAGAACACATGCTCACTAGCCATTAATAAGAAGACAGTTTTGAAATCTACACACCTAAAGAAGATAATCAAGAAAGTGGACACAGGCGAAGGTGATTAATCCTCATTTAGAAAGACAAATGGGATGTGCATTGAACTTATGACAGGAGTCTACCGCAAAAGGCATCTGAAAGACTCTACCTAGCAGTGTTTCAAAGCAGACACTAAGACTCATAACCAAACCTTTGGCAGAGTACAGGGAATCATAGAAAAGAAGGGGAGTTAGTATGATATGGAAAGGATAGGAGCTCTACAAGGACCAAATATATCTGGGCACAGGGTCTTTTCTGAGACTGACACTCAACCAAGGACCATCTATGGATATAACCTAGAACTTCTGCTCGGATGTGGCCTGTGGTAGCTCAGTAACCAAGTAGTTTCCCAAAGTAAGGGGAACAAGGACTATTTCTAACAGGATCTCAAGGGCAGGCTGTTTGACACCCCCCCCCCCCCAGGGGAGGAGCAGTCTGTTAGGCCACAGAGGAGGACTTTGCAGCCTGCCCTGAAGATACCTGATAAAACAGGGTCAGATGAATCAGTGGACTTGGAAAGGGGCAGGGAGGAGACCAGGGAGGGAGTGTGGGGTTGGGGAGGGAACGAGGGAGCGGGATACAGCTGGGACACAGAGTTAACAAAATGTAACTAAAAAGAAAAATAAAATAAAAAAAAAAAAAGAAACAAAAAAAAATTAAAAAAAAAATAAGAAGACAGTGGAGCTGTTGTAGTGCAGCAGGTTCCTGCTGTTGTTCCTTCCCTGGCAGGACAGAGACAAGCTTGATTTTGTACCAGGAAAACCCTATCTTCCTTAAGTTGCCTTTGTCAGAGCAGATCATTGAGAAGGAATAGAAACTAAGACGAACATCGACTCAGTTCCAATGCAATTACTGTTGGTGCTTTCACTCTTTGTTTTCTACTGAGTGACTATGATTAAGAATGTCTATAACTTTTGCAGGAGCACAAGGCCCACCTTCACTGATTTAAAATTACCTTTACTTAAGCAGTTTATAGCACTTCTTTACCCTCTTTATGTCACTTTCTTTCCTTCTTGCAGTTTGCAGATTGGTGCAGGTATTTCCTCTAGATTGCTGTTTTCTCAACAGTCCTATAATTAAAACAGGCTACTGAATCAGGAAAAAAAGTAATTTTATATCAAAAATTTCAGACCAAGATTTCCATCACTAAACTAGAGACATACTTTCAATTCAGATATAAATATTTTTCTGTAGATGAAAGATGACATTTCAATATATCCTATTATTTTTTCCTGCAATTACAAAATCCATGAACTGGTTTCTGTTGTTGTTGTCGCTGTTGTTTTTAATTTTTCTCTCATCCTTCATTCTCCTCAGGGTGTGGTGAGAACACCTTAACTCTCAGTATCCAGGAGGCAGAGACAGGCAGATCTCTGTAAGTTCATGGCCAGCAAGTTCTAGAAAGTGACTTCTAGGACATCTGCTGCTACAGAAGGAGAGGTTGTCACAGAAAACTCAAACAAACGACAACAACAAAATAATTTTTGACCCCTTTCTTAACATTCATTCAGAATTCAATTATATGTTATTTCACATATAATTATTCTAACTAATTCCAACTGGTCTTCAAAAATACGATTCATATAACAGCATTAGAAGCACAAGCTTTCCAAGTGTATAAAGAAAAAAAGAAAACACTGAGACAGATTCCAAGCAGCTGAGGTACAGATTACAGTGGTTTTGAATGGCCTGCTAAAAAATTTAACACTTTGCTTTATGTTAAAAGCATTTATCATGTGGGAACAGTAATTTGCTGGTGAATCACAACAAATCTTTCCATAGTGCTTTTTCAAGCTGTTCTGTTTAAGGACCTCTGTCTTCTTGTTGTTGTTTTTGTGTTTGTTTGTTTGGTTTTTTTTTTTGTTCTTGAACCCAAAATACCTATATTTCCTTCTGTGTTTTATTTTTTATCATGTGCTACTTCCATATTGGCTTAAACCTTGTTGGTAGTTTTGAAATTCTTGTAAAATTGACTCAAATTGTATAGCCATAGTAGAATAATAGAGAGAATAAAGATGTTGGCTAAAACATTAGACAAGGAGTAACTGACTGAATATAGGCTTGGTTAGATCATATGCTCAGAGGAAAAAAAATAGACATTGTATAATCTTTTGTCAATATTCATCCACCTCAAAATACAATGAGGGCAAACTGAGACTCAAATATTGCCTTTCTTCAATCATGAAGAATTTTAGACCTGGATCAGTAAGGAAAATGGCCTCAATTCTTCAAATTTTGTTTGAAGGCTCTTTCATCTACATTTAAAGGAATAAACTAATATAGTCATTACCTTAAGGAATATAAAATAGCTCAAGTATAATTTTAACCAGCTCCTTTGTCAAACCTAAACAAGGGAAAGAGAGAGAAATCTTCATGACTTAATCCAAATTCGGTAATAATTTGAAGCCATTACCCTGCAGAGACAAGTAGGCAGCTCACTCAAACGGAGCTGGATATTTAATTCCACTGCTGCTGGGATTGCCATGAAATATTCTGTCATACTAAATGAGAATGTTTTCATTAGTGAAGACTGCAGTATACTAATGTACACTGTACTCCAGACAAGCCTGTAAAAACTCTGTAAGTACAAGGAACAAAGAAAGAAATACACATGGTCCTCATGGGAAGGCATTAACATCAATGACATCATAAGTGTTAATAGACAGAGAAGAAAAAAAAAAGAATTACTTCAATGGGCTGTGTACAAAAACTTGTTTCCTCTCAACACTTACAAACCCCAAATGAAACTTTAGTGATTAATTGTGATTGGATTCAATAATGATTAGCTCAAGTATCTACTATGGGCAGCTCCTGGCCACTCATATGACCTTTTTGGTGTTAATTAAAGACTCCACTGATCCAAATAGCCTGATTTGCTGCTTCTTAGCCCACTACATGCAAAAGACACTGCCCTGCATAGGGAGCCATAAAGAAAATTTAGACAGGCTTGCTTTTCAAAGCCAACTCTAAATTTAATTCAAACCCAAAAGTGACCATTAGGTTAATATCACCTATGAGGACTTTAGGATTTAAATAGGCATATGTGAAAATATAAATGTAGAATTCAACCTGTGCTTAAAATACTGGAATATATGCTTATACATAAGAATATGTAATATTATTTATGTTGGCATTCTTCTAAAGAAGAGTCAGCCTTCAGAATGCAAGTGAAAACATGTCTATCCTACTAAAGTCACGAGGAAAGTATTTCTAGGACTGAGACAAGATGTAAGACATTGATTAAGCATGAATGCTATAATTATCATTTTTAATTAAAAAATTCTTAATCCATTTAATAACAACAGGATGGCTTTGCTTTGTTGGATTATGTACATAAACAAATCCATTTCAGATCATAACAAATTATAACTATTAAGATTCATTCTCTGTGGCCTGGCAAGGCTGCATCCCCCGGAGGGAAGTGATCAGAAAGCTTGCTAATGAGTTCATGCCATAGAAAGCCCCTGCTTCTTTCATAAGATTCCCTGCACTCTCCCCAAAGGTTGGCCATAAGTTTCTGTATCTGATTTGATACGCTGCAGAGTAGTGCCTTTCAGAGGCCCTCTGTGGCAGGCTTCTGTCCTATTACCTGTTTTCTCCTTCTTCTGATATCCATCTTCTTTGCCTTCCTGAATGGGGTTTGAACATTTTAGCCAGAGTCCTCCTTCCTGATTAGCTTCCTTAGGTGTACAGATTTTAATATGTTTTTCCTATATTATATGTCTAGCATGCACATGTGAGTGAGTATATATCTTGTGTGCCTTTCTGCTTTTGGGATACCTCACTCAGGATGATCTTTTCCAGTTCCCACCATTTACCTGCAAATTTCATGATTTCCTTTTTTTTTTTTTTTATTGCTGAGCAATAATCCATTGTATAGATGTACCACAATTTCTGTATCCATTTCTCAGTTGAGGAGAATCTGGGTTGGAATAGCAAGACCTGGAGAGGACAGGAGCTAAACAAGGAGAGCAACAGAAGCAAAAAATCTGGGCACAGGGGTCTTTCCTGAGTCTGATGCTCCAACCAAGGATTATTCATGGAGATAACTTAGAACCCCTGAACAGATGTAGCCCATGGTAGTTAAGTGTCCAAGTGAGTTCCATAGTAATAGGAACAGGGACTGTGTCTGACATGAACAGATAGTCTGTTCTTTGATCACCTCTCTCTGAGGGGGGAACAGCCTTACCAGGACACAGAAGAAGACAATGCAACCAGTCCTGATGAGGCTTGATAGACTAGGATCAGAAGGAAGGGGAGGAGGACATCCCAGTCAGTGGACTCGGGGAGGTTCTTGAGTGGAGAAGGGGGAGGGAGGATAAGATTGGGAGGAGAGAAGGGAGGGAGCTACAGGGGGAAACAAAGTGAATAAATTGCAATTAATAAAAATTAAAATTTAAAAAAAAGAAAGTCTCTGCTCCCCATACCAGACCACAGAGGAAGACAATGCAACCAGTCCTGATGAGACCTGATAGGCTAGGGTCAGATAGAAGGGGAGGAGGTCCTTTCCTATCAGTGGACTATTGTAGGGTCATAGTGGGAGAAGAGGGAAGGAGTGTAGAATTGGGAGGAGATGAGGGAGGGGGCCACAGCTGGGACACAATTGAATAAATGATAATAATAAAAATATTTGAAAAGATTAATTCTACTTATTAACATATTAAATTTAAATGAAAGAAATGTTTCAGCCTAGTATTTAAAAACACCACTTTGGAAGAACATCTAATCCCCTTCTTGTTGGCTCTACCTGGTTCATGGCCAGCAGAGGTGAGAGGCAAGCTATTCCCTCAGCCCCATTGTCTAGCCCAAGGCTCTGAATGCCTTCTCGAGAAGTCCTGACAGCATCAGGAACATCCAGCTAACACTACAGACATCCATATGGATAAAGGCCAGTGAAAGAATGCAATCAACAGGACTCAGGGCATTATGGCGCCACCAGAGTCCAATTATCTTACCAGAACAAGCCCTGGATATCCTAACACAGCTGAAGCACAAGAAGTTGACCTTAAATCTAACCTTATAACAATGATGGAGTCCTTTGCTTTACAGAAGCCATATTTTATAGAACAAACATTTAAAAATCTACAGACCTAAAGAAGCTAAACAACAAGGAGGACCACAGGGAAGATGCTTAATCCTCATTCAGAAGGGCAAACAGGATAGAACCCAGAAGTGGTAGAAGGGAGGTAAAAGGACAGGAACCTACCACAGATGTCCGCTGAAAGACTCCAACCAGAAGAAGTGATGCTGAGACTCAGAGCCAAATTTTGGCCAAAAGACATGGAGTCTTATAAAAAAAAGGGGGAGACAGAAAGACATGATTAGACAGAAGCTCCACAAGTAGACAAACAGTCAAAAAAATCTGGGCTCAAAGGTTCTTGGAGAGACTGATGTATCAACTGAACACCATGCATAAAGAGGACCTAGACCCCCTGCTCAGAGGTAGCCCATAGGCAGCTCAGTCTTCATGTGGGCTCCGTAGTAAGGAGAGCAGGGAGAGTCTCTGGCATGAACTCCATGAAGTCCGCTGCCTTCTCTTTGATCATCTCCCCTGTCAGGGTGGCCTTACTAGGCCACAGAAGAAGAGGATGAACTCTTGAACACAAAGTCTGAACACTATTACACTTTCACCATTATTTGTTAGAAATTTTAGTTGAGTGTTTCATGTCTGAAAGCTATTGTAAGTCTCCAAGCACAATGCCTAGATAGCAACAACAGCAGGAGCATCAACCACAGGCCAGACTGTTCTAAGTATGAGAGCCAGGTTCTTTCCCCATACCTACTACATCATGGCTTAGAAGATATAGTCTACTATGACAAAGTCCCTCAAGAGTTTTGACACACAGGCTCATGAATCACTAAATATAATGGGAAAGACATTGCAAAATGTATAAATGTGATATTGTAAAGGAAATATAACATCTTGCTAAAGTACATAGTCTTCTCCCCCTCATATGCCCTTGCTTTATATTTTAAATGTATTTGGAGTTAGTAAAAAACACTAGAATTCCATACAACTTGGTTTGACATTGCTCTTTATTTCCTTTGAGAGTTATCTATTCAAAGGGTTTAAATTTTTTTTCTGTCATCTCCATAGTAACAAAAGTCTGCTTCATAACAAAGTTGAGCAAATGTCCTTGTTGTATGCTTAAGCATGTTTCAGATATATGCCCAGGAGTGGTATTGCTGGATATTGAGGTAGCCCCATTCCAAATTATCTGAGAAAGCACCAAACTGAAATCCAAAGTGCTTATACAAGTTTACATTCCCACCAGCAATGTAGGAAGGTTCCTCTATCTACACATCCTCTCCAGGATGTGCTGTCACTTGAGGTTTTGATCTTAGCCATTTTGTTGGGTGTCAGATGCAATCTCAGGGTCAATTTGATTTGCATTTCCCTGATGATTAGGACTTTGGGCATTTCTTTAAGTGTTTTTCCACCATTAGATATTCCTCTGATGAGAATTCTCTGTTTAGGTCAGCATCCCATTTTTTAATTGGATTACTTGGTTTGCTGGTGTTTAACTTCTTGAGTTCTTTATTTATTCTGGATATTAGCCCTCTGTCAGATGGAATGTCTGTGAAGATCTTTTCCCAGGCTGTAGGCTGTTGTTTTGTTCTGATGACAGTGTCCTTTGCTTAACAGAAGCTTTTCCGTTTCATGAGGTTCCATTTATTGACTGTAGATCTAGAGTCTGAGCTGTTGGTGTTCTGTTCAGTAAGTTGTATCCTGTTCCAATGGGGTCAAGGTTCTTCCCACTTTCTCTTTTAATCTTTTTTTTTCAAACTTTTTTTTTTTTTGCTAAGCTTTGTTTTACTGATTGTCAAAATATCACAACATTAGCATTGTCTTCTCTTTTGAACCATCCATCAGCCTGCCTTTTGTTTTATTTATACAACCCAGTATACATCTCTACCCTGGACTTTTGTTCTAAATATATGAGTAAATCCTAGTATATTATAACGGAGGTTTTAAAGAACTACTGCTTAAGAGTTTCCAGTCCAAAATGACTTTTATAGACAAGTAAATTTTTCTCCAACAGGTAAGAAATAATAATTGACATGATATATAAAAGGGATGGAACTTTTTTCCATTTTATATTATGATTTAGAAATACTCCTAAAAAGAAGACCTTCCCTATCAGTGGACTTGGGGAGGGGCATGCATGCAGAGGGTGGAGGAAGGGAGAGATTGGGACAGGAGGAGGGAAGGAACCACAGGGGGGATGCAAAGTGAATAAAGTGTAATTAATAAAGAATACAAAAAATATTCCTAAAATCCACCTGATAGAAACAAGAGCAGAAAATAAGAGAAAGAAAAATGTTGCATCATATCACTTATCAAAACATATAAAACTCTAGATACAAAAAACAACCTATAAGTGAATCAAATAATACATGATATCCAAATCTTTCAATAAATTACAAATTGTAAAATAATGAAGGTTAATTGTACCTAATCCCTATATATTCTCTTATCAGGTCTCTATTTTTTTTTCCTGGGATAATAGCTCATCTTTTCAGGTGTTAAAAGAAGAGAAGAGAAAAGAAAAGAAAACAAAATCCATAAAACTGAAACTTACAAGGTTTGCCTTCACTCTGTGCGAAGAGGAAATAGAGCAAAACAGAACTATGTGAGGTCTTATTCTGCATGATTCTAAAAACACTATTTGACCCACGTACTATGAAACCTAAATTGCATCAAAACACAACTTGATTTGATGGAGATGTAAGATTTCGAGTCTACCATGTTTGAAAGATTTGAAATGGGACCATTTCTTCCCTTGCAATTTTCAAGCAACACTAAGTAAGGGTTTGGAAATGAGCAGCATTCACCTTGCTGCTCATTTAGCTTATTCTGTTTGAAAACATTTATGTAGTGAAGAGCTGCTAATGACATCCTGATAACCCTGGAGCTATGAAGAAAGAGATTGCCTCTTTGTGCTAAGTGTACATTTTACCCTTTTACTTCTTCTAAATACCTCCATTCCTAATGGCTTTCTTCCACCTAAAATTCATATTTCCTAAGCAGTCTGTAAACATAGTAGAGTCATGGAGGGACACTATCTATTAAAACAGACTTTCTTTTCCCTTACACAAATGAGGAGAATTTCATTCAGGGGAAAACTTACTTCTATTACAGGAAATTGAGCTGGAAGTCTTTATTGCCTGAGAGGGTATTGTCTTAAAGGTGAGCCAAAGGATAGTGGATTCATCACACTCTATGTTGACTCTTATTTCTTTTACAAATGGATATAAAGCATCAGCATCATTAGGTACCTCTTTTTTTCCAGAGAGAAAGAGCGAGAGACTGAGAGAGAGAAAGAAAACTAAATAACATATCACAGTAAAATTACATGCAAAGTTGATACATGTAAAGCTCAGAGTAATAATCTTAGCAAATTTAGGCTAAATTATCTTAATGCTAATTTATTTCATCCATTATTCAAAGACTTAGCTAGAGCCTTAAAAGAAGAGAAACAAATGAAAGGATACAAATAGAAAAGGAAGCAGACAATTTTTCCCTATATGTAAGTACTACAAAGGCTCAAACAACAACAAAACTCTGAAGCCTTAGAAACACGTCCAGCACAGGCAAGGGTTTTCTGAAGCAGGCTCAAATGCATAGGGAATGGTCTCAAGAACAGCGGGTCATGTGACACTAAAAAGCTTCTGCATGGATAACAGAATAATGAGAATATCACGAAACAGTCTACAGAATACATAAACAAAAAGTTTGAGACAAAAATAGAAGCCAGACAAATTTATCCTCAGAGTAGGAAAATAATGGTGAAAATTAAACACCTACAAAACAAGTTATCTAATCAGTAAGTGTGTCTAATGATCTTAAACCAAAAGTTCTTAAATAGAAAATTAGAAGGGGCCAGATATATGAATAAAGTACTCAATATTTATTTATTTTTTATTGATGAAAAACTTTGATTTGTATTGGGTTCCAAAGCACTAAGAGGCCATCATGGTGGGGAAACCTGACAGGAAATGGCAGGTTTGGCTGGAGGAGCAGGAAGCTGAGAAATGGCATCTTCTGTTACAAACACAAAGCAGAAGAATGAGCTGGGATTCTGAGTGCTTGTCATTTTTTAACTTGTTCATAATTTTATTTTTACAAGTATATGCATATAATTTTGTACTTTGTCTAGGATGTGACAAAGGTATTACATGTATTTTTTTTCTTTTTAGTTTTTCTGTAACATGATATCCTTATTGAATATTTGCGAATTTCACACTATGTGCCCTCATCACACTTGCTTGCCATTTGTCTCAGATCTACCATCCCACCATTGCATCCTCCCATGAAAAGGAAAACAAACAAACAAACAAACAAAAATCAATAGCAGGTCCCATTTGTGTTTCCCATGTATGAAATGAACAATGGGTAAACTCCCAGTAGCCAACCCCTTCAAGATAACTGAGTCTTTCCCCAGTATCCGACCCCTCCGCTCAACCCCATTCCTGCCAGAAGTCTTCAAATGCAAACGGCTACAATTCAACATATTTGTCTCAATTTTAAGAACACTATTTAATAGCTTTCTGTCTAGACTCTTTCATTTTAGGGTAATGGAGGGAAGAGACTCTCACAGAAGCCTTTGTCTCTCATTCTCAACTATGAGTATATTGTCATTGATATCGCTACAAAACTAGCTTATTATCCATAACAACCAGTAGCAGCATGGACCATAGACTTCCACATGATTTACAGTAGCAACATGGATCATGGACACCCTTAGACCTCTGGTGGCAACAAGAAATACAGTCCTCAACATGGTCTCCTAAGGCAGCATGTATTATAGACATCAACATGGCCTCCAGTGGTAGCACTGGCCACAGACACCAGCATAGCCCTGGTTACAGCAAGGAACATGGCCTCTGCAGAAGTACAGACCACTGATGTCTTTCAAAGAGGCTTAATCCAAAAAACAAACCATTCTTCACCTCAGATATTTGTTTTTGCTCAAAGCAAGGGTGATTGTACAGCTGAGCAGTTCCTTCTGGGGCAGAACCTGAGCAAGCTCCAGCATGCTACACAGTGCCATTTCAGCCCTATTTGGAACAACATGCTCCTCCATCTGCTCTCACTGCTAGTGTCTCTAGTTCTACTAGTATACTTCATTCTGCCATCTTTTTCACCTCTCTATCAGTATTCAATAACCTCATCCATTAAAAAATAAATAAACAGAAAAAAGGAGACAGAGAGGATAAAGAAAAGAAAATTGCTTTAAAATTTATCTCAAATATTCCCTCAACAGAATGGTTATCATCAAGAAAACAAATGACCGGGAGTTGAGCGGGGCGGACTCCAAGATGGCAACAACCAGCATGCACCATATCTGAGGGGCAGAAGATCCAAAACTCCAAAACTGGTGAGTGGAGAGGTGGCAGAAGCTAGAACACCAATATTAAGGCTTCCTGGGTTAGAGGGGCCAACTTGTGAGTTGGGACAGTTTGGATCCAGGCACAGACTTCTTCTATTCCCTGCTCAGCTTCTGCTATGACAGTGGCCACTGCCCCAAGTACAAGCCTCCCTGCTCAGTGACAGCCCCAAGTACTGGAGTCTTTGTCTGGCTTCACAAGCCTCTGTGCTCCCTGAGACTGCAGAGGCAACCCCAACTTTGGGCCTCCCTCCATGGTGGCCAATTAGTGGACACCACGGACAAATCTCCTACACTTTAATTTGCCCTTGTGGGCACAAATCTGAGAGTAAAAAGCCCAGAGAACTAGGGAAGGAGACCCTTATGCTTTCCTCATATTCCTGTGAGTGAGTAAGTGAGTGCATCTTCAAGTGGGTGCATGTAAAATCCCAGATCCAGAGCCCTTCTATGCTAGCGGCAAGACATGGGATCCTTCTCACCCACAGTTGGTAACATTGGGATCCTTGGGAAAATGTTCTCAACATTCAAGCCCCTGTTCTGTGGGTATCCCAGTGGTGTAAGAGCAAACAGTTCCTGGAGCCAAAAGGGTGCAACCCTGACCAATCTGAGTGATTAGAGGAGAGTAGAACAGGCCTGCGGGCCACTGAGGATTTCAGTGAACCTGCACATGTGCACCGTGTCTGCAAAATGCACCAGCATCCCTACCTATGCTTAAGCTCTACCCTTCCAGCCATCTAGCACATACTAGTACACTGTCTTCCAAGTCAGACTTCCACAAACACTCAAACGCTTACTCACATGTACCTGAAACCTTCCTCCCTTACCTACAGCTGAAACACCAACTAGCACTCTCGAACCAGGGGACCTATCTCATCTTCCTGAAGAATACCCCAGACGCTAGACACAGATGGACCCTGTCCGAAGTACAGACTCAAGGAACAAACAGAGAAGGTTACAGATAAGCAGATGGTTACAGGTCGGCATAAGAACTCATCCAACAAAAATCAGGATATCATGGCTTCAGCAGCAACCCTAAAAATCAATGGACATTTTAATTCATCAAAAACACAAGAAAATGATCTCAAATCTATGCTTATCCACTTATTAGAGGCACATAAAGAGGAAACAACAAAACAATACCAAATAAAATAGAACACCATAGATTAGATTAGAAAAAAAGCTCACATCACATCATAGTCAAAACACTAAATCTACAGAACAAAGAAAAAATATTAGAAGCAGCCAGGGAAAAAGGCCAAGTAAATCTATGAGAATCACACCAGCCTTCTCAACAGAAACTATGAAAGCCAGAAGGGCCTGGGCAGTTGTCATGCAGACTCTAAGAGACCACAGATGCCAATTTAGACTACTATACCAAGCAAATGTTTCAATCAACATAGGTGGAAAAAAAAAAACATTCCATGACAAAACCAAGCTCAAACAATATCTACCCAGCAACCTATCCCTACACAAGATACTAGAAGGAAAACTCCAATCTAATGAAATCAACTACACCCAAGAAAACTCTGGGTGTAGATAACTTCACAACAAAGAATTAAAAAAAAAAAAAAAAAAAAAAACAAGAAAACAAGCAGACAAACACCCTATCATCTCCAACTCCACAATCAAAGGAACCAACATTTATTGGTCTCTATTATCTATAAATATCAACGGAGTCAACTCTCCAATAAAGAGACACAGACTAGTAGACTGGTTGTGGAAACAGGATTCAACATTCTGCTGCATCCAAGAAATACACTTTTGCAAAAAACACTACTTCAGAGCAAAGGACTAGAAAAATGTTTTCAAGCAAATGGACCCAGAAAACAAGCTGGGATAGCTATCCTAATATCTGATAAAATAGACTTCCAACCACAAGTAATCAAAAAAGATGAGGAGAGGCACTTCATCCTCATCAAAGAAAAAATCACTAGGAAGACATCAAAATCCTGAACATCTATGGACCAAATGCAAGAGTACCTGCATTTGTAAATGAAACGTTCATAAAGCTTAAATCACACATGTAACCCTACACCTTAATAGTAGGAGACTTCAATACTCTACTCTCACCAAAGGACAGACCATGTAGACGGAAACTAAATAGGGAAACAATGACAATTACAGCAGACCTAAATTAAATGGACCTAATAGATGTCTAGAGAACTTTTCACCCAAATTCAAGAGTATACCTTCTTCTCAGCACCTCAAGGAACTTTCTCCAAAGTTGACCATATAGTCTGGCAGAAAGCAAGCCTAAACATAAACAAGGAGTTTGAAATAAGCCCTTGTATCCTATCAGACCACAATGGCCTAAAACTAGACCACAACAACAGCAGAAATAACAACAAAAAGCCTACATAAACATGGAAACGAAGCAACTCTCTACTCAGTGACAGCTGGATCAGGGAAGAAATGACAAAGAAATTAGAGACTTCCTAAAATTAAATGAAAATGAAGGCACAACTTACCCAAACTTATGGGACACATTGAAAGCAGTTCTAAGAGGAAAGTTCATAGCACTAAGTACCTCCAGAACCTCCAGAAAGAAGTTTGAGACATAGAAAAAGATCTGGAGAGGACAGGAACTCCACAAGGAGAGCAACAGAACCGGAAAATTTGAGCACAGGGGTCTTTTCAGAGACTCATACTCCAACTAAGTACCATGCATGGAGATAACCTAAAACCCCTGCACAGATGAAGCCCATGGAAGTTCAGTGTCCAAGTGGGTTCCATAGTAATGGGAAGAGGGACTGCCTCTGACATAATCTGATTGGCTTGCTCTTTGATCACTTCCCTCTGAGGGAGGAGCAGCCTTACCAGGCCACAGAAGATGACAATGCAGCCACTCCTGATGAGATCTGATAGACTAAGATCAGAAGGAAGGAGAGGAGGACCTCCCTATCAGTGGACTTGGGGAGGGGCATGCGTGAAGACGGGGGAGGGAGGGTGGGATCAGGAGGGGAGGAGGGAGAGGCTTATGGGGGGTTACAAAGTGAATAAAGTGTAATTAATAAAAATAAAAATAAAAAAGTGAAAAAAAAAAAAAGAAACAACTTAATGGTACACATAAAAGCCCTGGGTGGTGGGGCGGGAGAAGAAGCAAACACAACCAAGAGGAGTGGACAATGGGAAATAATAAGACTCAGAGCTGAAATCAATAAATTAGAAACAAAGAACACAATTCAAGGAAACAATGAGACCAAGAGCTGGTTTTGAGAAAATCAACAAGATAGACAAACCCTTAGCCAAACAAAATAAAAGGCAGAGAGAAAATATCCAATACAGCAAAATCAAAAAACAAAAGGGCAACATTATGATAGACATTGAGGAAATCCAAACAATCAGTAAGTCTATAAAATCCTATATGCCACAAAATTTGAAAATCTAAATTAGATGGACAATTTACTTGATATATTCCATTTACTAAAATTAAATCAAGATCAGGTAAATAGATTGAATAATCCTATATCACCCAAAGAAATAAAAGCTGTTATAAAAGTCTCCCTTACAAAAAAAGCCCAAGGCCAGGTGGTTATAGCACAGAATTCTACCAGAAATTCAAAGAAAAGCTATCTCAAATTCTCTTCAAACTATTCCATTAAATAGAAACAGAAGGAACATTAGGAAACTCATTCTATGAAGCCAGAGTCAACTTGATACCTCAACCACACAAAGACCTAACAAAAGAGAACTTAAGACCTATCTCTCTTATAAACATTAATGCAAAAATATTCACTAAAATACTCGCACACTGAATCCAAGAACACCTAAACAATAATACCCATCATGACCAAGTAGTGTTCATCAGAGGCATGCAGGGGTGATTCAATAAATGGAAGTCCATCTATGTACTCCACCATATAAACAAACTCAAGGGGAAAAACCACATGAACATCTTCTTAGATGCCCAAAAAGCATTTAGCAAAATACAAAACCCATTCATGTTTAAAGTCTTGGAGAGATCAAGGATACAAGGCACATACTTAAACATACTAAAGACAATATACAGCAAACCTATAACCAAGATAAAACTAAATGAAAAGAAATTTAAATCAATCCCACTGAAATCAGGAACAAGGCAGGGTTGCCCACTCTCTCTGTATCTCTTCAACATAGTACTTAAAGTTCTAGCTAGAGCAATCAGACAACTAAAGGAGATCAAGGGAATACAAATTGAAAAGAAATAAGTCAAAGTATCATTATTTGCAGATGATATGATAGTACACATGAATGACTCCAAAAATTCTACCAGAGAACTCCTGCAACTGATAAACAAGTCAAGCAAAATGGCTGCATATAGAATTAACTCAAAAAAAAAAAATTGTATCCCTCCTGCATATAAAAGACAAAAGGGCTGACCAAAAAATTAGGGAAATACCATCCTTCACAAACATCCTACCACAAACAACACAAAATACCTTGGTGTGACGCTAACCAAGCAGGTGAAAGACCTGTTTGAAAAAAACTTCAAGTCTCTGAAGAAAGAAATTGAAAAAGATATCAGAAGATGGAAAGATCTCCCATGCCCGTGGGTCGGTAAGATTAATAACATAGAGAAAACAACCATCCTTCCAAAAGCAATCTACAGATTCAATGCAATTCCCATCAAAATACTAACACAATTCTTTACAAATGTTGCAAAAACAATTATCAACTTCATATGGAAAAACAAAACCCCAAGAATTTCTAAAAGAATCCAGTAGAATAATGAGCTTCTAGAGGTATCTCAATCCCTGATCTCAAGCAGTACTACAGAACAACAATAATAAAAACTGCATAGTACTGTCATAGAAACAGAATGGTGGATCAATGGAATCGAGTAGAAGACCAAGAAATAAACCCACACACTGATATACAACTAATTTTTGACAAAGATGCTAAAACCATACGATGGAAAAAAGATATCATCTTCAACAAATGATGCTGGATTAAGTCAATGTCTACACAAAGAAAATGCAAATAGATCCATACTTATTACCCTGCACAAAACTAAATTCCAAGTAGATCAAAGACCTCAATATAAAACCAGACACACTAAACCTGTTAGAAGAAAAAGTGGGGAAGAACCTTGTGCTCATTGGCACAGGAGACAAATTCCTGAATATTATACAAATAGCACAGGCTCTAAGATCAATAATCAATAAATGGGACCTCGTAAAACTGAAAAGCTTCTGTAATGCAAAAGACACTGTCATAGAAACAAAACAACAGCATACAGACTAGGAAAGGAATTTCACCAATCCTATATCTGACAGAGGACTAATATCCAGAATATATAAATAACTCAAGAAGTTAAAAGCAACAAATCAAGTAATTCAAATAAAATTGGGGTTCTGACCTAAATAGAGAATTATCAATAGAGGACTAGTGGATTAAAGAGAAACACTTAAAGAAATGCTCAATGTCCTTAGTCATCAGGGAAATGCAAATCAAAACAACCCTGAGAGTTCACCGTATGTCCATCAGACATTAAAAACTCAAGTGAAAACACATGATGGAGAGGATGTGGAGAAAGGGGAACCCATGTCCATTGCTGGTGGGAAGGTAAATTTCTACAACCAGTTTGGAAATCAATCTGGAGATTTCTCAGAAAATTAGGAACAGTGCTACCTCAGGATTCAGCTATACCACTCTTAGACATATATCCAAAACATGTGAAAGTATACAACAGGGACATTTGCTCAACCATGTTTGTAGCAGCTTTATGAGTAATAGCCAAAATTTGGAAACAATCCAGATGTCCCACAACGGCGGAATAAATACAGAAATTGTGGTACATTTACACAACAGAACACTGCTCAGCTATTAAAAACAAGGAAATCATGAAATCTGCACACAAATGGTGGGAACTAGAAAAGATCATCCTGAGTGAGGTAACCCAGAAACAGAAAGACATATGGTATATACTCACGTAAAAGTGGGTATTAGTCCTATAATAAAAGACAAACATCCTAAAATCCATACTCCTAAAGGAGCTAAACAAGAAGAACACTAGGGAAGTTTCTCAATCCTCACTCAGAAAGCAAATGAGGTAGACATTTGAAGCAGGAAAAAATAGTGAACAGGACAGGACCTTAACACAGATGGCCACTGAAAGACTCTACCAAACAGGGCATCAAATCAGATGTTGAGACTCATAGCCAAAATTTGGGCAGAGTGCAGGAACTCTTATGAAAGAAAGGGGAGATGCAAAGACATGAAGGGGATAGGAGCTCCACAAGGAGAGTAACAGAACCAAAATATCTGGGCACAGGGGTCTTTTCTGTGACTGATATGCCAACCAAGGACCATACATGGAGATAAGCTAGAACCCCTGCTCAGATGTAGACCATGGTAGCTCAATGTCAAAGTGGGTGCCTAGTAAGGAGAAGAGGGACTGTCTCTGACATGAACTCAGTGGCTGGCTCTTTGATCACCTCTCCCTGAGGGGGTAATAGCCTTAGCAGGCTACAGAGGAAGACAATGCAACCAGTCTTTATGAGGCCTGGTAGCTTAGTGTCAGATGGAAAAGGAGGAGAACCTCCCCTGTCAATGGACTGGGGAAGGGGCATGGGAGAAAAAGAGTAAGGCACGTGGGATTTGGAAAGGATGAGGGAAGGAGCTACAGTTGGGATACAAAATGAATAAATGGTAATAATCAAAAAATGTAAAAAAAGGAATCCATCAGACATTGTGGATGAGGGTACAAACTGACATAAATCAACGTGCAGTTATCTCAAAACCAAATGACAGATCTGCTAAATGTGACCATCACACTGGGTATATGCCTGAAGGGCTCTCAGTCAACGTGCCAAACCGATATTTGCACATTCATGTTTATTGAACTATGATTCATGACAAGTAGGTGCTACAAACCTTGGTGTCTATTAACAGAAGACTATTATTCTGTTAATTAAGAAAGTATGGTGCATACAAAAATTATATTTTATACAGAGAGAAAGAAAAGAAAATTGTGAGATTTATATACAAATGAATACACTTGGAAATGATGAGGTTAACTGACGTAAATCAGATTCAAAAAGACAAACACATTATTTTTGAACATAGATTTGTATGTAAGCAATTATATGTATATATGTAAAGTCATATATGTTGTGTGTTTCAGTGTGTACCAGAGTTCTAAAATTATACATGTGTGAATACATTGGGAATGTGTGTATACACCATGAAATTAGAAAGAAAATAATGATGGGAGAGAAAGAATTATTAAGGGATGGGGGAAAGTGAATGTCATAAAATACATGTGATAATAATCAGGAGAGATGATCTCAGGAGAGAAAGGGAAACAGGCAGAGGGAAGAGTTGGTCATGGCTAGACCAGTCAGTTGGAAAAATAATAACAATATACAGTGACACAAATTTATAAAAATGCCATGGTGAAACACATTGTTTTGCATGCTAAATTAAAGAAATTATTTTTAATCATATGTAAACGTAAAACGTTCAATCTCATATTTTACAAATTATAAAATAAAAATGGCTTCAACATTAATAATATAAGAATCACAGTTCTTTTCACCCAGTATTTCTCTTATTTTTAGAAATTAGGCAAAAATCTGTTTTGTGCAAAAATATTTCTGATGTATCAAGTGAGAAATAAATATCCCTTTATGATATGCATAATACAATTCATTTGTATAAGATGTTTAAGAAGTTATAGCAAATGAGGAGAAGAAATTTTAACTGTTTACAATTTGAAGAATGATAGCTGAGCTGAGCATATCAAGATACATTTCAGTTTAGAAATGGAAAAATGTTTATAAAAGGTTTTAGAAGGCTTATGTAAGGTTTTTATGCCTTATCAGGAGAAGAATGTCTGAAACAGAGGAAATAGCCAGGTCCTGTTGCTCTCCTTGTGGAGTTTCTGTTCCCTCCAGGTCCCCCTTCTTTCATAGGTTTCTCTGCATTCTGTCAAAACTTTGGTTAAGAGTCTCAGCTCTGCTTTGATACACTGCTGGGTAGAGTCTTTCAGAGGCCCTATGTGGTATGCTCCTGTCCTGTTTCCTGTTTTCTCCTTCTTCCAATATTCATCCTGTTTGTCTTTCTGAGTGAGGATTGATCATCTTCCCTAGGGACCTCCTTCTTGCTTAGCTTCTTTAGGTATATAGATTTTAGTACGTTTATGCTATATTATAGGTCTACATTATATATCCACTAATAAGGGAGTATATACCGTGTGTGTCTTTCTGCTTCTGGGATATCTCACTCTGGATGATCGTGGGGAAGAGCCTAGAACTCATTGGCACAAGAAACAACTTCCTGAACAGAACACCAAGAACACAGGCTCTAAGACCTACAATCAATAAATGGGACCTCATGAAACTGAAAGGTTTCTGTAAAGCAAAGGACACTGTCGTCAGAACAGCCTACAGACTGGGTAAGGATCTTCACCAACCCTATATCTGACAGAGGACTAATATCCAGAATATATAAAGAACTCATGAAGTTAAAAAAGCAACAAATCAAGTAATCCAATTAAAAAAAATGTGGTACAGAGCTAAACAGAGAATCCTCTGTAGAGGAATATAAAATGGCAGAGAAACACTTAAAGAAATGCTGGACATCCTTAGTCATCTTGGAGATGCAAATCAAATGTCCGGGTCATTACAAAGATACTGATGTGGAAACAGTTCTGTTTGAGAATTAACAGGAAGAAAGCCTTAGCTGGAGACTATGAAGTAACACAAGTAGAGGAGAAGAAAGGGAGCAATTCAGACTCTTACAGATACCTGACCTTTACTCTGCATGAAATGAGGAGCAAAGCCTTCTCAGCTTTCTGTTACACACACACACACACACACACAAAAAAAAAAAAAAAAAAAAGAAAGAAAGAAAGAAAAAAAGAAAAGACACACACAAACAAATAAAAACAAAACAATGTGGCCAGGCTTATATTAGCTGGTATGTGAAAAGGTATGTGGATGAGCAAGGGATGCTGCTGAAAGGGCCGCTAAAGGAGTGTCCCAAGATTTTATTAAAAAGTGAGACCTGATAAGCTAGAGTCAGATGCAAGAGGAGGAGGACCTCTTGTATCAGTGAACTTAGAGAGGGGCAGGGAGGAGATAAGGAAGGGAGGGTGGGATTGGGAGGGAATGAGGGAAGGGGCTACAGCTGGGATGCAAAGTAAATAAAGTAATTAATATTTTAAAAAAATAAAAATTTAATTTTTAAAAGAGTGACTGAACCTGCTAAGATGATAGTAAAGTTGTGGTGAAAGACATTGGCAGCATACATTCTTATAGTCACCACGTATTGGGGGTGGGGCTTGAGCATAAGCAAAGCCCTTTGGGATCGGGAGGAAATCTAAATGAGTCACTTCTTTTGTATCAGAAATAACAATTGTCTTAGTGATCAGTCTCCTAAATAGGTAATTTCAGTAGCTTTCTAACTAGAATTCTTCCTCTTCCCCTTCTCTGGTACCAACTCCTCACAGCAACTGATTTCTTTAGAATGTTTTTCGTATAATTTTTATTTTTTATTATTATAATTTTGTATATTTTTAAAATTTAAATTTATTTTTTATAATTTATTCATTTTACATCCACATTTTAGTCCCCCCCCCCTTGTCTCTTCCTGGTCCCACTCTCCCTCCATCCTCCCGACTATTCCCCTCACCTAGTCCTCAGAAAAGGCAAAAAATCATCCTGAGTGAAGCAACCCAGAACCAGAAAGACACGCATGGAATATATTCACTTATAAGTGGATATTAGCCATACAATACAGGATAACCATACTACGATCCACAGATATAAAGAGGCTAAGTAACAAGGAGGACCCCAGAGAGGATGCTTAGTTTTCAATCAGAAGGGCAAATAGAATAGACAGTGGAAGTGGTTGAAGAGAGGGAACAGGATGGAGCCTAGAATTTAATTCTTATCATTATCCCAGGAAAAATAACTTCATGGGCTTCCCAGTTTAATCCTTATATAAATTTCATTTATTTATAAATTTAATATAAGTTCATGAGTTTACATGAACTTTCTTAACCATTCATGTCCTTTAACCAGATCAAAGCATACCTCAGATATGCTGGCTGATTTCTATGCCATGTATTCTTTATCAGGATTTTTCCTGGTCCTATAACTTTTTCCAAAGTTATTGATTGATTGATTTACTTACTTATGTATGTTGGTGTTCTAAGATGAGGTTTCTCTGTGTAGCCTTTGCTCTCCTGGCACTTGCTCTTTTACCAGGTTAACCTCTGCCTCCCAAGTAATGGGATTAAAAGCCTGGGCCAAAACCACCCAGCTTTTTTTTTTTTTTTTTTTTTTTTTTTTTTTTTTTTTTTTTTTTT
>NW_026585504.1:36175828-36189585 GCF_907164565.1 Psammomys obesus
CTTTTTTTTTTTTTTTTTTTTTTTTTTTTTTTTTTTTTTTTTTTAATTTGTTAAGGACAGTTGATGTAATTTTTTTAAAACATGTACATATGTAAGTTCGAGACTACCGTAGGGGAAGACCATCGTGGGCTAATAAATATCAAGTCAAGTACACATGTAATGAAAAAGTACAAAGCGGTTACGAAGGATCAAGCTTCATTTAACACTAAAATATCCACCAGTTGGTTTTTAACCAGTTTTTGTGTGTCTTGGCACTCTAGCAATATTGTCAAGCTAATGGGTTGCAGTGAAAACCTTATTAATCACATTATTTTCTAAAATTGCTTGACTGAAGAGTTCTTATGGAAAAGATCTCTTTTTACCAATGCTTATCAATGCTGCAAGATTAGTACACGACTGTTGTAAGTCTAGGTGATCTGTTTTAGACATGCTGGAGGCCGACGGAGGCAAACTCGACAGTATTACTTGCTATTCTTCTGGCTTAAATTCTAAAATGTGCAAATCTCTCTGCAAAATCGCTTTCATGATTTTTAGGGAAATTAAACTGCTAAATATCTTACAGCCATCCATGTAAACATAATAATCAGGAAATTTATTTGAAACCTCTACAATGAGTAGGCAGAAAGTGCAAACGCCTTTTAGGAAGCAAGAGGAGTCATTAAGGAAGCAGTAATCTAGTCTTGGGTGTCCACAGAGCAGCTCTGCAGTAACTAACAGATGAACACCACCTATTTTTCACTTCTTAAATTTGATGAACTGTGAGCAGCTATGATTTTTTTTAAAAAAAAAATGGAGCTCCAGGATCCTAAATGTATTTAGGCATCACAATCATCAATATGATGCTCTGAAATTTTAAGTCTTAAATGTGTTCATATCGCCAGTTAAAATCATGAAAGTATGAAAAAAGATTTATACTTTACATAAGAGAAAGTTTAAATACCTTAAGAGTCACATGTCATGATAGTTATTCTCTAATATTTCAATAAGAACTTTAATTATTTTTACTTTAATAATATGTGAAATTAATTAAGTTTCCAGAAAGACCATTTTCCTTAGCACTGTGTTCCTTAAAGAAATGAACCACTCTTGTCCTACAAAAGCTGGAGCAGTGACAATTATTTAGAATTCAATCTATAGAACAGTTTCACACGAGGGGCTACCAAAACCCTCTTTTTATTTGAAACCTCATAAAACTGATGCACCTCTTTCAAGGTAATTAAGCTCAAATCACAAAAAGATTTGGCCACAAGGCACAGGGGAGCTGGTAATAAGATATTCAGCCTTTTATCTCCATGAAATTGGCCTGAGAGTGTATTGAGCTGATAATGGATAAAAGCAGCAAGTGTATGCCAACAGATTCAGGGGTCTTAGGAGCTGATTTGTGAGTCCCGGACTGTTTCCATGTTTCTGTTGCTAACTGGCTTCTTGTTAAGCATGTGAAGGTCAGAGTCATGCTGTAAATACCTCTCTACTCTCAACATTACATATCATTTTTTAAGTTTGTGTGTCCTCACAGTCAACCCTAAGCTACTCAGAAATTATTATCCCTCCTGGTTTCACCAACTAATGATACACAGGAGGCATAACGATTTGTTATTGAATTAGTGCTTGACCTATAAGGATTTTCTTACACACCTAAATTATCAGTTTTTTATATATTTTTCACATAGGAAAATCTTAACACCCAGGACTGAAGAAATGGTCCAAAGGTTAAGATCATGCACAATATTCATAATATAAGATCCACAACTGCCTGTAACTCCAGCATTAGGGGATCTGATACATTTCTCTGGTTGTTTTCTGATCCTCTGCTTGTGTGCACATGGCAACAGAGAGAGACATGAACTTACACATAATTAAAACTAGAATAAATGCTTTTATAGTGCACAAAACTGAATATCACTCATTCCTACTGAAAGATTATGAATGGAAGAAAGGGGAAACACAAACATAATTTTGATCCACAGCCAAGACATTTTTTTCTTTAGACATTTTTGTTGTTGAAAATGATTTTCATTATTATTATTATTATTATTATTATTATTATTATTATTAATTATTGTTATTATTATTAATAACAATTTATTCACTTTGTATCCCAGTTGTAGACCCCTCCCTCATCTCCTAACATCTTACCTACCCTTCCTTTTACCCCCTCTTCCCTTCCTCTAGTTAAATGGTAGGGGAAGTCCTCATCTCCCACTATCTGACCCTAGTCTATCAGGTCCCTTAAGGACTGACTGCCTGTATCCCTGGATCCTCTTTCTCTGTGGCCTAGTAAAGCCACCCCTCCAGGGGGGGCCATCAAAAAGAAGGCAACCTACCTCATGTCAGAGACCGTCTTTTCTTCCCTTACCAGGGAACCCACCAACGTGGAGACTAGACTGCGTAGGAGCTACATTCGAGAAGGTCTAGATCCTTTCTATGTATGGTCTTTGATTGATGCATCTGTCTCTGACGCCCTTCTCTGGGGCCCTGCAATTTTGGCTTTCTTTGTGTTCTTGAGTGGCTCCTATTCCCTCTGTTTCCTTTTATATCCCTCTTTTCACATAAGACTCCCTGCACTCTGTCCAAAGTTTGGCTGTGACTCTCTGCATCTGCTTCTATCTCCTGCTGTTTGGAATCTTTTAGAGAACATCTGTGGTAGGCTCCAGTCATGATCACTCTCTTTTACAGCTTCCAGTGTCTATCCTGTTTTCCCTTCTGAATGAGAATTAACAGTCTTTCCTAGGCTCCTTGTCATTTAGCTTCTTTAGATCTGTAGATTTTAGTATGTTTATCCTACATAATAAGGGTAATATTCACTTATAAGTGACTATATACTTGTATACCATGCATGTCTCTGTTTCTGGGATATCTCACTTAGGATGATCTTTTCTAGCTCCATCCATTTGCCTGCAAATTTCATAATTTCCTTGTTTTTTAATAGCCAGGTAGTATTCCAGTTTGTAAATGAAACCAACATTTCTTTATCTATCTTCAGTTTTGGAACATCTAGGTTGTTTCCAGATTTTGACTATTACAAATAAAACTGCTATGAATGTAGTTAAGTAAATGTCCTTGTTGTATGGTTGAGCATCTTTCAGTTAAATGCCCAGGAGTGGCATAGCTGGAACTTGAAGCAGCACTATTCCCTGAGAAAGCGCCAGATTGATTTCCAAAGTACTTGTACAAGTTTACAAATCCATCAGTATATCCTCTCTAGCATGTGTTATCACTTGAGTTTTTTATTTTTGCCATCCTGATGGGTGTAAGGCAGAATCTCAGAGTGGTTTTGAGTTGCATTTCCCTAATGACTAAGGGCATTGAGCATTTCTTTAAGTGTTTCCCTGCCATTAGATAAACCTCTGTTGAGACTTCTCTGCTTAGCTCTGTACAGCATATTTTAATTGGATTACTTGATTTGTTGCTGTTTAACTTCTTTAGTTCTTTATATATTCTAGATATTAGCCCTTTGTCAGGCATAGGGTTGGTGAAGATTGTTTCCCAGTCTGTCCGTTGCTATTTTGTTCTGTTGATAGTGTCCTTTGCTTTACAGAAGCTTTTCAGTTTCATGAGGTCCTATTTATTGATTGTTGATTTTAAAGCCTGTGCTATTGGTGTTCTGCTCAGGAAATTGACTTCTGTGTCAAAGAGTTCAAGGATCTTTCCAAATTTTTCTTCTAACACATTTAGTGTGTCTGGTTTTATGTTGAGGTGTTTGATTCACTTGGACTTTACTTTCCTTCTGGATAATAAATATGGATCTATTTGAATTTTTCTATGTGTAAACACCCAATTAGACCAGCACTACCTGTTGAAGATGTTTTGTTTTTTCCACTGTATGGTTTTGGCTTTTTTGTCAAAATCAGGTGTCCTTGGGTGTGTAGATTTATAGCTGGGTGTTAGATTCTATTCCATTGATCCACCATTCTGTTTCTATGCCAGTACCACACCATTTTTTATTACTGTTGCTCAATAGTACAATCATGGATGCAATTACCTCCACAAGTTCTTTTATTGTACAGGGATATTTTAGCTATTCTGGGTTTTTTGTTTTTTCAATCCCACCTTCCCTTCCTCATCTCTACCCTGCCCCTTTCCAAGTCCACTGCTTGGGGAGGACCTCCTCCCCTTTCATCTGACCCTGTTTTATCAGGTGTCTTCCTGATGGGGTACAGAGATAAACAGAGACTTCTCTGTAGAGAAATATAGAATGGCAGAGAAACACTTAAAGAGATGTTCAACATCCTTAGCCATCAGGGAGACACAAATCAAAATAACCCTGAGATTTCACGTTATACCCATCAAAATGGCTAAAATCAAAAACTCAAATGACAACACATACTGGAGAGGTTGTGGGGAAAGGGGAACCTTCCTCCTTTGCTGATGGGAATGTAAACTGGTACAACCACTTTGGAAGTCAATCTGGCACTTTCTCAGACAATTAGTAATAGTGCTTCCCCATGAACCAGCTATACCACTGCTAGGCATATACCCAAAATTTCTTTCTTTATTTCTTCACTGACCCAGCTTTCATTGAGTAGAGAGTTGTTCAGTTTCAATGTGTTTAGGCCTATTGCTATTTCTGTTATTGTTTAGGTCTAGTTTTAGACCGTGGTGATCTGATATAATACAAGGGATACTTTCAATCTTCTTGTATCTGTTGAGGCTTGCTTTGTGCCCTACTATATGGTCAACTTTGGAGAAGTTTCCATAGGATTCTGAAAGAAGTTATTTTCTTTGTGTTTGGGTGAAAAGTTCTGTAGATATCTATTAGGTCCATTTGTTTTAAGACCTCAGTAAGTGTCATTTTTTCCCTAGTTAGGTTCTGTATCAATGATATGTCCATTGGTGAGAATTGGGTATTGATGTCTCCCACTATTGAAATAATGGGACCAATATGTGATTTTAGTTTTAATAATGTTTTTTTTTATAAGTACAGGTGTCCTGGTATTTCAACATAGTTGTTCAGGATTGTGATATCCTCTTGGTATATATTTTTTTCCTTTGATTAGAATGGAGTGCCTTTCCCCATCTTTTTTTTATTAATTTTGGTTGAAAATATATTTTATTAGATATTAAGATGGCTACTCCAGCATGTTTCTTGGTTCTGTTTACATAGAAAGCCCTTTTCTAGCCCTTTATTCTGAGGTACTATATATCTTTGTTGCAGAGGTGTGTTTCTAGAATGCAACAGAATGCTGGATCCTATTTCTGCAAACGTTCTGTTGGTCTTTGTCTTTTTATTGGAGAATTAGTCCATTGATGTTGGTAGATATAGTGACCAATGAATGTTAGTTTCTTTTATTGTGGAGTTGGTCGTGATAATGTGCTTGTGTGATTTAAATTTTTTGTTGTGAAGTTATCCTGGTTTTCTTGGTTTTAGTTGACCTCAGGTTAGAATTTTCCTTCTAGTAGCTTCTGTAGGGCTTGCTTGCAGCATAAATATTGTTTAAATTTAGTTTTGTCATGGAATATTTTGTTTTCTCTATGTAAGTTGATTGAAATTTTGCTGGGTATAGTAGTCTGGGTTGGCATCTCTTAATGTCTGCATGATATCTGCCCAAGCCCTTCTGGCTTTTATGGTCTCTGTTGAGAAGTCTGGTGTAATTCTAATATGTCTATTTTATATGTACTGGGCCTTTTTCCTTGACCACTTTATTTTTTTCTGTGGTTTTTTTTTTGCATTTTAATTAATTATTATTATTATTTATTACAATTTATTCACTTTGTATTCCAGCTCTGGCCCCCTCCCTCATCTTTTCCCTATCCCATTCTCCCTCTAGTCTCCTCCTATGTCCCTCTCCTAGTCCACTGATAGGGGAGGACTTCCTCCCCTTCTATCTGACCCTAGCCTATCAGATCTCATCAGGACTGGCTGCATTGTCTTTCTCTGTGACCTGTCAAGGCTTCACCCCTCAGGGGGAGGTGATCAGAGAGCCTGCCACTGAGTTCATGTCAGAGACAGCCTTGTTCCCTTCCTAGGGCACCCACTTTGAGAATGGCTTTATGGGCTACATCTGAGTAGAGGTTTTAGGTCCTCTGTAGGCATGGTCCATGGTCAGGGTATCAGTTACTTCACGTGCCCCAGAGCCCAGCTCTGTTGGTCTACTTTTGGAGCTCCTGTCTCCTCCAGGTCTTTCTATCTTCCCCTTTTTTTTTCATAAAATTTCAGGCATTCTGTGCTTTTAATATGCTCTTTTTTTGTTCTGTAGTTTAGTGTTTGGTTATTATGTGGTACAAGGAATTTCTCTTCTGATTTACACTATTTGGTGTTCTGTAAATCTCTTGTATTTTTTTAAGATCATCTCTTTCTTTAGGTTTGGGAAATTTTCTTCTATGATTTTCTTTTTCTTTTTTTTAATTTTATTTTTCTTTTTAGTTACATTTTGTTAACTCTGTGTCCCAGCTGTATCCCGCTCCCTCATTCCCTCCCCAACCTCACACTCCCTCCTTGGTCTCCTCCCTGCCCCTTTCCAAGTCCACTGATAGGGGAGGACCTCCTCCCCTTTCATTTGACCCTTTTTTATCAGGTATCTTCAGGGCTGGCTGCAAAGTCCTCCTCTGTGGCCTAACAGACTGCTCCTCCCCTGGGGTGGGGGGGTCAAACAGCCTGCCCTTGAGATCCTGTTAGAAATAGTCCATGTTCCCCTTACTTTGGAAAACTACTTGGTTACTGAGCTACCACGGGCCACATCCGAGCAGAAGTTCTAGGTTATATCCATAGATGGTCCTTGGTTGAGTGTCAGTCTCAGAAAAGACCCTGTGCCCAGATATATTTGGTCCTTGTAGAGCTCCTATCCTTTCCATATCATACTAACTTCCCTTCTTTCATATGATTCCCTGCACTCTGCCGAGGGTTTGGTTATGAGTCTTAGTGTCTGCTTTGAAACACATGCTAGGTAGAGTCTTTCAGATGCCTTTTGTGGTAGACTCCTGTCATACGTTCAATGCACATCCCATTTGTGTTTCTAAATGAGGATTAATCACCTTCGCCTGTGTCCACTTTCTTGATTATCTTCTTTAGGTGTGTAGATTTCATTATGTTTATCATATCTTGTAGGTCTATATAAGCGAGTATATACCATGTTTGTCTTTCTCCTCCTGGGATACTTCACTCAGAATGATCTTTTCTGGATCCCACCATTTGCCTGCAAATTTCATGATTTCCTCCTTTTTGATTGCTGAGTAGTATTCCATTGTGTAAAAATACCACAATTTCTGTATCCATTCCTCCATTGATGGACATCTGGGTTGTTTCCAAGTTCTGGCTATTACAAATAAAGCTGCTACGAACATGGTTGAACAAATGTCCTTGTTGTGTACTTGAGCAAATTTTGGGTATATACCTAGGAGTGGTATAGCTGGGTCTTAAGGTAGCACTACTCCTAGTTGTCTGAGAAATCGCCATATTGACTTCCAAAGTGGTTGAACCAGTTTACATTCCCACCAGCAATGGAGGAGGGTTCCCTTTTCTCCACAACCTCTCCAGCATGTGCTATCACTTGAGTTTTTCATCTTGGCCATTCTGATTTCTATGATTTTCTTGAAAATATTTTCTGGACCTGGGATCTTTGAATCTTCTATTTCATCTATTCCTATTATTCTTAGGTTTTGTCTTTTATGTCTTTTCTTGGATGTTTTGTATTAGGAACCTTTCTGTTTTTATGTTTTCTTTGAGAGATATATCGATTTTTCAATTATATCTTCAACACCTGAGATTCTCTCCTCCATCTCTTGCATTCTGATGGTAATGTTTACCTCTGTGTTTCCTGATCTATTTTCTAAGTTTTACATCTCCAGGGTTTTCTTGATTTGTGTTTTCCTTATTGATTTCTAATTCTGTTCTCATGTCTTGAAAAATTGTATTCATTTCCTTCACCTGTTTTATTGTGGATTCCTGACTGTCCGTGATGGTCTCTATTTGATTAGTTATATTTTTCTGGATTTCTTTGTGAGATTTGTTAGTTTTCTCTTTATGTGCCTCTAATAACTGCATAATCATGGATGTATTGTCATTTTCCTGTGTTTAGGTTCATAAGAATTTCTATTCTTTTTTTTTTTATTTCTGGTAAAGCCACTATGTCTTGGGTTTTGTTAATTGTGTTCTTACACTTCCCTTTAGCCATCAGATTGTCTTGGCTGATTGTTCCTGAAGCCTGTACTGCAGACTGGGTCTGCCTTTTTCTGTAGTTTGGAGTAGTCTTCAGGAAGACAAGAAAAGGACAAGACCACAAGAATGAGTGCTAGTGATTCAGATGCAGCAGACTGTGTTCTTGTTCCTCAGATACATCTGGGCTACACCATCTTAGATAAGAAATCCATATGCTTCTATTTTTCCCCTGGTCTTCACAGGGTGCCCCAGCAGAAACTTGGCCTGGATGTTGGGAAGCTGCCCCAGGAATCCTGATGTTGTCCTCATGGGAGCAGGAGGGCTCTGATTTCTGGTTTCTAGAGTAGAGGGTTCTAGGACCTGGGGCTCTGCTCACATTTGCAGGAGTATGTGGAAAGTGCAGTTCATGACTCTTGGACCTGGTAGACAGCTATTGGAGCTTATAGCCAATCCACCTCAATGCAGGAGATGTTTCCTCCAGTCCAGAGAGTACCAAAGCTTATGCTCCAGGTCCAGCTGCCTGTCTACTCACTGGTTTCAGAGTTTTGGAATCTCTGCCCCTCAGATATGGTTCACACTGATGGCTGCCGTCTTGTGATTTCTGTATACATTTTTTAAACAATTCCCTTAGCTTCCTATTTTAACAACAACTGGTATAAAATGAGTGATTTCTAAGCAACCTGTTTTTACCCCTTTATTTTAACAAAATATTAGTCATTGCTACTAGTATTTGTTGAGGCAATGAATGTTTTTATTTCTGTTTATGTACAATTGCATCTGTACATCTAATTCCTTATTAGTAAATATTTAATATATTGTTTAGTTGTTTGTTATTTATGCATGCAGCTTTATCTGATTGTTTTCTCAGGAATACTGACAAAAACATTAATGGGATAAATAATGGAGAACGTAGTGATTCTGTAATTTGCTCCTTTATTTCATAGTCAACAAATATTATATATGCAACTATCAAGCATGAGCTTATGTGCTTAAAATATCAGCAAAACCAGCAGATTATAATAAATGTATACATGGACTTGACATTATAAGAAGAGGACAACATCAATATGAAAACATATTTTATCACTTATATTTAGTAACAGTAAAAATAAGTAGCCTGATATGGTGTAAAATGAGATATTTATTATTTGAAGTAGTTTGATCAGTGTAGGGTTGGTTGAAAAAATGCTACAGAATAATCATTTGAAAGATCCATTATGTACAGTGCCTCTATCCCGAAATCTGTCAATGGGAGAGTTATCTGTATTTAAAACATGTGAGCAAACATGTTCCTTCTATTTCTATTTTGTAGAATAGTTTGAGGAGAATTTGTGTTAGTACTTCTTTGAAGGTCTTGTAGAATTCTGCGCTGAAGCCATCTGGTCCAGGGCTTTTTTTGGAGGGGAGACTGTTAATGACTGCTTCAATTTCCTTGGGAGATATAGGGCTATTCAGTCTTTCTACCTGATCTTGACTTAATTTTGGTAGATGGAATCTGTCAAGAAAGTTATCCATTTCATTTAGATTTTCAAATTTTGTGCCATATAGGCTTTTGTAGTATGACCTAATAATCGTTTGGATTTCCTCAGTGTCTGTAGTTATGTCCCCATTTTCCTTTCTGATTTTGCTGATTTGTATGGTTTCTCTCTGCTTTTTAGTTAGTTTGGCGAAGAGTTTGTCTATCTTGTTGATTTTCTCAAAGAACCAGCTTTTTGTTTCATTGATTCTTTGGATAATTTTATTTGTTTCTAATTGATTGATTTCTGCCCTTAGTTTGATTATTTCCAGCCGTCTGCTCCTCTTGGGTGTATCTGCTTCTTTTTTTTCTAGGTTTTTCAGTTGGGCCATTAAGTTCTTTGTATGTGATGTTACGGATTTCTTCTTGTAGGCACTTAGTGCTATAAATTTTCCTCTGAGCACTGCTTTCAATGTGTCCCATAAATTTGGGTATGTTGTGCCTTCATTTTCATTGAATTCTAGAAAGTCTTTAGTTTCTTTCTTTATTTCTTCCTTGACCCAGCTGTCATTGAGTAGTAAGTTGTTCAGTTTCCATGTGCGTGTCGGCTTTTTGTTGTTTCCGTTGTTGTTGATGTCCAGCTTTAGTCCATGGTGGTCAGATAGTATACAAGGGATTATTTCAATCCTTTTGTATCTGTTGAGGCTTGCTTTGTGACCAACTATATGGTCTATTTTGGAGAAGGTTCCATGTGGTGCTGAAAAGAAGGTGTACTCTTTTGAGTTTGGGTGAAAAGATCTGTAGACGTCTATTAGGTCCATTTGATTTAGGGATTCTGTGAGTGCTTTTATTTCCCTATTTGGTGTCTGTCTGGTTGATCTGTCCCTTGATGAGAGTGGGGTGTTGAAGTCTCCCACTATTAAGGTATTAGGATCAATGTATGATTTAAGCTTTAATATTGTTTCATTTACGAATGTAGGTGCTCTTGTATTTGGGGCATAGATATTCAAAATTGTGATGTCCTCCTGTTGGATTTTACCTTTGATGAGAATATAGTGGCCCTCCTTATCTTTTTTGATTAACTTCGGATGAAAGTCTATTTTATTAGATATTAGGATGGCTACTCCAGCTTGTTTTCTGGAACCATTTGCTTGAAAAACATTTTTCCAGCCCTTTACTCTGAGGTAGTGTTTATCTTTGTTGCATAGGTGTGTTTCTTGGATGCAACAGAATGTTGGGTCCTGTTTCCGTAACCATTCTGTTAGCCTGTGTCTTTTTATTGGTGAGTTGAGTCCATTAATATTGATAGATAATATTGACCAATGCATGTTAGTTCCTTTTGTAATGGAGTCAATGATCTTACCTTGTTTCATTGCTTGTTTTCTTTTCATTTTTGTTGGGTATTATCTGTATGCCCTGTTTTCTTGGGTGAATTCATTTTCGTTGGATTGGAGTTTTCCTTCTAGTATCTTCTGTAAGGTTGGTTTGCTGTATAGATATTGTGTAAATTTAGTTTTGTCATGGAATATTTTGTTTTCTCCATCTATGTTGATTGAAAGCTTTGCAGGGTATAGTAGTCTGGGTTGACATTTGTGATCTCTTAGAGTCTCCATGATGCTTGCCCAGGCCCTTCTGGCTTTCATAGTTTCTGATGAGAAGTCTGGTGTGATTCTGATAGGTCTACCTTCATATGTTACTTGGCCTTTTTCCCTTGCTGCTTTTAATATCTTTTCTTTGTTCTGTAGATTTAGTGTTTTGACTATGATGTGACATGATGTGTTTCTTTTCTGGTCTAGTCTATTTGGTGTTCTGTAGGCCTCTTGTATATTTATGGACATCTCTTTCTTTAAGTTGGGAAAATTTTCTTCTATGATTTTCTTGAAAATATTTTCTGGACCTTGGAGCCTGGAGTCTTCTTTTTCATCAATTCCTATTATTCTTAGATTCTGTCTTTTCATAGCATCCTTGATTTCTTGGATATTTTGTGATTGGAATTTTTCTGATTTTACTTTTTCTTTGAGAGAAGTATCAATTTCTGCAAGTGTGTCTTCAGCTCCAGAGATTCTCTCTTCCATCTCTTGTATTCTGTTGGTGATGCTTACTTTTGTGGTTCCTGATCTTTTCTCCAAGTTCTCCAGCTCAAGAGTTTTCTCATTTTGTGTTTTCTTTATTGATTCTAATTCTGTTTTCATGCCTTGCACCATTTCTTCCATGTGTTTGAATTTGGATTCCTGCCTCTCTACGATGGACTCTATTTCTTTGTTCATTTCCTTTTTGTATGCCACTAATTTTTTCTCTACTTGTGCCTCTATTTGTTTGGCTATGTTTGCCTGTGTTTCTTTAAGGGTTTTGTCTATTTCTTCTTTCTTTACCTCCAATTGACTGGCCAACTCTTTGAAAGATTTGTTCATTTCCTCCTTATGAGTCTCAAATAATTGAGCCAGCATGGCTTTAAGGTAATTTTCCTGTGCTTCTGATGAGTTGGAGTATCCATCGATTTTGGGGTTTGTTGGTGAAGTCATGATGTCCTGATTTATGTTGGAAGTGTTCTTTCGCCTACCCCTGGCCATTGGCTTATCTGAGACCTTCCCTGTTTGTTTTTGGATTCTGCCGATCAGACTGGTACTGTCTCTCTCGAGTCTGGAGAATTCTTCAGGAAGTTGAGAGAGGTCCTGTGTCCTTAGCGTGTGCTGAGGACTAGCTGTACCTGTGGGAGGAAAGTACGCAGGTGCAAACAGAGGCAAATGCAAGCGTGCGTGCGTGCGTGTGTATATGTGTGTGTGTGTGTAAGTGGGTGTGGGCGTGTGTCTCGAGGGACAGAGTGATGGCTAATGTTGAACCCTTGAGTGTGTGGGAGGGGCTCTGCAATGTATATGTCGCAGGTGCTAGTGATGATCGCAGCGCAATTTCTGGCATTAACTGCCTTAACTCCTCAATTAGACCCACAGAGCAGGAACTTCAATGTTCCAAGTGCCCCTCTGTTTCCCAAAGTGGGTATATGGGTGGGAGGGGGTTCGATGCCTGGCTTCTGTTTTAGTAGGACCCAGGATTAGTGGAGCTGCAGATTCTCAAGGGTGCACTCACTTACAGGCAGGTCACTTGGCAGAGATCGGGATATCTGGGCTCTCTGCTCTCTGGTTTGGCCCTGCTTCTTTGATGTGCTCCGCCAGTTCCGTGCTGTTGTCACTGCCAGGTTATGAGGTCTTGCTGCAGCTGGAGATTTCAGGGTGGTCACGTCAGTAGGAATCGGGGTAACTAGCCTTTCTGTTCTCTGGTTTGGCCCTGGTTAGTCTTAAACTGGAGGGCTGATGTGCCCCGCCAGCTCAGCGCTGCTCTGCCGCCAGGTTAGAAAGTCCCGCTGTAACTGGAGACTGGGTTGCTAGTCCAGATGCTTTCTGGGAAGTCCTGGGGTCTCTTCACTGTGCTCTCCAAGCTTCGGAGGCCCAGTGCCAGGTGTGTCTAGCTTGTATGGCATTTCTGTCTGGTTTTGGTGAGTATATAGCTTATTCTCTGTCACTGTGGGATTGGACGGGCCGTACCATCAGTGATGGCGCTCCTGCGGAGCTAGTATGGCATCTAGCAGACTCGGGCCCTGGGAGGATGGTGCAGCTGCCGCGCGAATCTGGGGCTCCAAGACACAGTACTGCTGGCCTTTGCCGATAAAGGGCTTGGGGCTCCGCCTCAGTGGCTGCAGGCCCCAGGCAGTTAGGTCTGCGCTGAGAAAGGCGAGTCTGCTGTGCTGAGGAGGAGGGAGGTCTGGGGGAGGGGAGTGCCGAGAGATCAAAGGATCGTTTCTCACCTTCCCCAAACAAGTCCCTGGGTGACCCGAGACCAAAGTTTTCACCTCCTGCGATGTTCCCTGTTGTTTAGAAAGTCTCTCCGTTGTTTCCCTGGCTTCAGAAGTTCTTCCACTCATCAACTCAGAACTTTATCTCTTCCGCAGCTCGGAAACTGTGTGTGCTAGTCGCCATCTTGGCTCCGCCTCACTTGCTGTTTTTGCTTTGTGTCATTGTCATGATATGAATCCAAGGTCAGCTTTAAATAATGTAATATAATCTAAACTTAAACATTTTTCTTGGCCTTGTTAGTATTTTATTTGTGCTTGTCATCTCCCCAGATGGAGTATGCATTTATTTTGTCAGTTAGTTATTTAGCTAGTTAGTTAGTTAGTTAGTTAGTTAGTTAGTTAGTTAGTTAGTTAGTTAG
>NW_026585504.1:36189595-36192712 GCF_907164565.1 Psammomys obesus
TAGTTAGTTAGTTAGTTAGTTAGTTAGTTAGTTAGTTAGTTAGTTAGCTAATTGGTTATCTATGTGACATAATATATGTGAGAAAGTCAGAAGACAACGTGTGGGAGTCAGTTTTCTCTTTATATCATGAAGATTTCTGGAATTGAACTAAAGTTATCAGGTTTGGAGAATAGTGTTGTTTGTTTACAATCTTAACGTCTTCAGACTTGGACTATGAATTTTTAACTGCCGGGATTGACTATTATGAAAATACAGTAGCATATCAAAGTATTTCTCCTAAACACTGCTGTTTTCTTTTTTTTTTTTCTTCACTATAATTTTATTTGACTTCCTTAAACTTCAATACCTAGATCTCTAACCATTAGTTTATCTTCATTTTTCTTTTTTTGTGTAGCATCTTTAGATCAGGCTTACTACTTCTATTTATCACCATAAATACCCTCCTTTCATAAAATTAAAAAAAAAAGGCAATTTTCTAAAGTTGTGGGCATCTCCTTTGAAGCAAGGTATATGTAAGGGATTGACAATACATTATAAGGCTATAGATGGTCATTGTTCCCTTGCCCCAAAGGTGAACCATCTACTCTAAAAAATAGGTACATAAATGAAAACTGTGTGGAGTGCTCTCACATTCTTATGAAAAGTAGTTTGGAAACAAAAACATTGTGAAGGGTAGAGATAAAACAGGGTAGATAGTGAACAGAATTAAACCCCATCATAATGTGTTTTACACATACAGAAAACTACCATTTCTCAGCTGAATTGCTCATCCCTTCTCCTCTCTCATTAACAATTCCTTTAAGTTTGTCTTCTGAATGTAGGCTCAGTGTACATGTGATGGTTTTACAATGCTCTTATCATATTCCTGTTAGGTAATGTCCAGAGTGCCATTTTCTTTGACCATTTTAGTTTTTCCCTAGTTTGCCTACATACAGATAAACCTTCCATGCAACATAAGCAGCACACCTATTTAAGATATTCATACGGACAAAAGTGAGCTTATACACTGCTCCCTCTTCTTCTCTGTTTTCAGCACAACTAGCATGCTATTAATAAACATAAGACATTATTATAGTAACTTCCCGAGTATAGACACGTATCTTGTGCTCACATTTGGTGCTACATCATTCTCCATTCTCACAATACAAAAATTCAGAAGAAAAGAATTGTCTATATTTCCCTTTATTCTATTTTATAATACCATACTGCATCAAAAGAAAATAATCTTCAAAGGCTCTTTGTTGAATTACCATAAAGTTTTTGGAGAAAATATCAAGATGTTTCCCAAATCTAGAGTTATCTTCCAAAGGATAATAAATAGGAATTTTACCAAATGCTAGATAAATCATATATGTTTTCATATGTATATCTCGGCCTTGTCAAAGTGACACACTTTTGAAATTAAGAAAATAATTAATGGTGAGTTATATTTCTACTTCGTGGGTAGAAGAGAGATAAATTCTCCTTGGTAGATTCTGTATTTTCTAAAGTTGGTACCAACCATGGGTTTTTACAACAAGGAATTTTCAGTATATATCCACTCACCTACATTTTTTTTTTCTCAATACCTCAGATAGTTAGTCATTCTTGGTAATTCAAGTTATCTAGGAGTTATTTGACTCCTAGACATTTGGGATTTGGAAAAATAGATTTTCTTTCTTTTTTGCTTACCAAATTAACGCTTAAAATATCTGATAGATGTGCATTCATAGCAACTTACATACTATGTCTGCCACTGTAATGTTCTCCCTCCAGGAAACACACAGAAGTTTCAGTGAGATGCAGAGACAAACATTCAGTTTTGCTCAGTCTATGGACTATATGGGCAGTTCTGATCCTTGTAACTACAAGTTATATGAACCATTTTTCTAGGGTGGATAAGGCTGACTCTCTGGTAAGCTATAAATAATAAATAAACTATTTATTGGGAAAACTGGAAAGAGAGTTCACTGAATTTCTTATCATCTCTTAACCAAGCTCCAGGTTATTATCATGGGGGTTCGGAGAGACAAAATTTTATGAGTGACAGCAGCAATGAGCAGGACCTCCCAAAGCAAACTTTAGAAAATACTGTCATTTTTCAACATTCTGCTGTGCATGGAGGACCTCATCACTGAGGGTAGAGTTTCTGCATCATGATGAGATGGTTGAAAAGTGCATTTGCTGGGGCAAAACTGAAGAGCTCAGCCTTTTCTGAAATAAGTCTATCAATACAGAAGCATTACTTCTCTCAAAAACAATATACTTCTCAAAACTGTTAGCTGAAATCAGTTTGGCTAAAGTGAAACAATGACTCTTATATTCATTTACAATATGTAAACATTACACCATCAAGGAACATATGTAAACACAGAAAAATTCTTGTATGAAAATACTCTCAGATCTTCACCTAATACCAGCCTCTCTTTCAAATACAATCCCCCAGTCCTACCTCTGTAACAAACCACCCCACCCATGACCCCTTCCCAATCTCCAGTGGTACACATGGTTCTCCCCTCCTAAGCTCTCCACATCCATTGCTTCATCCTAGACCTCAGCTCCAGCAAGCATTCTCTGCAAACTCACAGCACTCTACTCTGAAAAGCGTACCAGTGCCTTGCTTGGTCATTATCAGAGAAGCTTCCTTCTGCAGCACATGGGAACAATTACAGAGGTCCTCAGCCAGACACTCTACAGACAGTGAGAGACCTTTGATCATGTTACTTTAAATGGGGTGTCTTTATCAAATTCCAACCCTCAGACCTCAGGAAATTCTTCATAAGAGAAGGCAGAAAGAGTGTAAGAGCCAGAGAGCATGAGGCACACCAAGGAAACAAGGCATTCTAAATGAACATGATTAAATCTCATATTAACGTGCTGAAATGGAGGCAGAATGCATAGGGCTTGCACATATCTGAACCAGGTCCTCTGCATATATATTATGGCTTCCAGTTTAGTGTTTGTTGAATAAGCAAACAATTATTTTTGTTATTTTTATGTATTTATTATTTTAATATTTTCACTTTGAAGTCTGTTTGTTTTCTAATGAGAGACAGAAAGGGAGTGGATCTGGATAGTGAATGAAAAAAATAGAAAGAAAGAAAGAAAGAAAGAAAGAAAGAAAGAAAGAAAGAAAGA
>NW_026585504.1:36192722-36196277 GCF_907164565.1 Psammomys obesus
AGAAAGAAAGAAAGAAAGAAAGAAAGAAAGAAAGAAAGAAAGAAAGAAAAAGAAAAGAAGACATGGCTACTCCTAAGCATGCTGTAGGAGAAAGTTAATTATGGATGTGTCAGAAAGCATAGACAAAGGCAGGGACATCTGGGAGAGTACAGAGTGGACATGACCCTGAGCTGTGTCATGTGGGGAGTGGTGTGGGGAGCTATGTCTGTGGGGAAAGGAGGGAAAGAGAACAGGAAAGCAGGTGTCCCAGAGATACAAAGCAGGCAGGAAATCATACAGTTAAATTAAAGAGAGAAGGGCAGAGAGGGGGGACAGTAGCCCAGCCCCTGGGCTCGAGGAGGTTAGAGTAAGCCATAGGGCCACTCTGATGTGTTAAAGAGGCACCTCAGCCGTTTGTTCCAGGTTTGAAACCTAACAGAGGTGAGATGAGATTGGTGAGGAACTGGGAGGAATACAAGGAGATGAAACCCTAGTCAGGGTATATTATGTAAGAAAAAAAAATCTATTTCAATAGAAGGAAAAAAAATTAAAAAAAAATGTTGTCTGTCAACTTTTAGCTGACCTGTGTATATATTGTCTGCTGGACTTGGGATCTAAGGACCTAGAAGAATGGGGCGGACTACAGTCTAAGGCTGTAGACAACTTTACTTTAGTTTCAGTGTAATTTAACACACAAACAAAACAAGGAAAACAATGATCCAAGAAAGCTTGTTTGAGTTCAGAAAAGCATGTAAATAAAGGTCAGTAAGCACACACCAATTATTCATAGAACAGCCCTTTCCAAAACTTTCTCAGGGCAGACCAGTCCAAACACAATAGCCTGGCATGTACGATAGCTTACATCTGGAAAAGCAAAAAAGCAAGGCAGAAGACCATATCCAGATTCCCGGTACACTGACCAGATTGAGGTCTACGGCTATGATCTGACATTCAACAAGAATAAACTTGTCAAAAATTGAATGTAATTGTTTGACGCAGGGGACACTAAGTCACACCTAAGAACAAACCAAGGAACAAAATACACCTGGGGTGAAAGGCCTTCCGCCTTTGTTCATAGAGCCTCTCTCACAGTTCCCCAATGCACTGTCCACCATGGGTCACTTTTTGACTGGGTTCTGGCAACTATTAATGTATGACTGCCATTTTTCAATAAAGATTTGAGTGGTTAATAATGAAAACTGATGATTATCCTAGATGGCATGAGCAGTAATGTATTATGTAAACTGAAGAGTTATAATGTTTGTAGAGAATCACGGGATATATTCACAACCAGGTGTCAAAACTCAATACAGAGAAAAATATGGAATTACGATTATTCTTTCAATACATTGACAGAGTATGCGAATATTAAAAAAGCTTAAATTGTCTAGAATTAATTTCATTCCAAGTGTCACAGGAAGTCAGACTTTTTTATTTTTTGCTATTGTTGTTGAGCTCGAACCCAATATGCCTTATATTCCTGTTTCTTTCTAAAAATTCAGAACAATTTTTAATACAGAAAAATAACAAAATGAAAAAAACTTCTTGAGTCTTGATATTTAGCAGGGTGCACATTTGTGAGAAAAATAAACCAAATCTTCTAAACCATTTATTGAAAAAATTGACTAAGCAATTTTTCAGGCATTGCATAATAATTATATGTAAACATTTAAAACTTTTGTGCATTCAAATGATCTATTTTAAATTCCTCTATGAATCTGCACAGCAATTGCTACTTCATCACGTGCTGCTTTTACATAAAATTACAGCATATGTGTATTTCTATAATACCCACACAGGAAAAAGAATTTAAGGGTACAAACTGGGAAACCATATTGTACTGTGAAAATGTTTTGAAATTAGGAAAGTTGACATAAGGATAGGATCCAAGAAAAGCTACTGGTATTTGATCACTGGAAATTGTGAAAAGAGGGGAAGTAGTGAGCAGATGAGAATGGGCACACAACCTGCCTGAAAGCAGAGGTGAAAGAACAAAATCACAGACACAGAACTCCATGGATGTTGTGGCTAAGGTCACTTAGCAGCTTACCTTAGCTTCCCTATCTTCCATGCCTGGTACTGCTTTGTCACTGCCTCCCATTAACCAAGAAGAGCCTGAAGCTGATTTCCCTGGTTTTGTCTTAATGAGTCACATAGCAGAGATGTTTAAACTGCTCCTGCTGAGTTCTAAAGAGAAGGTATTCTAATCAAAGCTTCAGAATCCATCTGTGGGCTGAGGATTTGGTTGTTAGTGAAGTGCTTAATCTCCACCACCCTTGTAAGGGCCCAGGAGAGTGGCAAACACTGGCAGTCCCAATGAAAGGGATATAGAGACAGACAAGAGGATCCCTGGAGGACAGGAAGATCCCTGGGACTAGCCCTTCAAGTATAGTGAATGGAGAGGAATTGAGGAAGACATCCAAAAAGACTACTACAGCTCTAGTCTTTTTTGCCTACACAAACATACACACACACTCACACACACACACACACACACACACACACACACACACACACAAACATACACATCCATTTTTATTCTTTCTCTTTCTCTTCCCCCTCCCCATATACATACACTAGAAGGTGGATTTGAAAAACTAAACGCTAGCTTCCAGATCTGGGGAATTGAGGAACTTGGTGAGTAACAGACCTAAGATTATCAGGGTAGAGTTCTCTTACAGTATGGAGTACATCTACCTTAGAGCAGGGAAGTCAAAGTTAGGTAGATACTACACAGGATGATGATTGAAGTATCTGATTCAAACCACACTCAGTTAATGTTACGTATTATCATTAGCGATGGTCCATATTTGTTTGTCCGATAGCAGTTGAAACTTCACTGCAAAGGTGTGTTGACGGTAGTATGTTGTGCTAGCAGCATCAAGAGACGTTGAAGCAAGTAAACTATCCACCTACTTAGGCCAAATCATTAAAAGAAATGGAGTAGATTTCTCCAAGGAAAACAAAAGGAGACACTTTCTGCATCCACACCATCTTCATCCTTCAGCGACAATAGTAGCTTTTCCTTGGGTCTGCAGCCTGTACTCTGACATACAGTGAGAACACAACTCTCACCTCTCACTCTCTGTTTCTCTGTTTCTTTCTTACTCTCCTTCCTCCCTCTCTCTCTTGTTCTCCCTCCCTACCTCCCACTCTCTTTCCTTCCTTCTTTCTCTTTGTCTCTCTTTCTTTGTGTGTGTGTGTGCATGTGTTGTGTGTCCAGTGTGGGGGAGTGTGGGGAGTGTGGAAGGAGGTGGTAGAGGTGTATATGAATCAACCGTAACAAATTTATCATGTTTTGTGTTGTTTTCTCTTTCGACAGCATCTCTATTCCCTATGGATAGCGGACCCAAGGCCACCTGTTTATCACATTTTATGACTGCACATTCAGACAGACCCTGTTTTCTAGACACTCATAATTTTATTGGCTGCAGGTGGCTGAATTCTGGCCAGTATAAAACCAGTAGAAGGAATATAATTATTTTAGGCATAATCCTTAAAAATATCTTCCCTAACCTTCCAAATTCCTTCCTGTTACAAAAAAAAAAAAAAAAAAAAAAAAAAAAAAAAAAAAAA
>NW_026585504.1:36196287-36280625 GCF_907164565.1 Psammomys obesus
AAAAAAAAAAAAAAAAAAAAAAAAAAAAAAAAAAAAAAAAAAAACAATGGAAGCCTAAAGGCCACCTCTAGAAAATGACATACAAGACAGAGGAGGAATTCCTGATCCATGGGCGGATACTACAGACAGGAAGTGACCCTACTTTTATGCTCAAGAACTGAAAGATAGGTGTAAATTGCTTACTGCAGCAGATCTCATTGTTGACTTATTCAAATCTTTTCATTAGTAGGGTTTCACTCAGAACTATGTATCAGAAACCCTGATTCAGAATAGAGGCAACAATTTTACTATCTTAATCCTGCTAAGCCATGAGCATGGGAGATCTTTCCATCTTCTCATATCTTCCTCTAATTCTTTCTTCAGAGACTTGAAATTTTTTTCATACAAGTCTTTGACTTGCTTGGTTAGGGTTACACCAAGGTACTTTATGTCATTTGTGGCTATTGTGAAGGGTGTTGTTTCTCTAATTTCACTCTCAGCCCTTTTGTCTTTTGTATACAGGAGTGCTACTGATTTTTTTGAGTTAATTTTGTATCTGGCCACTTTGCTGAAGGTGTTTATCAGCTGTAGGAGTTCCCCGGTAGAGTTTTTGGGGTCACTCATGTATACTCTCATATCATCTGCAAATAGTGATAATTTGACTTCTTCCTTTCCCATATGTATCCCCTTGATCTCCTTCAACTGTCTTATTGCTCTAGCAAGGACTTCCAGCACTATGTTGAAGAGATATGGAGAGAGTGGGCAGCCTTGTCTTGTCCCTGATTTCAGTGGGATTGCTTTAAGTTTCTCTCCGTTCAGTTTGATGTTGGCTATAGGCTTGCTCTGTAAATCTCCTTTACTATGTTTAGATATGTGCCTTGTATCCCTGATCTCTCCAGTACTTTAAACATGAATGGATGTTGGATTTTGTCAAATGCTTTTTCAGCATCTAGGGAGGATGAACATCAGAAGAAAAAGAAAATAGGAAACAACCTCGGAACCTGCTATAGAGGGCCTCTGAAAGCCAGAAGAAAACAGGAAACAACCTTGAAACCTGCCACAGAGGGCCTCTGAAAGTTTCTGCAGTATAGACTGTCAAAGCAGATGCTGAGCCTGATGGCCAACTGAAGGGCAGAGTGAATGGAATTCTATGTAAGAAGTGGGAAATAGTAAGAGCTGGAGGGGACGGGAACTCCACAAGGAGAGCAACAGAATAAGATAATTTGAACACAGGGAACTTCCCAGAGACTCATACTCTAACCAAGGACTATTCGTGGAGATGACCTGGAACCCCTGCACAGGTGTAGCCCATGGCAGTTCAGTGTCCAAGTGGGTTACATAGTCATGGGAAGAGGGACTGCCTCTGACATAATCTGATTGGCCTGCTCGTTGATCACTTCCCCCTGAGGGGGGAGCAGCCTTATCAGGCCACAGTAGAGGACAATGCAGCCACTTTTGATGAGAACTGATAGACTAAGATCAGAAAGAAGAGGAGAACCTCCCCTATCAGTGGACTTGGGGAGTGGCATGCATGCAGAAAGGGGAGGGAGGGTGGGATTGGGAGGGGAGGAGAGAGGGGCTTATGGGGGGATACAAAATGAATAAAATGTAATTAATAAAAAATTAAAAAAAAAGAATAGAGGCAACAAAATTAAAAAAAAACAAGTTAGGCAGGTTTGTGGACTAGTTGATTGGCTCAGTGGCAGGCATTACTGAAGGCTGTCTTTTTTTTTTTTTTTTTTTTAGCTGTTTTTCATTCTTCCTTAATAGTTCAATTTGCTTTCTTGCTGAATTTCCTAATTATTGTGTGATAGGCATGATTAATATAAACAAATTAAAGTCATTTTGTTTTCCTTGAATACTCGTTCAGTCTACCTCCATAGTCCTTTCATTTATACCAATGACCTTAAACCACTGATAACAAAGTAATTAAAAACATCATCATTTTCTCAAATAAGAATTTTTTTGGGATTAATAATGATGCATCTCTTTTTGGTGTTTCATGGTAAATGGTGAATCTATACAATAATCAGGCTCTACTAAGATTATTCCAAAGCTCATAGTCTATGGGACATTTAAGGATTATGTTATACCCTGGCTTTCCAAAGTGGACTTCCCAGGTCATTTATACAAACACATCTAACCCAGCCTGATGTCAGCCAACAAGGGTAAAAGTGTTGTGTTCATATGACATTGCAATAGTTAGACAAGCGGGACCCTGTCATCTGCAGGCAGTGTTCTTGATTTCTTCCTACCACAGACTATCAGTGATAGTCTTTTCTCAAGTAAAGTTGCTGGCTACAAAGTCAGTCCTTTGACTAAATTCTCCAAAGAGAAATATAAAGCAGTAGGGTGATCTGTGAAATGCATTGCTGGGAATAAAAACTAGTAATGTGTTGATTTTTAGCTTCAGAGGAATGTTTCATAACTTAGAGTGTGAGCATATTTTTTTTAACAAAGGAGAAACAGCAGTATTTGGTAAAGAGGCCTGAGACAGGTAAAAAGGGAATAGAACAACTAAAGGAATGATTTTAATAACAGTGTCATCTTGGTGATAGTAATGAAGTCTTCTGCACAAGATTCATAATCTCTGCTCAGATCCATTACTCTGAATTGTACCAGATAGCACTAGGTTTAATGTAAGTCTTTCTTTGCATAACAGGAGCACACATGTAAGACTACCAGACAATAGGATTGGGAGGAAGTCATCACACTTTCATTCTGCATACTGACTGTTAAGGTAACAACCCTATTGTTGAGCCTATGCAAGCTCTTGGTTTTTCATATGGGAGAGTATGAACATAAAGCCCATTCTCTTGGATTTACATTCATGAAATTCTCCAAGAGGTTTGGCATAAGATGGGAAAAAAAGTCTGAATAGGCAGGAAGTTACAAATTCTTATTAAGACAAAAGAAACAAACAAAAAGAAAACAACCATTGCCTTTGTCATCCAATACATTTAACCTTTCTAATGCTGTTTCTTTATTTTTGTATAAAATAAAAATAAATATATAAAATAAATATATTCTCAGAAACTTTAGAGAATTATATTATTTTAATTAAATCATCTCAAGATTACAGGGGTGAAACATTGTCACCCACATAGAATAATTGATCAGACATTTATCATTATTTTACTATTGCTTGTTCATTCAACCTTCAAAGCCTGATTTTGTCACAATACCATTTACAGCAATGGGAGCCAATAATTACCCTAGAGAGGATAAACCAGGAATAAGACGTCGTAGCTCATCTGATTCTACCATGAAGTTTTGGTAAAGGGTAATGCTTTCTTTATTAATGAACTATTTTATAGTTCTTCATAAAGGACTCCCGTCCTCAGGTATTGCAAATGTACATAGTACCAGTCTTTCACTTCACTCTAAGGATCTGTTCTAAACAAAGAAAGACTGGGCAGAGCTGACCAGGTGCTCTAGAAATAAAAGTGCATTCTTCTAATGGCTGTCTTTCATGAAGTCACATGTCACAGGCTAGATGTTATATAGAGTTGACCCTCCATCAGTAATGTTTATGATGTCTTTCAGTTGTTATGTGGTTTCTACACAAATAGCAACTGTGGATGCTTTGTTCTTTGCTGACACATGTAGTATCACATCTTGTACATAAAACGAGAATCTGGCACAATAAAAAGCACTGCTGTTTAGTGTGTAATCTACACAGATCTGCTCTGAGTATACCTCTCAGCCAAGGAATACTTTTGTGTGATTGATCACTGGCATGAAGTGATCAATTACACTTAACTTATGTTTTGCTTTTAGAAATAAAAATCAACCAGACTCATTATGGGATGTTTAAATTTTAAGAAGCATTTTTCTAGATTCAAAAACACTGAAGTCCACATATAATAATTATAACTACTCATTTCAAATACTAAAAGTATATTGCTATTCAAAGAGAGCTTTGTCGTAAGCCAGAATAATACAAATACAGAACCCAAGCATTATCACAAAATGATAGCAGTTCTGAGTGCACTCACCCTAATTTATTTATTTTTAATTAGGTATGCTCTCATGATGGCATGTTTGTGGTATTCATGAATGTCCATTGAATGTGAATTATGAACTGGAAGCATTGTGCTTATCAGCACATACCTAGAAGAGATGCATGCCTGTTTTGTAATATGTTAGCCCAGAGATAGTATGCTCTCCAATATACATTTGATTGGAACAGAAAATATCGATAGGGTAAATCAGGTTAGAAGAAAAAGAAGGAATTGAGAATACCATCATAGCTCACTGAAATCTTGAGAAAAGAGAGAAACAGCCTTAGAGAAGCCATAGACAGAAACATCTACCAGAAGTGAGAATGTAGATTGAGACATGTGGAGAGGAAGAATAAATAGCAATGAAGCTAAAGAGAGAAAACGGATTAAGACAGTGACATGCAAAGCCACTGGACTGTGTGCCAAGAACAGGCAGAGAGCTGTGGACATGTGCACTCTAAAGACAAAGGGCCCTGTTGCCATGCCTGCCCGAGGAAGGCTTATCCACCGAAAAAGGCTGTGGGGACATTTTCACATGCCTGTTTTTGCTTCTGTTGCTCTAGCCAAATGGGGAAGGATGAGACTAGATTTTGGAACTCTTTTAATCATATTTTTGTCCCAGTGTGTAGGAAGTGTTGGGAATAATAGAACTATTCTTAAGATACCATTCCTTGGCTTTCTGTGGAAGAAAAACAGTTGCAGTGCACAGTAACAGTCTCTATGCAAAATAACTCAAAATTTTACCTGAAGGGGACAGTATCAGAATCATTAGCAATTATCATAAGAATTGGTTCCCCCAAATGTTTAGAAGGGATATCACATTTTGAGAATTGAATTATTTTGACTATGATTAACACAAAAGCAGGCCATTGGTTTTTGTTTGCTTGCTGGTTGTTTGTTTGTTTGTTGTGTGTGTGTGTGTGTGTGTGTGTGTGTATGTGTGTGTGTCTGTGTGTTAAAAGATGATCAAGCCAAGCCCAGGCACCATGAAGACTGAATGAACCAGGGCAGTTTTCCTCTGTGCAAACTGCAGTGTATTGACATCTTTTCTTGGACACATTTGTATACATGTGAATTTTAGAAACGAGCTCCCAGGCTGTACCAATTTTAGAGCCAATCCACAAAGTAGCTACAATCGCTGCTATTTTAATAACTGTATTCATTTCAAAGAAACCCAAGTATTGCAGCTCCTCACAAAAGCTTTGAAACTGACTAAGCCCTTGGGATATCAGCCTTTCCAAAGGAAAAAAAAAAAAAAAAAAAGGGTTCACAGTTTACCATGCTATTTATAAGTGTATGAAAGGGAAAGATTAAAAACAACATTGTAAGTAAGTGTCTCCTTAAATTTCATGCCTGCCAATGCGTTACTCACATTATAAAAAAGAAAATACATATGACAGTAAACTGAAAAGACATAATCTTGATTGAATGAAGTAAGTGAGTAAAAAAAAGTTTCTATATTATTCTGGTAAATATCTTGAGGTATAAGATAAAAAACAAACAGTTGCCCTACAAAGACCCTAACAATTTTTGGCAGGCTGTCCATATGTTCCCGTTAGTTGACCACCTCCACAAGCTTTTGTAGATCAACCTAATTCTGCCCTGACTATTTTCCTGCTGATAAACAACAGATTATACTCTCAAATAGCTTGCATGAATCTTCACGTGGGTTGATGCTGTCCAACTTCTTCTGATATTCTCCAGGCTTCCTTTCCAGACAGCCCTGAACACAATGTGTTGTTTTGTGCCCAGAAGGTGCTAACTACTGCATTTGAAGCCTGAGTCATTATGCTCTGTGTATTTACCACGGCTTCCGTATTTGTCACACAAAGACATTTGACTCAGCCAGTATTGTAACTGCATGTAATATGTTTAGGAGCCTAGTATTTTTTATGATAGTTGCTGGGCATAATGAATCTAGGGAGAATTCAAAACCCATATTTCATATTCACTACAAACCTTGCCAGTAAGAGAAAAAAGTCTGCATTTTTTTGTACGCAATATGTCTAGAGAGAATCTTAGGGCAAGAAACGCTTTCAGGTTTCAGAGGAGATTGAGATGAAAAAGAATGCTGACATGCTTTATTCTACCCCTCAGAGACACCAGCTCTACCTCAATTGTAAATGGTACGGCATTATACAGACCATAATAGTCAACTCTGAAAATCTAGCAATCTTCTATGGAGGAAATTCTTGTAATTGAGATTATTGGAATAGTGACCAGAAAAATAATATATATGTATATATATATATATTTTTTTTTCTTTAGGCTTAAAAGATATTATAAGTTTTAACATTTCAACTTGATTTGAGTAGAACACAGAAATACTTACTTTTCCAAAAGTCTTTTGCTTTAAAATAAGACTGATCATCTGGAGGTATCTCCATTCCCGATCTCAAGCTGTACTACAGGGCAACAGTAATAAAAACTGCATGGTATTGGCATAGAAACAGAAAGGAGGATCAATGGAACCGCATAGAAGACCCAGAAATAAACCCACACACCTATGAATACTCAATATTTGACAAAGAAGCCAAATCCATTCAATGGAAAAAAGACAGCATCTTCAACAAATGGTGCTGGACCAACTGGATGTCTACATGCAGAAAAATGAAAATAGATCCATATTTATCACCCTACACAAAACTAAAGTCCAAGTGGATCAAGGACCTCAACATAAAACCAGATACTCTAAATCAGTTGGAAAAAAAAGTGGGGAACAGCCTAGAACTCATTGGCACAGGAGACAACTTCCTGAACAGAACACCAACAACACAGGCTCTAAGAGCAACAATCAATAAATGGGACCTCATGAAACTGAAAAGCTTCTGTAAAGCAAAAGACACTGTCATCAAAACAAATAGACAGCCTACAGATTGGGAAAGAATCTTCACCAACCCTTTATCTGACAGAGGACTAATATCGAGTATATACAAAGAACTAAAGAAGCTGAAAATCAGCAAACAAAGTAATCCACTTAAAAAATGGGGAACAGAGCTAAACAGAGAATTCTCGAAAGAGGAACATCGAATGGCAGAGAAACACTTAAAGAAATGCTCATCTTCATTAGCCATCAGGGAAATGCAAATCAAAACGACCCTGAGATATCACCTTACACCCATCAGAATGGCCAAAATGAAAAACTCAAGGGACAACACATGCTGGAGAGGTTGTAGAGAAAGGGGAACCCTCCTCCACTGCTGGTGGGAATGTAAACTGGTTCAACCACTCTGGAAATTTATCTGGCACTTTCTAAGACAATTAGGAATAGTGCTTCCTCAAGACCCAGCTATACCACTGCTAGGTATATACCCAAAGTTTGCTCAAGTACACAAAAGAGATATTTGCTCAACCATGTTTATAGCAGTTTTATTTGTAATAGCCAGAACCTGGAAACAACCCAGATGTCATCAACAGAGGAATGGGTACAGAAATTGTAGTATTTTTACACAATGGAATACTACTCAGCAATCAAAAAGGAGGAAATCATGAAATTTGCAGGCAAATGGTGGGACCTAGAAAAGATCATCCTGAGTGAAATATCCCAGAAGGAGAAAGACAAACACGGTATATACTCACTTATATAGACCTATAAGATATGATAAACATAATGAAATCTATACACCTAAAAAAGATAATCAAGAGAGCATACATGGGGTAAGATGATCAATCCTCGTTTTGAAAGACAGATGGGATGTGCATTGAACATATGACAGGAGTCTACTGAGTGCACTTGAAAGACTCTAACTAGCAGTGTTTTCAAAGCAAAGACTCATGACCAAACCTTTGGCAGAGTACAGGGAATCATAAGAAAGAAGGGGAGTTAGTCTGATGAGGAAAGGATAGGAGCTCCACAAGGACCAAACATATCTGGACACAGGGTCTTTTCTGAGACTGACATGCAACCAAGGACCATGTATGAATGTAACCTAGAACCTCTGCTCAAATGTAGCCTGTGGTAACTCAGTAACCAATTGGTTTCCCATAGTGAGGGGAACAAGGACTATTTCTAACAGGAACTCAATGACTGGCTCTTTGGCCTCCCCACCCCCCAAGAGAGGAGCAGTCCTGTTAGGCCACAGAGGAGAGCTTTGCAGCCAGTCCTGAAGATACCTGATAAAACAGGATCGGATGAATGGGGAGGAGGTTCCCCCTATCAGTGGACTTGGCAAGGGGCACGGTGGAGATGAGGGAGGGAGGGACTGGGAGGGAATGAGGGATGGGGACACGGCTGGGATACAGAGTTAATAAAATGTAACTGATAAGAAAAAAATAAAATTAAAAAAAATAAAATAAAATAAGACTGATATCTAATTACATAATTATTGGAACACACTTAATCAACTGTATATCATCTTTTAGCATCAAAAGGTATTGGTGTAAGCTACTTTTCTGTGGAAATTTCAACACTTTAATTTATAATGTTTTTAATCTTGAATCTACAGCATTGGTTCTTAGAAGGGTTAGGGAAGCCTTATGTTACAGTTATTATGAAAATAATACCGGTCTTGATCTCCAGGTGTTATATGGAATACAATCTAGGATGTAATAGCTTAACATACTTCTTCTAAAATTCCTGGGATATTTCTTCTAGGTTAACTAATTTCCAATATTTTGAAGCAAATGTCATTTATCTAATGCCAAATTGTTGAAAAGTTAAGCTTTCCAGTATGTCACCTTTGAAAAAGATCAGGACATGCCACAAATAACTTGACTCATTTTCTAAAATGGGGAAGGACTTTCAAGGGTGATTTCTATAATATTTTGAGAGTGACTGACAGTGAGGTTAGTTGCACTCACCTTGACCCCACTCTGGTTTTGTGAAATACAGGAAATCTAGAGCAGTGCCTTTGCTGTTGAGTATCACCATTATAAAATGTGATACTAATAAACATACAATGCTTTCTTTCTCTTTGACATATACAATATGTTGTCTGAAACACAGATATTTTCTAGGCATCGATGTGATCTATATTAAATAGTATCATTCTGCATGGAAAACTTACAGCATTGCCTGCTGGAGTTTAAAAACAGTGTTTTTATAAGTATGATCTGAACAAAATGTGAAATACCATAAATGCTCATCTCATCTATGTTCATTCAAAGCAATCAAATTTAATTATTGGTAAGAACCAAAATTATTCAAACATAGCCAAACTTTTAAAGTAAATTCAAATAAAGCAGACTTATACCCGACAAAAAATACTTGATAAAATTCAATTAGGAGTTTTTACTGTGTGTAGCTCTCACATACTAAACCATTGTATGATCCCCTCTGAGTACCTTCAAACACATGATTTCCACAACACAAAGGTAAGGGAGTGTTTTCTCCTACTGTTTCTCCCCTCTTCTGTGACCAGTGCCAAAGTCTCACCTTTGTTAAATTCCCCTTCCAATGTCAAGTAAAATAGTTCATTTCTAATGTTTAGACACATCTTCCTATTACAACTGAGTATCACAAAATCAAGTAGGTGTGAGAGAAAATTGGAATTAACTTTAAAAATGAAGACAACAACAAAAGACAGGGGATTATCTGAGAGATGTTAAAAATAAAGTTTGTAAACTTTTGTACTTTTTCTTATTTTCTCTTCATTCCTATTCTTCACATATGTGCACTTCTGGAACTCTGTGTGAAAAATTAGTCTGCTTTTTAAAAAATAAATGAACAAAGACATAGCCATAATGTGTCTGGAAAAATTTTCTGATATTGCTTTTTTTTTTTTTTCTTTTGTCTAGGGACATCTCCTTATTTCTCTTTGTGGGCCATGATAATGTTTCACAACATGATTTCATTTAAATGAGGGAAAAAGCATGATCCTGCAAAGATTTCAAGGTCTTGAAGAAACTGGCACAAAGAATAACCATCCCATGAATGCCTTTCTGTTTCTGGGATACCTCACTCAGGATGATCTTGTCTAGTTCCATCCATTTGCCTGCAAATTTCATGATTTCCTTGTTTTTAATAGCAAAATTGTGTAAATATACCACAATTTCTGTACCTATTCCTCAGTTGAGGGGCATGTAGGCTGTTTCCAGATTTGGGCTACTATGAATAAAGCTGCTATGAACATAGTTGAGAAAAACGTCCTTACTGCATGGTTGAGCATCTTTTGGCTATATGCCCAGGAGTGGTATAACTGGGTATTGAGGGAGCAGTATTCCCAGTTTTTTGAGAAAGTTCCAGATTGACTTCCAAAATCCTTGTACAAGTTTACATTCCCACCAGCAATAAATGAGGGTTCCCTTTCTCCACATCCTCTCCAGCATGTGTTGTCACTTGAAATTTTTTTATTTTTTTAATTAATTAATTTATTTTTTATTATTAGTTCCATTTTATTAACTCAGTATCCCAGCTGTATCCTGCTTCCTCATTCCCTCCCAAGCCCTCCCTCCCTCCCTCATCTCCTCCCTGCCCCTTTCCAAGTCCACTGATTGGGGAGGACCTCCTCCACTTTCATCTGACCCTGTTTTATCAGGTATTGTCAGGACTGGCTGCAAAGTCCTCCTCTGAGCCCTAGTAGGACTGCTCCTCCCTTGGGGTGTGGGGAGGTCAAAGAGCCTGCCATTGAGTTCCTGTCAGAAATAGTCCCTGTTCCCCTTACTATGGAAAACCAATTGGTTAGTGAGCTACCACGGGCTTCATCTGAGCAGAGGTTCTAGGTAATATCTATACCTGTGGTAAGATGATCAATCCTCACTTAGAAAGACAAATGGGAGGTGCATTAGATATAGAAAACAAGTAACAGGACAGGAGCCTATCGCAGATGGTCCATGAAAGACTCTACCTAGCAGTGTATCAAAGCAGATACTAAGACTCATAACCAAACCTTCGGCAGAGTACGGGGAGTCATATGAAAGAAGGGGGAGTTAGTATGGCATGAAAAGGATAGTTGTTCCACAAGGACCAAATATATCTGAGCATAGGGGTCTTTTCTGAGACTGACACTTCACTTGAGTTTTTAATCTTCACCATTCTGATGGGTGTGAGATGGTATGTAAGAGCCGTTTTGACTTGCATTTCCCTGGTGACCAAAGACATTGTGCATTTCTTTATGTGTTTCTATGCCATTCAATATTCCTTTATTGAGAATTCTGTGTTTATCTTAGTACACAATTTTTTAAATTAAATTTTATTTTTTTATATTAATTACAGCTTATTCACTTTGTATCCTAGCTGTAGCCCTCTCCCTTATTCCCTCCCAATCCCATTCCCCCTCATCTCCTCCTATACCCCTCTCTAAGTCCACTGATAGGGGTGGTCATCCTCCTTTTCCATCTGACCCTAGATTATCAAGACTGGCTGCATTGTCCTCCTCTGTGGCATAGCAAAACTGCTCATGCCTTGGGACAGGGAGTGATGGTCACAGAACCAGCCACTGAGTTCATGTCAGAGAGGGCTCCTGTTCCCCTCACTAGTACGCTCATTTGGGTACTGAGCTGCCATGGCTACTTCTGAGCAGGGGTTTTAGGTTATTTCCATACATAGTCCTTGGTTGGAGTATCAGTCTCAGAAAAGACCTCTGGGCCCAGATATTTTGGTTCTGTTGCTCTGCTTGTGGAGCTCCTGTCTGCTCCAGGTACACAATTTTTTAATTGGATTATTTGGTTTGTTAGTATTTAATTTCTTGAGTTCTTTATATATTCTGGATATTAGCCCTCTGTCAGATGTAGGGTTATTAAAGATCTTTTCCCAGTGTAGGCTTTCATTTTATTCTGTTGGCCATTTCCTTTGTTTTAAAGAAACCATATTGTATAGGATAAACATACTAAAATCTACAGACCCAAAGAAGCTAAATGACAAGTAGGATCCTAAGGAAGATGCTTAATTTTCATTAAGAAGGTAAAACAGGATAGACACTGGAAGTGGTAGAAAAGAGGAAACAGAACTGGACTCTACCACAGATGTTCTCTAAAAGACTCCAAGGAGCAGGGGATTAAAGCAGATACAGAGACTCACAGCCAAACTTTGGACAGAGAAAAGGTGAGTCTTATGGATAAGGAGGCTATAAATGATCCAGAGGGGACAGAAGTCACACAAGGAGACTAACAAAACCAAAAAAAAAAAAAAAAAAAAAAAGCAAGACACAGTGGGGACTGCAGAGACTGATATATCAAGCAAAGACCAAACATAGAGAGTACCTACCCCTGCTCAGATGTAGTATATAGACAGTTCTGTCTCTATGTGGGTTCCCTACTAAGAGGAGAAGAGACATTCACTGACATGAATTTGGTTACCTGCTCCTTGATCACTTCTCCCTCATGTGGCAACCCAGCCAGCCCACAAAGGGAGAGTATACAGGTATACAGATGGGACTTGATAGACTAGGGTCAGACAGTAGGGGAAGAGGGCTTCCCCTATCAGTGGACTAGGGAAGAGGGATAAGGGAGGAAGATAGAGGGACGCTTGGACAGGAAGGAGATGAGAGATGGGATACAAAGTGAATAAATAATAATAATAATAATAATAATAATAATAATAATAATAATAATAAAAGAAAAAAAAAAACAACATCCCGTTTTTGATCTACTCACAGCATATCAGATGGTATGAGTATCTAAAGAGGATGCAAGGAAGTGTTCACATTTTTCTTTTACATTTTTAAATTTATTTTTTTATATCAATTACAGTTTATTAGCTTTGTATCCCAGCTGTAGTACTCTCCCTCATTCCCTCCCAATCCTACCCTCCCTCTCTCATCTCCTCCCATGGCCCTCTCCAAGTCCACTGATAGGGGAGGTCCTCCTCCCCTTCCACCTGACCCTAGCTAACCAGGTCTCATCAGGACTTAGGGGACAAGAAGAATTTCTATAAAGTGATCTGTGGTATAACCATTGAAGAAGACTAAGTTACCATCAGCAATGGAACCTGTATTAGTTATCTGTTGCTGTGATAAAACCTACCAACAAAAATATATTAAGGAACAAATAGTTAATTTTGACTTACTGTCCAAGAGAAATAGAGGCCATTGTGGCAAGAAGATATGGTGACAAGAGTAGAGATGTTACTGATTTAAATTTAAACCACTCGCAAAAATAGAGAGGTCCAATGAGTGGATAGGACCCTGGAAAGGGGCAGGGAGTTGATAAGGGAGTAAGAATGGGATTGGGAGGAAATGAGGGAGTGGGATACAGCTGGGACACAGAGTTAACAAAATGTAACTAATAATAATAAAGAGAGAGAGAGAGAAAATAGATGAAAAGAACAAGTCAGTACACTAGGCTATATCCCAACCCAGAGACATGTTTCCTCCAGCAATTATGCATCTCCTGAAAGTTCCTTAACTACTTCCAAATAGTGCCATTGGCAGTCAAATATCCAAATACAGATGCCCATTCGGGGACATTTTTCCTTCAAATTACTACAGGATCTATTATAGATCATAGTTCTATATCTATAATGACTATTGCTGCAGAAATGTATGCTGTATAATCCAGAGGTAGGTGCCTTGAGAATACTTTTCTACACAGAGTATTTTAATTATTTTTTCATAATGTGTTACTTTCCAGTTCAACGATTCGTTTTATATTAACCTAGAGAACTAGGTTTAGTGTATTTATTGAACAACTGACATAACTGATAAAACTCATCCAACACTATGATTCTATTTCACAAGAAAAATGTAGAACTTGTGTATCTTTTTTTGCAGTTGATTTAAATTTATCCATGGTCCCATTCAATGTCATATTATACCTTGGCTATATAGAAGTGAAAAATTAAACTCAGTGTTATGTAGGCTAGGTATGTTTAATATTCAGAATAATACTCAAAATAGGACCAATATATGCCTAGGAGTGGTATAGCTGGATCTTGAAGAAGTGCTATTCTTAATTGTCTGAGAAAGCTCCAGATTGATTTCCAAAGTGGATGTACAAGTTACATTCCCACCAGCAATGGAGGAGGGTTCCCCTTTCTCCATACCCTCTCCAGCATGTATTGTCACCTGAGTTTTTTATCTTAGCCATTCTGATGGGTGTAAGGTGAAATCTCAAGGTCTTTTTGATTTGCATTTCTCTAATGATTAAGGATATTGACCATTTCTTTAAGTGTTTCTCTGCCATTCAATATTCTTCTATTGAGAATTATCTGTTTAGCTCTGTGCCCCATTTTTAATTTTTATTTTTTTATATTAATTACAGTTTATTCACTTTGTATTCCAGATGTAGTCCCCTCCCAAGCTCATCCTCCCTCACATGCTCCTCCCAAGTCCACTGATAGAGATGGTCCTCCTCTTCTTCCCTCTGACCCTTGCCTATCAGTTCTCATCAGGACTGGCAGTATTGCCTTCCATTCATGGGGAGGTGATCTAAGAGCCAGCCACTGAGTTCATTTCAGTACTCTTACTAGGGAACCCACTTGGATACTGAGCTGCCATGGGCTACATCTGTGCAGGGGTTCTACGTTATCTCCATGCATGGTTCTTGGTTGGAGTATCAGTCTCAGAAAAGATCACTGTGCCAATTTTTTTTTTTGTTGTTGTTGTTCTGTTCCTCTCTTTGTGGATCTTCTGTGCCTTCCAGGTCTTTATATCTCCCCCTTCTTTCTTAAGATTCCCTGCCCAAAGTTTGGTTGGGAGTCTCATCATCTGCTTTGATACATTGCTGGATAGAGTCTTTCAAGGCCCTCTGTGGTAGACTCCTTTACACCTAAAGAAGCTAAGCAAGAAGGAGGAGCCTGGGTAAGATGATCAATCCTCACTCAGAAAAGCAACTGGGGATAGACATAGAAAGAGGGAGAAAACAGGGAATAGGACAAGAGTCTACCACAGAGGGCCTTTGAAAGTCTCTACCCAGCAAGGTATCAAAACAGATGCTGAGACTCAGCTAAACTTAGAGCACAGTGCAGGGAATCTTGTGAAAGAATGGGGAAATAGAAAGACATGAAGGAAACAGGAGCTCCACAAGGAGACCAACAGAACAACAACAACAACAAAAAATTGGCACAGTGATCTTTTCTGAGACTGATACTCCAACCAAGAACCATGCATGGAGATAACGTAGAACCCCTGCACAGATGTAGCCCATGGCAGCTCAGTATCCAAGTGGGTTCCCTAGTAAGAGTACTGAAATGAACTCAGTGGCTGGCTCTTAGATCACCTCCCCATGAATGGAAGGCAATACTGCCAGTCCTGATGAGAACTGATAGGCAAGGGTCAGAGGGAAGAAGAGGAGGACCATCTCTATCAGTGGACTTGGGAGGAGCATGTGAGGGAGGATGAGCTTGGGAGGGGACTACATCTGGAATACAAAGAGAATAAACACTAATTTACTTTTTTTTGAGGGGGGGTCTGAGACTTTTTTTTTAATTACACTTAATTCACTTTGTATCCCCCATAAACCCCTCTCTCTTCCCATCCTAATCCCACTTTCCCTCCCCATTCTTCACACATGCCCTTCCCCAAGTCCACTGACAGGGGAGGTCCTCCTCTCCTTTATTCTGGTCTTAGTCTATCAGATCTCATCAGGTGTGGCTGCATTGTCATCTTCTGTGGCCTGGTAAGGCTGCTCCCCCCCTCAGGGGGAGGCGATCAAATAGCAGGCCAATCAGTTTATGTCAGAGGCAGTCCCTCTTCCCATTAATATGGAACCCACTTGGACACTGAACTGCCATGGGCTATATCTGTGCACTGGTTCTAGGTTATCTCCATGCATGGTCCTTGGTTAGAGTATGAGTCTCTGGGAAAACCCCTGTGTTCAAATTTTCTGGTTCTATTGCTCTCCTTGTGGAGTTCCTGAACTCTCCAGATCCCATTTCTTTCATAAGATTAGATGCACTCTGCCCAACAGTTGGCCATAAGTCTCAGCATCTGCTTTGATAGACTGCAGGGCAGAGCATTTCAGAGGCCCTCTTTGGTAGGTTCCTAACTTGTTTCCTGTTTTCTTCTTCTTCAGATGTCTGTCCTCCTTGCTTTTCAGGATGGGGAATGAGCATTTTAGTCAGAGTCCTCCCTCTTGATTAGTTTCTTTAGATATACAGATTTTAGTAGGTTTATGCTATATTATTTATCTATATGAGTGAGTATATACCATGTGTGTCTTTCTGCTTCTGGGACAGCTCACTCAGGATGATCCTTTCCAGTTCCCACCATTTACCTGCAAATGACATGATTTCCTTATTTTTCATTGCTGAATAATATTCCATCATATAGATATATCAAAATTTCTGTATCCATTCCTTAGTTGAGGAGCATCTGGGTTGTTTCCGGCTCTGGCTATTACAAATAAAGCTGCTACAAACATGGTTGAGCAAATGTTCTTATTGTGTACTTGAGCCTCTTTTGGATATATGCCTATGAGTGGTATGGCTGGATCTTGAGAAAGCGCTATTCTTAGTTGCCTGAGAAAGCTCCAGATTGATTTACAAAGTGGTTGTACAAGTTTACATTCCCACCAGCTATGGAAGACAATTCTTCTTTCTCCACAACCTCTCCAGCATGTGTTGTCACTTGAGTTTTTCATCTTGGCCATTTTGATGGGTGTTTTGATTTGCATTTCCCTAATGGCTAATGAGGTTGAGAATTTCTTTAAGCATTTCTCCGCCATTTGATATTCCTCTACAGAGAATTCTATGTTTAGCTCCATACCCCATTTTTCTTTTAAATTGGATTACTTGGTCTGTTGCTTTTCAGCTTCTTTAGTTCTTTATATGTGCTGGATATTAGCCCTCTGTCAGATAAAGGGTTGGTGAAGATTCTTTCCCAATCTGTAGGCAGTCGTTTTGTTTTGATGATGGTGTCCTTTGCTTTACAGAAGCTTTTCAGTTTCATGATGTCCCAGTTATTGATTGTTGCTCTTAGAGCCTGTGCAGTTGGTGTTCTGTTGAGGTAGTTTTCTCCTATACCAATAAGTACTAGGGTATTCCCCGCTTTTTCTTTTAACCAATTTAATGTGTCTGGTTTTATGTTGAGATCTTTGATCCACTTGGAGTTCAGTTTTGTGCAGGGTGATAAGTATGGATCTATTTGTATTTTTCTACATGTAGACATCCAGTTAGACCAGCACCATTTGTTGAAGATGCTATATTTTTGCCATTGTATGGTTTTGGAATCTTTGTCAAAGATCAGGTGTCCATAAGTGTGTGGGTTTATTTCTGGGTCTTCTGTTTGGTTCCATTGATCCACCATTCTGTTTCTATGCCGGTACCATGCAGTTTTTATTACTGTTACTCTATTGTTCATCTCAAGGTCATGGATGGAGATACCTCCAGAAGATCTTTTATTGTAGAGGATTGTTTTAGCAATTCTGGGTTTCTTGTTATTCCATATGAAGTTGAGAATTTTTCTTTCCAGGTCTGTAAAGAATTGTGTTGGTAATTTGATGGGAATTGCAGTGAATCTGTAGATTGCTTTTGGTAACATGGCCATTTTTACTATGTTAATCCTGCCAAGCCATGAGCATGGGAGATCTTTCCAACTTCTGATATCTTCTTCTAATTCTTTCTTCAGAGACTTGAATTTTTTTTCATACAAGTCTTTGACTTGCTTGGTTAGCGTTACACCAAGGTACTTTATATCATTTGTAGCTATTGTGAAGGGTGTTGTTTCCCTAATTTCATTTTCAGCCCTTTTATCTTTGGTGTACAGGAGGTCTACTGATTTTTTGAGTTAATTTTTATCCTGCCACTTTGCTGAAGGTGTTTACCAGCTGTAGGAATTCCCTGGTAGAGTTTTTGGGGTCACTCTTGTATACTATCATATCATCTGCAAATAGTGATAATTTGACTTATTCCTTTCCAATTTGTATCCCCTTGATCTCCCTCAACTGTCTTATTGCTCTAGCAAGGACTTCCAGAACTTTGTTGAAGAGATATGGAGAGAGTTGGCAGCCTTGCCTTTTCTCTGATTTCATTGACATTGCTTTAAGTTTCTCTCCATTTAGTTTGATGTTGGCTATAGGTTTGCTGTATATTGCCTTTACTATGTTTAGATATGTGCCTTGTATCCCTGATCTCTCCAGTACTTTAAACATGAATGGATGTTGGATTTCGTCAAATGCTTTTTCAGCATCTAAGGAGATTATCATGTGTGTTTTTTTTTCTTTCAGTTTGTTAATATGGTGGATCACATTGATGGATTTCCCTGTATGGAACCACCCCGGCATACCTGTGGAGAAGCCTACTTGGTCACAGTGGATTATATCCTTGATGTGTTCTTGCATTCGGTTTGCAAGTATTTTGTTGAGTATTTTTGCATCAATGTTCATAAGGGAGATTGGTCTGAAATTCTCTTTCTTTGTTGGGTCTTTGTGAGATTTAGGTACCAAGGTGACTGTGGCTTCATAGAATGAGTTTGGTAATGTTCCTTCTGTTTCTATTTTGTGGAATATTTTGAAGAGAACTGGAGTTAGCTTTTCTTTGAATGTTTGGTAGAATTCTGTGCTGAATTCATCTGGTCCTGGGCTTTTTTTGGATGGGAGACTTTCGATGACCCCTTCTATTTCCGTAGGGGATATAGAATTGCTTAATTGATTTGCCTGGTCTTTATTCATCTTTGGTAAGTTGAATCGATCAAGAAAATTTTCCATTTCTTTTAGATTTTCAAATTTTGTGGCATACAGACTTTTGAAGTAACTCCTAATGATTGTTTGGATTTCCTCAGTGTCTGTAGTTATATCCCTTTTTTCATTTCTGATTTTTTTTTTATTTGGATGATGTCTCTCTGCCTTTTAGGTAGATTGGCTGAGGGTTTGTCTATCTTGTTTATTTTCTCAAAGAACCAGCTCTTAGTTTCATTGATTCTTTGAATTGTTTTATTTGTTTCTAATTGGTTGATTTCAGCCCTGAGTTTGATTATTTCCAGCTGTCTACTCCTTTTTGGTGTGTCTGCTTCTTCTTTTTCTAGGGTTTTTAAGTGGACCATTAGGTTGCTTGAATGAGCTGTCTCGAATTTCTTCTTGAAGGCACTTAGTGCTATGAACTTTCCTCTTATCAATGCTTTCATTGTGTCCCACAAGTTTGGGTATGTTGTTTCTTCATTTTCATTGAATTCTAGGAAGATTTTAATTTCTTTATTTCTTCCATGACCATTTAGCTGTCATTTAGTAGCAAGTTGTTCAGTTTCCATGTGTGTAGGCTTTTTGCTATTTCTGTTGTTGTTGAGGTCCAGTTTTATCCCATGGTGATCAAATAGGATACAAGGGATTATTTCAATCTTCTTTTATCTGTTGAGGCTCACTTTGTGACCAACCATATTGTCTATTTTGGAGAAGGTTCCATGAGGTACTGAGAAGAAGGTAAATTCTTTTTTGTTTGGGTGTAAGGTCTTGTAAATGTCTGTTAGTTCCATTTGATTCATGACCTCTGTTAGAGACATTCTTTGTTTAATTTCTGTTTTGTTGACCTGTCCTTTGTTGAGAGTGGGGTGTTGAAGTCTCCCACTCTTAATGTGTGGGGATCTATATGTGGTTTAAATTTTATCAATGTTTCTTTAACAAATGTGGGTGCTCTTGTATTTGGGGCATAGATGTTTAGGATTGTGATGTCTTCTTGGTGGAATTTTCCCTTGATGAGTATGAAGTGGCCTTCCCCATCTCTTTTTATTAATTTTGTTTGAAAGTCTATTTTATCAGATATTAGAATGGCTACTCCTGCTTGTTTCTTGGGTCCATTTGCTTGAAAAGCCGTCTTCCAGCCCTTTCCACTCAGGTAATGTCTATCCTTGTGACTTAGGTATGTTTCTTGTATGCAACCTAGGATACAAGGTGAATAAATATTAATTTACTTTAAAAATTATTTAAAATAGTTACAATAGTTGAAAAATTGAATATGCTATCTGAATAGATTTTTTTAAGGTCAATCTAAATTTCTTATAATCAAGGAATTCATTACAATTTGGATTTTGTTTCTATCTTATAATATAGTGGGTGATGGCTTTTTTTTCATGACCTCTGTTCTCGATTAGGAGTTTAAAATGAACTTCAAACATATATCTAAATTTTAGGCTTTTGAGAGGAGGTTATACATAGGGTAAAACTGAATTTATACTTACTTTAGGCAGATGTATTCATTAAGATTTTTCATAAAACCCCCTGTTAGTTTTTGCTGCAACAAAGGAAGGAAACTGAAAAAAAAAAATCAGGAAATTTGGTCAAAATAAAGCTGGAGTGAGGGGTAGAGCAAGATGGAAGCGCCGGGAGGACTCTCATTCTGAGGCGCAGCACAGCAGGATTGGCACAGTCACCAGCAATCAGAACACGTGGCCATAAAACAAAAGTGATTGTGTTTCACAGGTGAGAGGATACCCCACGGTGGGGGATTCAATCAGCTTTAACTCACCTGGCTAAACCGCAGAAGAGATCCCGGTTCTGCCAGGCGCTTGGTCGCCAGCCCAGAGCTACACGCCAGCGTGATCTGTTCATTGTCCCAGACTGAACTGTGGGCCCACAACATCACAGACTGGATTTCCCAGTCGAGAGATAACCCCACGGAGCAGGAAACTATTGGGACGGACCTCAGGTCACCCAGACATCCCCTGGAAAAGACTCGGGTTCCGCGGGTGCCCCAAGAGACAGCCAGGAGCCAGAGCCGGGACCCAGGTGCCTGCATGAAGCCCTGCCTGTGCGCCTGATTCCCCACCTCAGATAGAACTGTGGGCACCAGGGCACCAGGCACCAGAGACTGCGTTTCACTGGCAAGTGCAAACCCACAGGGAGGGAAACGGCTGGTCTGATCTCAGAGCACTCAACCGACACCCCCACCCGAAACGGTCTAGGGAAAATTCCCCAGTTTAGGCAGCAGCCAAGGCTCCAGAAGCCAGAAAGGTGGAGCCACAAGCGGGCATGTGTGCCTGTGGGTTCTACTCGCCACCCCAGAGAGAACAGCATTCCCCAAAGCAAAGACTGTGTGTCTCTGGCAGGAGGAAACCCCCAGTGGAGGGGAGCATCAACTCTAACTCTTAGGACACCCAGCACAAAAAGACTCCCTGGATTCACGCAGAATCTAGGCTCTAATGCAGGCAGGAGTGCTGTACTCAGCCGCCATTATTGAGTTCCCCTAGGGCACTGGGACACACAGCTGCATCCTCAGACCTACAAAAACCAGAGAGCCATTACAGCAGCCCTCAGATACTGTGCCAAGGATCAACCAGCTATCCCTAGCTAGATTGTCAAAACTGTGGGAATCCCTGGTCCTTCAAGAGGGCTGCACCCACGGCTTATGAACCAGAGCAGTGCCTGCAGCCGTCATCACAGACAGGGACACACAGCTTTTGATCCAGAGTGAGCCACCCAGCCTCCAGACCAGAGCAGCGCCCCCAGGCGCCAACTCAAACTAGGTGCACATCCTCCAGGCCCAGAGCAGAGCACTCAGCCTCCAGTCCAGAGACTTGATGAGTGCACCTCCACTTTCCCGGACAGAACTGTGTGCCCCAGGATAACAGACTGAGTTTTCTTGTTGGGAGAAAACCCCACAGCTAGGGAATCAGCAGGTTCTTCAAGAGGACTGTACCTGGAAATTTAGTGACCAGCAGCACACTAAATTTATAACAAGAAATCCAGCAGTGGGGCAGCTGTCTTGAGACATTCTATGGGTAAGAGGAGATCACCCCCTGCCTAACAAAGACCACAGCTACTACTCAGGACTATAAACCTGAGGTGAGCAGTGGCAATTCCTGAGAAACACTGGCCATACAGTGACCATAACCAAAAAGCAGAGGAGGACTCCTTCAGGAAAAATCATCTTCCAGCCAAGGGGATTCTCCCTACCTCAGGACTCCAGGAAGCACAGAAACTAACAGCCAATGCCTAAATCAGCCCAATGGGTAGAGGTCAGCGTAAAAGCTCAACCACCAAAAGACAGAGCAATATGGCATCTCCAGAACCCAGCCATCCAGGGACGAACAGCCCTGGACAACGCAGCATAATAGAAAATCAAGAAGATGACCTTACATCTATGCTGATGAAGAGGATAATAGAGGTAACAAATAAAATAGGTAAAGAATTAGAGGAAGATAAAACCAACAGATCATGGCTATCCATAAAGAAATGGAGGAAGTTAAAGACAAGCAGATTATGGCCATCCGTGAAGAAATAAGGGAAGATGCAGCCAAACCGCTTGTGGCCTTCATTGAAGAAATAATTAAATCACTGAAAGAAATAAAAGAGACAGAGTTGAAGGAACTAAAAGAAAAGGAGGAAAATACAAGCAGACAGGTGAAGGAAGTAGACAAAACAACTCAAGACCTGAAGATAGAACTGGAAAAATTAAAGAAAACACAAATGGAAGAAATAATGGAGAGGAAGAATTTAGGGAAGAAAACAGGAACTACAGAGGTAAGCATAACCAACAGACTACAAGAAATGGAAGAAAGAATCTCAGGTGTCAAAGATACAATGGAAGAAATAGATGTATCTGTCAAAGAAAATGTTAAATCCAAAAAATTCCTGACACAGACCATCCAAGAAATCCAAGACAATATGAAAAGACAAAACCTAAGAATAATAGGAATAGAGGAAAAAGAAGACTCCCTTCTCCAAGGCCCAGAAAATATTTTCAACAAAATCATTGAAGAAAATTTCCCCAAGTTAAAGGAGAAGCCAATAAGGATACATGAGGCCTACAGAACACCCAACAAATTTGACCAGAAAAGAAAATCCTCCCGCCACATAATAATCAAAACAGTAAGTATACAGAACAAAGAAAAAATGCTAAAAGCTGCAAGGGAAAAAAGCCAAGTAACATATAATGACAAACCCATTAGAATCACACCTGATTTTTCAATAGAAACTATGAAAGCCAGAAGGGCCTGGATGGATATCATGCAGACCCTAAGAGAACACAGATGTCAGCCCAGGCTACTATAACCTGCAAAACTCTCAGTCCTCATAGATGGAGAAAACAAGATATTCAAAGAAAAAAACAAATTTCAACAATACCTACACACAAATCCAGCATTACAGAAGACACTGGAAGGGAAAATACAACCCAAGAAAATTAGCTTCTGTCAAGAAAACACAGGAAATAATTAACCTTACTACAGCAAAACAGAAAGTAACCAAGCACACAACCTTATGAACACAGCCAACATCAAAATCAAAGGATCTAACAGCCACTGGTCATTAATCTCTCTCAAAATCAATGGACTCAACTCTCCAGTAAAAAGACACAGATTAACAGAGTGGATACGTAAATAAAACCTAGCAATCTGTTGCATACAAGAAACACACCTAAGGCACAAAGATAGACATTACCTGAGGGTAAAAGGTTGGAAGACCTTGGGTCCAAGCAAATGGACCCAAGAAACAAGCAGGAGTAGCCATTCTAATATCTGATAAAATAGACTTTCAACCAAAATTAATAAAAAGAGATGAGGAAGGACACTTCATACTCATCAAGGGAAAATTCCACCAGGAAGACATCACAATCCTGAACATCTATGCCCCAAATACAAGAGCACCCACATTTATTAAAGAAACATTGATAAAATTTAAACCACATATAGATGCCCGCACATTAATAGTGGGAGACTTCAACACCCCACTCTCAACAAAGGACAGGTCAACAAAACAGAAATTAAACAAAGAAACAATATCTCTGACAGAGGTCATGAATCAAATGGACCTCACAGACATCTACAGAACTTTACACCCAAACACAAAAGAATTTACCTTCTTCTCAGCACCTCATGGAACCTTTTCCAAAATAGACCATATAGTTGGTCACAAAGCAAGCCTCAACAGATACAAGAAGACTGAAATAATCCCTTGTATCCTGTCTGATCACCATGGAATAAAGCTGGACTTCAACAACAACAGAAATAGCAAAAAGCCTACACACACATGGAAACTAAACAAGTTGTTACTAAATGACAGCTGGGTCAGGGAAGAAATAAAGAAAGAAATTAAAGCCTTTCTAGAACTCAATGAAAATGAATACACAACATACCGAAACTCGTGGAACACAATAAAAGCAGTGTTAAGAGGAAAGTTCATAGCACTAAGTGCCTTCAAGAAGAAATTCGAGACAGCTCATTCAAACAACCTAATGGCCCACTTAAAAATCCTAGAAAAAGAAGAAGCAGACACACTAAAAAGGAGTAGACGGCTGGAAATAATCAAACTCAGGGCTGAAATCAACCAATTAGAAACAAATAAAACAATTCAAAGAATCAATGAAACCAAAAGCTGGTTCTTTGAGAAAATCAAAAAGATCGACAAACCCTTAGCCAAGCTAACTAAAAGGCAGAGAAACACCACCCAAATCAACAAAATCAGAAATGAAAAGGGGGACATAACTACAGACACTGAGGAAATCCAAACAATCATTAGGACTTACTTCAAAAGTCTATATGCCACAAAATTTGAAAATCTAAATGAAATGGAAAATTTTCTATATCGATTTGACTTACCAAAGCTGATTCAGGACCAGGTAAATCAATTAAATTGTCCTATATCCCCCAAAGAAATAGAAGCATTCATCAAAAGTCTCCCATCCAAAAAAAGCCCAGGACCAGATGGCTTCAGAGTAGAATTCTATCAGACCTTCAAAGAAGAGCTAACTCCAAATCTCTTCAAATTATTCCACAAAATAGAAACAGAAGGAACATTACCAAACTCATTCTATGAAGCCACAGTCACCTTGGTACCTAAACCTCACAAAGACTCAACAAAGAAAGAGAAGTTAGGCCAATCTCCCTTATGAACATTGATGCAAAAATACTTAACAAAATACTTGCAAACCGAATCCAAGAACACATCAAGGATATAATCCACTGTGACCAAGTAGGCTTCTCCACAGGTATGCCTGGGTGGTTCCATACAGGGAAATCCATCAATGTGATCCACCATATTAACAAACTGAAAGAAAAAAAACACATGATAATCTCCCTAGATGCTGAAAAAGCATTTGACAAAATTCAGCATCCATTCATGTTTAAAGTACTGGAGAGATCAGGGATAAAAAGCACATATCTAAACATAGTAAAGGTGATATACAGCAAGCCTATAGCCAACATCAAACTAAATGGAGAGAAACTTAAAGCAACCCCACTGAAATCAGGGACAAGACAAGGCTGCCCACTCTCTCCATACATCTTCAACATAGTGCTGGAAGTCCTTGCTAGAGCAATAAGACAGTTGAAGGAGATCAAGGGGATACAGATGGGAAAGGAAGAAGTCAAATTATCACTATTTGCAGATGATATGAGAGTATACATGAGTGACCCCAAAAACTCTACCAGGGAACACCTACAGCTGATAAACACCTTCAGCAAAGTGGCCAGATACAAAATTAACTCAAAAAAATCAGTAGCACTCCTGTATACAAAAGACAAAAGGGCTGAGAGTGAAATTAGAGAAACAACACCATTCACAATAGCCACAAATGACATAAAATACCTTGGTGTAACCCTAACCAAGCAAATCAAAGACTTGTATGAAAAAAATTTCAAGTCTCTGAAGAAAGAATTACAGGAAGATATGAGAAGATGGAAAGATCTTCCATGCTCATGGCTTGGCAGGCTTAACATAGTAAAAATGGCCATGTTACCAAAAGCAATCTACAGATTCACTGCAATTCCCAACAAATTACCAACACAATTCTTTACAGACCTGGAAAGAAAAATTCTCAACTTCATATGGAAGAACAAGGAACCGAGAATTGCTAAAACAATGCTCTACAATAAAAGATCTTCTGGAGGTATCTCCATCCCTGATCTCAAGCTGTACTATAGAGCATCAGTTATAAAAATTGCATGGTACTGGCATTTAAACAGAATGTTGGATCAAAGGAATCGAACAGAAGACCCAGAAATAAATCCACGCACTTACGGACACCTGATTTTTGACAAAGATGCCAAAACCATACAATGGAAAAAAAGATAGCATCTTCAACAAATGGTGCTGGTCCAACTGGATGTCTACATGTAGAAAAATGAAAATAGATCTATACTTATCACCCTGCACAAAACTGAAGACCAAGTGGATCAAAGACCTCAACTTAAAACCAGGCATATTAAATCGGCTAGAAAAAAAGTGGGGAATACCCTAGAACTCATTGATACAGGAGAAAACTTCCTGAACAGAACACCAACAGCACAGGCTCTAAGAGCAACAATCAAAAAATGAAACTGAAAAGCTTCTGTAAAGCAAAGGACACCGTCATCAAAACAAAGCGACTGCCTACAGATTGGGAAAGAATCTTCACCAACCCTTTATCTGACAGAGGACTCATATCCAATATATATATAAAGAACTAAACAAGCTGAAAAGCAACAAACCAAGTAATCCACTTAAAAAATGGGGAACAGAGCTAAAGAGAGAATTCTCGACAGAGGAATATCGAATGGCAGAGAAGCACTTAAAGAAATGCTCAACCTCATTAGCCATTAGGGAAATGCAAATCAAAACAACCCTGAGATTTCACCTTACACCCATCAGAATGGCCAAGATGAAAAACTCAAGGGACAACACATGCTGGAGAGGTTGTGGAGAAAGGGGAACCCTTCTCCACTGCTGGTGGGAATGTAAACTTGTACAACCACTCTGGAAATCAATCTGGCACTTTCTCAGACAACTAGAAATAGCGCTTCCTCAAGATCCAGCCATACCACTCCTAGGCATATACCCAAAATTTGTTCAAGTACACAGTAAGGACATTTGCTCACCCATGTTTGTAGCAGCTTTATTTGTAATAGCCAGAAGCTGGAAACAACCCAGATGCCCCTCAACTGAAGAATGGTTGCAGAAACTGTGGTACATCTATACAATGGAGTATTACTCAGCAATGAAAAATAAGGAAATCATGAAATTTGCAGGTAAATGGTGGGACCTGGAAAGGATCATCCTGAGTGAGTTATCCCAGAAGCAAAAAGACAGGCATGGTATATACTCACTCATATAAACATACAACATAGAATAAACCCACTAAAATCTGTACATCTAAACAAACTAAGCAAAAGAGAGGACCCTAACTAAAATGTTCAATCCCCATCCTGAAAGGCAAAGAGGATGGACATCAGAAGAAAAAGCAATAGGAAACAACTTCGGAACCTGCTACAGAGGGCCTCTGAAAGCCAGAAGAAAACAAGAAACAACCTTGGAACCTGCCACAGAGGGCCTCTGAAAGCCAGAAGAAAACAAGAAACAACCTTGGAACCCGCCACAGAGGGCCTCTGAAAGCCTCTGCAGTATAGACTGTCAAAGCAGATGCTGAGCCTGATGGCCAACTGATGGGCAGAGTGAATGGAATTTTATGTAAGAAGTGGGAAATATTAAGAGCTGGAGGGGATGGGAACTCCACAAGGAGAGCAACAGAACAAGATAATTTGAACACAGGGAACTTCCCAGAGACTCATACTCCAACCAAGGACTATTCATGGAGACAACCTAGAACCCTTGCGCAGATGCAGCCCATGGCAGTTCATTGTCCATGTGGGTTACATAGTAATGGAAAGAGGGACTGCCTCAGACATAATCTGATTGGCCTGCTCTTTGATCACCTCCCCCTGAGCGGGGAGCAGCCTTACCAGGCCACTATAGAGGACAATGCAGCCACTTTTGATGAGAACTGATAGACTAAGATCAGAAAGGAGAGGAGAACCTCCCCTATCAGTGGACTTGGGGAGGGGCATGCATGCAGAAAGGGGAGGGAGGGTGGGATTGGGAGGGGAGGAGGGAGGGGCTTATGGGGGGATAAAAAAATGAATAAATTGTAATTAATAAAATAAAATGCAAAAAAATAATAAAAAAATGAAATAGAAAAAATAAATAATGCTGGAGTGAAGAAGTACAAAACAGAAGCTCACAAAAACACCAACTGCAGATTCCATCCAAAGTACAGGACCAGTGCTGAAGAGATGGCTCGGTGACTAAGAGCACAGTCTTTTCTTGTAAAGAACTCAAATTTGGTTCCCAGAATGCACAGCTCACAATGGCCCAAAACTCTAGCTCCAGTGGATTCAACACCCTCTTCTGGACTCAATGGGCACTGCAGTCACATGCACAAACCACACACAGACTGACACATAAGCACATAATTAAAAACAAAAACAAAATAAAAACAAAATTTAAAAAGAAAAACTTACAATGTAGAGTTGAAGACTGTGCATGTTTGTCACAGTTGAGCCTCATGTTCTAACTAGGTATACCTTCTTAAAAGGATTGTATTACTTGAAGCTAATAGATCAACCAAAAAAAAAAAAAAGTCTCAATTTCCTACTGACAGTTATAGTCAGGGAAGTGATAGGCTTAGGTGCTGAAGGCTTACTGAGAGGTAAGTCATTAAAGCTTATAAACATTGACTGGTTACCAGTGGCAACAGTGCTTGAAGAGATGTGTACCAGAAGATAGAAAGATGAAGAGACTGTGTGTTGGAAGGAGGCAGAGGCTGCCAAAGTGTTGATGTCTATACTCTTTTTTTTTTCTTATCAGTTACATTTTATTAACTCTGTATCCCAGACATGTCCCGATCCCTCATTCCCTCCCAGTCCCTCCCTCCCTCCCTCATCTCCACCTTGCCCCTTTCCAAGTCCACTGATAGGGGGGACCTCCTCCCCATTCATTTGATCCTGTTTTATCAGGTATCTTCAGGACTGGCTGCAAAGTCTTCCTCTGTGGCCTAACAGGACTGCTCCTCCCTTGGGGGGTGGGGAGGCCAAAGAGCCAGTCATTGAGTTCCTGTTAGAAATAGTCCTTGTTCCCCTCACTATGGGAAACCAATTGGTTACTGAGCTAACATAGGTTACATCTGAGCAGAGGTTCTAGGTTATATCTATACATGGTCCTTGGTTGAATGTCAGTATCAGAAAAGACCCTGTGCCCAGATATATTTGGTCCTTGTGGAGCTCCTATCCTTTCCTCATCAGAATAACTCTCCTTCTTTCTTATGATTCCCTGTACTCTGCCAAAGATTTGGTCATGAGTCTTTGCTTTGAAAACACTGCTAGTTAGAGTCTTTCAAGTGCACTCAGTAGACTCCTGTCATATGTTCAATGCACATCCCATCTGTCTTTCTAAACGAGGATTGATCATCTTACCCCATGTATGCTCTCTTGATTATCTTTTTTAGGTGTACAGATTTCATTATGTTTATCATATCTTATAGGTCTATATAAGTGAGTATATACCGTGTTTGTCTTTCTCCTTCTGGGATATTTCACTCAGGATGATCTTTTCTAGATCCCACCATTTGTTTGCAAATTTCATGATTTCCTTCTTTTTGATTGCTGAGTAGTATTCCATTGTGTAAAAATACCACAATTTCTGTACCCATTCCTCTGTTGATGGACATCTGGGTTGTTTCCAGATTCTGGCTATTACAAATAAAGCTGCTATAAACATGGTTGAACAAATATCCCTTTTGTGTACTTGAGCAAACTTCGGGTATATACCTAGCAGTGGTATAGCTGGGTCTTGAGGAAGCACTATTCCTAATTGTCTTAGAAAGCGCCAGATAGATTTCCAGAGTGGTTGTACAAGTTTACATTCCCACCAGCAGTGGAGGAGGGTTCCCCTTTCTCCACAACCTCTCCAGCATGTGTTGTCCCTTGAGTTTTTCATCTTGGCCATTCTGATGGGTGTAATGTGATATCTCAGGGTTGTTTTGATTTGCATTTCCCTGATGGCTAATGGGGATGAACATTTCGATATTCCTCTGTGGAGAATTCTCTGTTTAGCTCTGTTCCCCATTTTTTAATTGGATTACTTGGTTTGTTGCTTTTCAGCTTCTTTAGTTCTTTGTATATACTCGATATTAGTCCTCTGTCAGATAAAGGGTTAGTGAAGATTCTTTCCCAATCTGAAGGCAGTCGTTTTGTTTTGATGACAGTGTCCTTTGCTTTACAGAAGCTTTTCAGTTTCATGAGGTCCCATTTCTTGATTGTTGCTCTTAGAGCCTGTGCTGTTGGTGATCTGTTCAGGAAGTTGTCTCCTGTGCCAATGAGTTCTAGGCTGTTCCCCACTTTTTCTTCTAACAGATTTAGAGTATCTGGTTTTATGTTGGGGTCTTTGATCCACTTGGACTTTAGTTTTGTGCAGGGTGATAAATATAGAACTATTGTCATTTTTCTGCATGTGGACATCCAGTTGGCCCAGCACCATTTGTTGAAGATGCTGTCTTTTTTTCATTGAATAGTTTTGGCTTCTTTGTCAAAAATCGAGTATTCATAGGTGTGTGGGTTTATTTCTGCGTCTTCTATGCAGTTCCATTGATCCTCCTTTCTGTTTTTATGCCAATACCATGCAGTTTTTATTACTATTGCTCTGTAGTACAACTTGAGATCGGGGATGGAGATACCTCCAGATGATCTGTTGTTGTACAGGATTGTTTTGGAGATTCTGGGGTTTTTGTTTCTCCATATGAAGCTGAGAATCTTTTTTCAAGGTCTGTAAAGAATTGAGTTGGTATTTTGATGGGAATTGCATGGAATCTGTAGATTGCTTTTGGCAGGATGGCCATTTTCACAATGTTATTCCTACCAATCCATGAGCACGGGAGATCTTTCCATCTTCTGAGATTTTCTTCAATTTCTTTCTTCAGAGACTTGAAGTTTTTCTCAAACAGGTCTTTCACTTGCTTGGTTAGTGTCACCCCAAGGTACTTTATGTTATTAGTGGCTATTGTGAAGGGTGTTGTTTCCCTAATTTCTTTCTCGGCCCTTTTGTCTTTGGTATACAGGAGGGCTTCTGATTTTTTTGAGTTGATTTTGTATCCTGTCACTTTGCTGAAGGTGTTTATCAGCTGGAAGAGTTCTCTGGTTGAATTTTTGGGGTCACTCATATATACTATCATATCATCTGCTAATAGTGACACTTTGACCTCTTCCTTTCCGATTTGTATCCCCTTGATCTCCTTTAGTTGTCTTATTGCTCTGGATAGGACTTCAAGTACTATGTTGAAGAGGTAGGGAGAGAGTGGGGATGTCTATACTCTTAAAGTGTTATATATCCAGGTATTTTTCTAGCTACAACTGATTAACAGAAGCTACCAGCAATCCCAGGAATACTCTACACTAGGCAATTAAATTGTGTCTTCTTGCCTCAGTTTACCACAAAATATCATGGTAATTTGGAATACAACATTTAGATAGCTAGTGCCTCTTCCACTGAGTTGTAATATCTGTGTTCTTATGAGGTCTGTGTTTTAGCATGGAACAGGGTAAATACTTCAGTGAGCCATGCTTTAGTATATAATTTCCGGAGAATAAGGTATTTCTGTACTCCACCCCATACTTCAAATTAGGTCCTCGTCATAGTTAATCTTAACTGTCAGTTTGACAGGATTTAGAATGTCCATGGACACAGAACTCTATCTGTATCTATTAGTTTTTTTTTTTTTTTCAGACAGTGGAAAATTATCCCAAATAGGGTCCTGGATTGTGAAAACAGAGAATGTTAAATGAGCACCAGCATTCATTTCTCTCTGCTTCGCAGCTGCAGAGTCAATATGAGCAGATATCTCATGTTCCAGACACCACGCCTCTCTTTCTGTGCTGATGTGTATCCTTCGTGTATAAGCCAAAATAAACCCTCCTTCCTTCAGGTGTTAGGTTCAAAGCAATGAGAAAAGTACTGCCACCAAATTCCTTATTGTTTTTTGTGCTGGTCTCTCAAAATATTGACTTTCTTCCAAAAATATGAAGGGTACCTTTAAATAGACATGCTGCGGTGTAGCCTGCAAGGATACCTTCTGCAGCTTTCTGGTATACAGAAAAATATCCCCTACACTATATATTTTCATGTCACATATGCTGTTCTTGGGTATTAGAAATCTACATTGACTTTTATGATTATTAATGAGAAGTAAATATCAAATGAGGTTCCTTAAAAATTCAAGATTTCTACCACTGTAAGGAAAATAGAAGGCGTGGAATGTTCTTACGTTGGCTTGCTCTTTGTTTGCTTATGTTTATTTCAGGTCTACATTTAAATACCACACGTATTGGAAAAACACAATAAACTTGAAAGATTTGAAGCTCATAAGCTGTATGAATTAAGAATTCATGTGTTGTATTTTATCTAAACAGTGGGGCTGGTATTAACTTACCTCAAAGGGGAAACATCAAAGTAAAAAAAACCCCACAAACATATATATATATATAGATAGATAGATAGATAGATAGATATAGATATAGATAGATATAGATATATATCTATCATGCAGTATGTGTCCTTGTTATTATCATTTATGTAGCAATCACCTAAAGTTTGTATTTACACAGGAGTATAAAAGTAAAACTCTCCATGATGCCTAGTTTAAAACAAGCGACTTTATGTTTGTTACATAGGCTCAGCTGTGATGGCCAAAAGAGCAGGCTTGTAGGCAATTTCTTAATTTCAATGAATGCTAGAAAAGGAAAATACAAGTAAAATGCTTTTATATATTTATATTTATTAAATTATAAATAAATAAATGCTTGTGTAATATAATTATTATATTAAATTTGGCATCTTTCATATGCAAAAATGGAACATGATCAAGATGGCTATGGATGTGACAAGCAAATTATAGGTCTGTCATCATCATTAATATGCCCATTGTTTCTGAAGTAAATGTGTGTTGATATTCAGAATCGGCATGATTCTTTTCTTCTTCCTTGAAGTTAATACTTGCCCTGTCTTGTCTAATTCCTGCCTAGAATGTAGGAAATGTAGTCTCTAAAAATATATGATCCAGTTATATTACTCTTGATTATGTATCCAAAGGGCTAAGTTTGCATACGACAGACTTACCTTCATGTCTAATTTTCATTGCTGTGTTGGTCATGATGGCAAGACATAAAACCAGACCAAACTTCAATCAATGCATTATTAGATAAATAATACATAACATATACATAAGAGTTTTATTCAGCAGCCAAGAATAATTACATAATCTCATTGCAAAAAAAAATTAATGAAAGTGAAGACCAGTGTGTTAAGCAAAATAAACCAGATTTAAAAATACAATTATTTATTTTCTCTCAATTACAGAATCTATATAAAAACACATAAACTAATATATGTTTGAAATTAACATAGAAAGAAATGAAGAGGAGACTAAAGGGAAAAGATTTAAAAAAAAGTAAAGTGGGAAAATAACAACAAAATTTTGGATTTCTTGTTTGTGAAATCTAAAAGTACAGGTCACATATATATGAAAGAAGAACTGAGACTGACTGTATAAATTGGAAAATCCAAGCAGGCAAAAAAGCCTAGTGTAAGCAAGGTACAATAAATGCAAAGGTATAAAGAATAGTACAGAAACATTATTTTGTACCCTAAGTAACTAATTAAAGAAAGATAAAATGGTGTACTTGGGGAAAAAAAAATATGTAACCAAATAGAATCCTACCTCACTACTATAGATTTCTTCTAGTGTGGAAGACATGCATCAATGGTAAAAGATTCCTTGACTAGAACGGCAAGGCCTATCTTTAAATCTCCAGTACCACAAAAAGATAGGTTGTACCATGTATTGTATTGTTAATTTCCTCCTGGTATATAAGATTAAAACAAAAAGCAGACTGTTTAAAAATGATGATGAACTGATTTGACAGATATCACTTCCATGTTCTTGAAAAAAAAAATGTTGAAACTGTTGTGTTTTCCATACTGACAACAGCTTTAGAAATCTGAAGCCCATGACCTTTTCTTCTATAATCATTATTATTGCGCATACACATTTAGGTGTGTATGCAAAACTACTTGGGATGGCCAAAACTATCAGGGGATTATCTCTACAGGAGATTTCTTTTCATTCTCTTCACAGAATTTATTGGCTGAAACCTGTCATCTAAGGGTTAGACCTGGTAAAATTTATCTGTTTCTTTTGTATGTCAGCTGTCATTATTCAGGTCTTGTTTAGGCAACCATATTGTTGATATTTCATGGGTACAGCATCCTTGTCATGCCTAGAAAACACTAGATAGCCACAGATGACCTGGTACTCTGGATCTTAAACTTTTTATACTCCATCTTTTGCTATTTGCTTGAGCCATATGTGAATGGATGGCTGAATGTCGCACAATGACTTAATCCTGAATTTTGACCATTTCTCCATTTCTGTACCCTTCCTCTCTGTGTTATAAAAATAAAGTTTCTTTGATAAGGGATGAGAGTTACACGTATCTGTGGACATGAGGATAAGCATTTAGAATACAGTTAGAAATTATATGGGTTTAGGAAAATGTCAGCAGTAGGTTCTCCTCTGTGTTCTATGACCTTTCCATTTATGGGAGTTTGGTTAAATTTATAGTACCAGGTTTGGATCTTAAGCCCAATTAGATGAATAGGTGATGGGTAAGAAATAGCCCATGGATATAGTTCACTAACTCCTGTTCTAGAATGAAAGAAATTCTTCAATTAAATTGTATAACTGAACAGAAATAAATTTGTGTGCACTGACAAAAACTATCTATGGATGGTATAATTCATTCCAAATTGAGTCTTCCTCTAATACTGTTTTCTTTCCCATTGTTTTTAAGAAATGGTTACTGCAACACCTTTATCTATACAGCCAGGTTATTGTTCTCTTACACTGTAAAATCTGGTCTCAATAAGACTTAGACTCATTTACCCGTCTAAGATTAATTCTTCATGTTCACTAAGTAAGTGTTGTTTTTTTTTAATATTTTTTATTTTTAAATAATTTTATACATTCACTGCATCCCAACTGTAGCTCTCTCCCTCTTTCCCTCCCAATCCTTCTCTCTCTCCCTCATCTCCTCCCTGCCCCCTTCTGAGTCCACTGAGAGGGGATGTCCTCTCTTCCTCTCCTTCCATCTGGCCCTAGCTTATCAAGTATATTCAGGATGGTTGCAATGTTCTTATCTGTGGCCTAGCAAGGCTGCTCCTCCCTGAGGGGAAGCTCATTGAGTAAGACATTGAGTTCATGTCAGAAATAATTCCTGTCTCCATTACTAGGGAACCCACTTGGATACTGAGCTACCATGGACTATGTCTGAGCAGGGGTTATAGGTTATATCCATGCATGGTCCTTGGTTGGAAAAACAGTCCCAGAGAAGACCCCTGTGCCCAGATATATTTGGACCTTATGGGGCTCCTGTCCCCTCTAGGTCATACTAACTCCTCCATATGATTCCCTACACTCTGCCGAAGGCTTGGTTATGGGTCTCAGCATCTGCTTTTAATACACTGTTAGGTGGAGTTGTTCAGGTGCCTTCTGCGGTAGGCTACTGTCCTGTTACTGTTTTCTTTATTTCCAATGTCCATCCCCTTTGTCTTTCAAAGTGAGGACTGATCATCTTACACCGGCTCTTCTTTCTTGTTTATCTTCTTTAGGTGTATCGATTTCATTATGTTTATCATATCTTATATATCTTATAGGTCTAAATAAGTGAGTATATACCATGTGTGTCTTTCTCCTTCTGGGATACCTCACTCAGAATGATCTTTGGGTCACACTCCTTCTTGAAAGAAAGACTCTCTCTAGGACCTCAGCCTAGACTATCTGGCCAGTAAGCTCCAAGAATCCTTTTGTCTTTGCCTCTTCTGTGCTGTGATGACTAGCATGCACCATGATATCTAGCTTTTTTATGTACTTGCTGAGGATCAAGCTCAACTCTCCTTATTTTCATGGCAAGCACTTTATGGAATGACTTATCTACCACGCCCAATTCATTTCATATAATTTTAGTGTCTAACATATTTTGATACAAATAGTCTTTGCGTATTCATTTTGCTAATAACTTATTTACCTAATGTTGTAACAAGTACATACTAATATTTACTGACTAAATATGGTCCATAGAATCTTGCTTGGTTTAATTGAGGACAAATTATAAAGCATTGCTTTCGTAAGACACAAAGAGTACAGTAATATTTAGTATGACTTTCCAATTAATCTTGTACTTTTACTGATTTGTTAAGCACACATATAATTTTATTTAACCTCTTAAATTTTTTCCCATTCAAATAAATAAATATATATATTTCTCCACAAGAAATTTTATATTACTGTCTATAAACTCACTTTCCAATATTGCTTTAAATATTTCTGATTTTTTCCCTAGAAATTTTCATTCCAGTGATAAGAAAGCATTTTGTAATCAATTTTGAAATGAGTGCTAGTTAATGCAAGCCTCAAAATGGTAATGAAAGAAAGGAGGGACTTTACAAGAAACTAGTGAAAGATAGAGCATGCTTGTATTTATCCTGGAACTCTATTGGAATTCCTATAATGATAAATGATGCAATAATATAATAAGAACTCAGTGGCCATGAGGCAGTGGCATTTGCAAATAAAGAATGAGATCTGAAAGTAATCAGCAACTCTGAACTTAGTTAAGGTTCTAAGTTATGCACCATTTTTTATATCATGTTAGTTCATTTCCTTTCATATTACTACCTTAAATCATTTTGCTCTAAGGAAGAAAGAACAGCTGAATTGAGCATGAAGATTAACGGGCAGAATATCTATTCTTGTTTGCTAGGTTGAGCACCTAAAGTTTAGAAAGCGATCACAACTTCTGGCTTTGCAAATTGGATTAGAAAATTGCCCAACTTTCAAGTTTTCTCTCAAGCATGCTTCCAAACTAGGAAATTCTGGTACTTATTAAACCAAATGCAAGCTGTGTAGAGACCTCAGAGTTGTACCTGAAATTCCTAGCAAATTGTAAGAAATCCTATCATCTCAAATGTTTGATTTGATTAGGTTGAAAGCCTCATACTTTGAAAGGGGATACTTATTAATTCTGTGTATACTCATAAAGACCGTACATCTCTCTTTCTCATTAAATCACTTGCTTTTGATAGTCACAGTTTTCTATGGCATCTCACTGTTAGGGACATCTAAAAATCTCAGCTTTTGGCTATCAATGGCACAAACCAATCATATTCAAACAGGATCTGTCACCCTTCGCTTAAGGTTTCTGCTATTATTTCCTGTCATATTAATTCATTTCCTCTTTCAGTACCTCTCTTTTCTAATATCTTACCCAATCACTGTCTCCAATTCTTAGCCCCTTCTATTTTGTTCATTCTTGCCTGCATTACCCTAATACAAGCCTTTGGAGCCTTTCTACTTTGTCATTGTAATAGCCTTTCACTGCTCTGCTGCCTTCTCTCTCTCCAAGGCAACATTTTGCAACCCGATTAATCTTGCTAAATTATAGCTCTGACAATAACCTGCTCACACACTTCCCAGCTCTTCAATTTTGAGCAAATTAAGGATGAATTTCTTGTCTTTTCATTCAAGGTCTCCAAAAACTCCTTTTCCAGTACATCTACCAGGTATTGTCAAATGTAGAGCTCTAACTGTGGATAAATCTTGCATTTGCTTTCTTTGGTCAATGTTCTTCCCAAGAGCTTGTCTGTCTTGAATGTTTTCTCTTTGCTACATAAAAAAAAAAAAAACAAAAAAACAAAAAAAAAAACACAAAGCATAATTCTCACATCTGAGTCTCTTCATTAACCCATTCCTGTTTTCATTAAATATGGTGTCTTACTTCCATGGAATATGTTTAGCCCTTTGTTATAGTGTGCCCCATCCTTACTCTATTCCCTATTCCAAAAAAAGACTATGCACTGTCTAGCTTTGCATACCCATTGGCATCATTGATAGTACGTCATAAATGTTAGAGACTCATTATTAGCTTGGAGAAATAAGTAAATTCAGAACTAATAGTGAGGATATGACTAAACTTTTTCTAAACACGGTGTTCTCTAGTTCTTTGAAATTAGATTTCTGTTAGTCCAATCTTATATATACATATATATATATACAGTCCAGTCATATATATGCATATATGTTTTTAAAATATTTGTGTTAATAGAAGATATCAAATGTATTATAGTCAAACATCAAAAGCAATTATGGGATATAAAAGGCTGTTTATTTTTGAACATATTTAACTAGATCTAGCTATATATATATATTAATTGTTGTTACAGGTGTGGAATAGTGATGAATGCACTATTAAGATATCCATAGCTACTGTAATCAGATATATTTATCTGTTACAATTTTATCAAATAACAAGTACTGCTATTACAGCTGTCATTTCTCACATAAGTTCATAGATAACAAGTAAGTTTTACTGTTTCTCTTCATAAAAATATCAAAAATATTATGTATCAGTTAGATGTTAATGAAAATAAAGATATAAATATTAATCAAATTTTATAGATACTTTATTGTTTTTGTTGTTGGTTTGAAGGATTTTAAATCATGGATTTTGTAACTACAAGAATGTTATTCTCAAAAAAAAAAGAATGGTATTCTTAACCTTCAAATACTAAAGTTATATCTCTCAGAAATTTACATAGTCATATTAATTTTAAATTTAGAAAAACTCAGCTTTTTTTTTGTTTTGTTTTGTTTTTTTGGAATGCTGGTTTGCAATTCCCAATTCACCTTAAAATAATTTAGAATAATGTCTGTAGTTCAAACATTTAAAATCTTTTTTAAAAATTTTTTAATTTAATTTGTATTAATTACACTTTATTCACTTTGTAGCCTCCCATAAACCCCTCCCTCCCCCCTCCTAATCCGACCTTCCCTCTCCCTTTTCCATGCATGCCCTTCCCCAAGTCCGCTGTTAGGGGAGGTCTTCCTCTCCTTCCTTCTGATCCTAGCCTATCAGATCTCATCAGGAGTGGCTGCATTGTCATAACATTTAAAATCTTAAAAAAAAAAAAAAAAGAAAAAGAAAAAGAAAGAAAAAAAGACAATTTTTGAAAGAAAAAATTCCACATTTTAACATTAGTTTTAAGATCCTTTTTAAAATTAAATACATTTCTCTTTTCGAGAAAATCTTTCATTTTGAAACTTTTCACATTGCACATAGTAAACAAAAACCTTTCCTCAAGTTCTTTCTGAAAAAAATTCTAGTACACATTTTGGAAGATAAGCTGCCATGTACAAAATAAGAATTAAAAGGGTGGAATGAAAAGGGTGGTTTGAATTTGACTATAAATCTAATGACGAGTAAATTTATACCAGACTGAGACCTAAAAAATTGCCTTAAAAGATTATGTGAAGATGGAGACAGAGATTAGGAGGAGACTTCCTGTCTTCATCATTTTCTATGTATCTGTTATGAGTCTGAATCTGTCCCTGTGTTTGTCTGACCACGTGCTTCTAGCAAAGGACTTCACTAACTCCTGTCTTCAACAGCACAGAAGTCATCATATGTGGAAGGAATGAGGCATGCTTTGCCTCATTTGTCCTTATCAGAGTTTAAAGTGTGCTGGCTAGTTTTATGTCAACTTGACACATTGTGTCTTCATTAGAGAAGAGTAACTTCAATTGAGAAAATGTCCTCACCAGTTATGTCCATGGACAATTATATACTGCATTTTCTTGACTGATGGTCAATGTGGTAAGGCAGTGCCACCACCTAGACTGATGGTGATGGGTGCTATGAGAAAGCAGGCTAAAAATTTGTTTTCCCCAATGTAGTATCATTGAGTCCATTAACAGCATTTAAAGGTGGTTAAGTTGCTTCCTGCGGAAGATGCTCAGTTTAAAATACATTATTAAATTTATTTTATTGGAGTTTTGAATATTTCATCATAGAGATTTTCTCTCTCTCTCTCGGTTAGGATTATTCCAAGGTAGGTTTATTTTTAGTCTATTGTGATTAGGATTGGTTCTTTCTCCAGTGTGTTTGTCATTGTGTTTGTTACAGGAAAGCAAGAACCTGTCAGCTATAGGATTTTTCAGTTTTTTAAGGTCTTTTATGTATATACTTATGTCAGCAGCAAATGAGGATACACTCCTCCCCCATTTGTATTTCTTCTGTCTTTTTGTCTTAATGTTCTAGCTAAGACCACCAAAACTACACTAAAATTAAGCAGAGTAACTGTATTTATCTTGTTCTTGGTTTAGTGTAAATACTTTTAATGATTTCCTTGTTTACCATGATATTGGCTATAGAGTGGAGTATTTTCCTTTTATTACCTTGAGATAAGCTCACTCCATCCCTAATCTCTCTGTGGTTTCTCTCATGAAGGGATGTTGAATATTTTCAATGTCTATTTCTGCTTCTTCTGATATGACTATGTAGTTTCCATTGACAATATTTCAGTAGATAGCCGTGCACCTGTGTGCATATGAGAAAAAATGAATTCTATTTAATGAATTATTAAAATTAAATAAAACATCCTATTGGGAAGTGGGGAGATTGAGGGATGTATAGGGGAAGTTGGACAGGAGATCAGAGGGTATATATGATCAAAATATATCATATACATGTATGAAATGCTTGATGAATAAATGAAAATATATTTTAAAATATAAAGGTGTTTGCCCAAGGTAAACTATCTAATGCAACTTCATAACCATCAAAGTATATTAGGGTGAAAGTGCAGTTATGTGGTAGGATATGAACTATTTTTACAACACAATATGTGAGGAGAGAGAACTTAAGAGTGCAAAGATTCATTTTTTGCTCAGGGTTTCAAAGGGCTTCAGGCTAGCAACGCAAGGAAAAGAGAGTAACACATCAAATCACGATACATTAAAACTAACTTCAAGATATGACAATGGCATTCCTCATTACACTTTTATACTTTTATATATTTCTCGTGTTCACCTTTTCCTACAGTGAACTTCGATTAAATGTGATTAGCACTGTTCGTCGTGGTGGAAAACTATTTTCTTTTGAATGTGGGCTTGACTTTATACAAATTTTCTTTTTTATTTTTTATTATCATTTATTACAATTTATTCGATTTGTATCCCAGCTGTGGCTCCTCCTTCGACTCCTTGCTCTCCCACCCACCCTCCCTCTTCAACCCCTATGCCCCTAACAAAGAGAATGGTGATTGGATTCTTACATCCCAAACTAGGAAATACTAAGATTGCGACTTCCACCTAGAATGTCTTACTTTATAGTTGGTTTTTTTTTTTTTTTTTTTTTTTTGAGCGGATAAAAAGACAGCTCTTGAGTTATGATCGTCCCTATAAAAAGGAAGAATATGTAATAAATAACCGAATTATCTATTCTTTAGCAGTCAGGAAAAAAAAATAACAAAAAAGAAAGAAAATCGAGATGCACTATATCCAGCAGTTAATGAATGATTAACTGCTATTCAAAACCACATGAGCAAGCTGGATAAATAGATTTTTCAGCAGGTGTGCTTTGAATGGATAACAATCCACCAAACCCTTGATTGCAACATTGTGAGACCACACAGCTAAGGACCCAATTTAGATGGGCCTAGGTTCCTGGCCTGCAGAAATTGTACAATAATACACATTTTGTTATTGTTTCCAGAGTATAAGTGTTGAGATAATTTGATGCAGAACAATAATATCCATAATATCTTATATATAAAGCATCTTCTTCTCCCCAGAATACTTTCCTTTTGTAGCACACTGTTCCCTTTTCATATGACTTCTGCATTCCTTCTGTTTCTAACTCATCACTTATTTTCCTCCCTCCCTCTATTATTGTTATTAGACTAAAGCTTGTACCTCTAAATGTGGAGCTGAAATATTTCTTGTGCTTTTCCTATTACTCACATTAGCATATTCTACTAGATTGATAGCTGTATAAAGGACTGAAATGAAGAAATCATCGTGATGTAGAAAGCAAAAAGAACCACCCATCCCAAAGTCTGTGTCAAGACTCCTGCTAACTGAAACACAAAAAATTCCAGCAGAATTGATACTTGTTGTGAAGGACATAGACACAGAGATAATGTTATATATGGCTAACTTACATTAAAAAAGCAATATAACAGGCTTAAGGTCTGAACATATATGATACTAGGGAGGGTCTCATTCCTCTCTCCAGACATTTTCTGGGAATTTTAAACAATACTATTAACTTTGTGGAGATGCTTTCTTCCTGCATATCTGTGACTGAGATTTTTACCTTGTTTAATGAGATTCTTTCTGGTGCCTCTCAGGAATCTCCCTGTGAGCTCATGTTCTTTTGCAACCACTTAGGATAGTAGCTTCAGAACTCCTCACAGTCCTATATATGACCCTTGTGAAGACAGCAGTCAGGCTTCCTCTGTGAAAAGCCTCCATTCACGCCTGCTCTGGGTGTACCTTCATGTTCCTACCCATGTACTTACAATCTATAGCAAAATCTCCTTTAAGAAACTCCATTTGTACTTCAGAACTTGTTTTCTCTGATCTTCTGTTTGACATTAAAGCTAAGGCTCAGGTTTTACATGAGTCAAGGTTCATAAAAGCTTAAGGTAATTTCTCAGACTGATTCAGGTGGTAGTATGGAACTGTGTCTCTGTCTTTACTGCCACTGACATTATTTCCATGCATGCACACATTATTCCATAATGTATACTTGTTAATTATTTTTATTTTGTGAACCAATCTGTAAAGTATTGGTAAAAAATTAAAGGTGATTTAACTGGCTTATGACTTACGTGATTTGACAGGCATGTTTATTTCATTTTGACTTTAAGATCCTTTGACAGTGCTGTGATATCTGGCACAAAATTATATTTAATTTTTTTTTAATTTTTATCTTTATCTCAGATAGTATATGATACTCTGTATACTGCTATATAGAAGCCACAACTTTCAACGTCCCATCATCCAACCCATAATAAATAGCAAGAGATGTGCTGCATGGTGCTGTGTAGCTATGCAATGGTGTTTTTTAGTTTAGAAATACAAAGTGCATTTTCTATTTAAGATACTTTCAATTCATTGTAGGTTTATTGGTATATAATTTCATCATGAGCCAGGACCATCTGCATTTTATTAGCCATGATAAAAATGTGTGAAATTGAACTATAAGATATAGAGGGAAATGACGAAAGGAAATAAATCTTAAGCCAGTGGTTTATTAGCCAACTCTTGCTGATTAAGCAATGTGAGAATATAACAGTAGGAAGGATCTGGAGGATCAATTTGCATTTATGTACAGTTGTGCCTCGCCTAAATCTAAATTATTTCTTCACCTTCACAAAGCCAAAGTTGGACTTGTTAGTTTGTTGAAAGTGTCTTCCATTCTAAGCATTTGCTACATCAAAAGACTAGGGGGGTCACCTACATCAAAGAACTCTGATGATAAAAGAGATTTTTCACCTAGATAAAACCTAAAAGGCTCAATGGGGTATTTATTTATTATTGGACTCTTATTCCAAGATCAAACATGCCCCAACTCAGCTAGATACCTGTCTAAACTAGGTATGAATTGATCAAAAAGTGAGACAGCAAGCAGATAAAGCCAGTCAGATGCCAGTACTTACACATGAGTACATATAAAAACTAAAGTACTTAAAGAAGTTTCCAGTCACATCATCATAAGAATTAAGGCAGCTTCCTAATTTTGAAAGTCTAAACAAAAGGGCTTTTTACCACATAGAAAAATGTGTGTACAAGCCAAAAAAAGACAGTCTAAGTCACGGCCATTAAAGATGATAACACATACACCTCCAGTATTTCCTAAAAATTATGTGACCATTGCTATTTCTTTGTCTTCAGATTTTTCTTAGAGCCTTGAATTTGTCATACAACACACCTTCACTGCTTATAAAACATGGGAGTGGTTTTCTGTGCATTCAGGCAGTGTGTTCCATTCTGTGTTATTTAGTTGAATTATAATGATTAGTTCTTCACCTATGCTTTCCTTTAGCTTCATGACACATGAAGGTAAGTGTCCTTTTTCTTTCTTTTAAGCAGAGTGTCTGGTATACAATAAATGGTGATTTAAGCCTTGAGATATTGAATTGCTGAATGCATCCTGGCAATCTTTTTGTTTTTAGAATCATGTTCACCAAGATCTTCCATTTGAAATGATAATCATTTCTTCCTGCCAGGAGTTTCACCTGAACTACCAAATAAAAATAATTTGTGAAGCAATTTATAAACAAGCTATCCTCAATCTGAGCATATAAAATAAGAAGACCCAAGGAATCACACTTAAGTACATTTAAAAAGTATTTGGTGTCACTTGTTCAAGTTCAGATTCCTGAGTATTTACACAGAGAGAGAATGAAACATTTTGTTTTGGGTGAGGTCTGAAAATCTTAATACTGAGAAGTGTCTCTTAAATTACAACCATTGGAGTTCACTATGAAATTTTAGTGCCCAATTTAACCTCTTGATGAATTTGTTTGTTTACAGCTGACCCTAAATAACTTTCCCTGCATAATAAGTTAATGGAATTTGCAGTCAGTTCACAACAGATTTGACTCCTTTGTATTTTGAAAGGATACAATTAAGAAATGAATTTAAGTTGTTTTTTTTTTTAAGCCTTTTAATAAGTAACTATTGTCACTCCTATCCCAAGGCTAAATAACCTTTCCTACGATAAATGCAATGAATGTTTACTCAGTGCTTTGCTAATGATTGGCTTTAAGTCCATCTGACCTCTCTACATTTTGTGAGGTCATGAATGTTTAAAGGCATAGAATTTGTAGTTAGAAATTGTATCAAGTTCCAGATCTACTACTTTCTGATTCACATAGCTGTCCATGTACCATACAGTTTATTCATTTGTGAAGTATGAGTAGAAACATTTAATTTGTAGAGCTGATTTGGGATTGCTAATGTGGAATACTTAGGACAGCATACAGCAAGCACTTTCTCTTACATTTTTATTTTTTCCAAAAATTGCAAACACTGTTTCTTTTTTAAGATTGTGTGTACTTCTTTATACCAGAACCATCCTAGGATTTTAACATAGTTTGGTTATTACTATTTGGCCAATGTTTAAAGCAGAAAGGAGGGGGACTAACATCATAAATTATGTACATGGGCATCAAGCACTATGGTAATGGTTTGCATTTATTATTTGATGTAGGTCCCAAAACTTAAAGGAAAGTCATAAGATAAAGAAATGCTAGCTCATAGAGTTTAAGTATTTTCTTCCTAGGGTCTGAAGATTAATAACAAACTGAGATTTTTATCCTGCCCATAAAGGTTTTGCAAGGCTGCTGTGTCACATGTGTGTCCATAGCTGGCAGAGAAGCTATGTCTATGCCCAGTGGTCTGACATAATGAACATCCAAAAAATTATTAGCCTACCAATCCCTGGGGAGAAAAAAAAAAAAAAAAAAAAAAAAACAAGCTTGAGACTACCACCAGTCCACTGCCCAAGGCTCAGATAAAGAGTTTGTCTGAAATGACCACCAGTCTAGCACAGCATGGGGGTTGGAGGGACAGACTGTGCTGCTGAGAAGACACTTGTTTCTTGGCATAATGTATGTGCAGGGCACAGTACTCCTGAGACCACTCCTAAAATGATCCCGGGTCCTCACAGTCCCTGGGCACCTCAAAATGAGCCAGTAAGTGGTGGAGAAGTAGAAGAAAAAGAGAAACAGAAGGATGTGGGATCAATGAAGAGAGGGAGACTAGAGGGTAATGAGGAACAGCCTGATGTGAGTAGCTGGCAATGCCACCTAGGACCATGGTGGAATCCTGGCTTGTGGTACCCCAAAGGGGCCACATCTGGGTCCTGGGTCATGTAGCCACGAGGGTCGGTCACCACCAAGACCAGACAGACATCTCTGGTCTAGGCTGCCACTTGGGGACATGTTTATGTCTAAGAACTGTGCAGAACTGGCCTAAGCCCTCACCTGGGCAACATAAGAAAACTGGCCCTGGTGGGGTGAGAGCAGGGAAGTTGACCCCACCCCAAGCCAGCTGCAGTACTCAGGAAAGTGTCCCTCACATTGCCCAGGACTTACTGTAGAGTGCTGTCTTCTTGAGGGAGTTGCTACAGGTCTGGCCCAGAGGGTCTGAGCATGGGAGAGCTGAGCCTGCTACTATTCTCTTGCAGCAGTGTCGTGAACCAGGGAGAAATGTCCTTCTTCCCCTCCCCACCTCGTCTCTTCACTACCTGTCGCAGCTGGGAGACTTGGCACTGAGGTCATGAGAGCAGGACAGCTGTCCTTGTCTCACCTCTCACCAGCTGCAATACTCAGGCCAATGGGACTTGTACTTCATTTGTGCAGTATAGTAGAGATGACATTGTGGCAGGGAGCTGGGTGAACAGACCTTTGTCTGCTATGGGTGGCACTGATGAATGAGAGATACGTTCTTCCTCTCCCCTATTCCTTGCCACCTGGGATGGTAGGAGAGCTGACATTTCCCTTGGCTATAACATTAGGGAGAGCAGGCCTTCATGAGTATTATTGCCCCAAGTCTCATGAATACTGTCAAGTAAACATCTACACAGGAACAAATATTGATTGACTCAGAATAAAATCATCATGTAATTCATATATGCCTCACAATAAAAACCATAAACAGATTATGATCAGTTATGATGCTACCAATTTAAAATATAAATTTGAAGTGATTTATTAAAATATTGTAGGAAATATGACAAGAGAGTAAAAAGAAATTTCAATCATTTAAAATAAAAAAAGAAATATGCAAATAGAGGCTGATTGATATAGATAGCATTAAAGGGCATGTGGAATCAAATAGGCTATGTTCCACTTATATGGAGAAATTTGAAAGAGCTTAACATTAAGTCGCAAATCATTTATAATCCAAGACATATTAAGTGGCCATCTCCCCATACTATGGGCACTGGAGAGAAGGAGGCTTTAGTTGGAAAGCTCCCTGGTGGATTCATTAGCATAATTAGATATACAATTTTCCCACATGAAATTTTTCAAGAGCAAAAGAGATGACTAGCCAAACATAAATACCGTCAGATAAACTTTCTAAATGGGAGAAAGCCTTTTCTTTTCATTTACACCAGCATTCATTCAATATCCAATGAGAGTCAATCCAGTTATTTTCCCAATCTCAAAATACCAAGCATCATTTCTCTAGAAATAATGGGGAAAAAGTTTCATATCTCATATTATTTGACTTTGAAATTTTACATAATTAATTCATACGCTGTGTCATATCGCCAAGTCTAGAGCTGAAACTCCTTATTGAGTCATACTTTATCTTCATTTGCCCTATGAAAGAAACACAATAAGAGTAACCCTTGACTACCTACCCCGAAAATTCAACTTTCTGCTTTTAATAAGATATGTTTCTTTTATACCTGTAAAGGCATATAGCTGTTTGATTATTAAGTGTGAGCGCTAATGCAAAGTTACAACAATGAATGAATACCATAAATCCACATAATCCAGACTTAACTGGGCTAACTTCTTCTAGCCACAAAAGGTTTTGATAATCACTTAACTTGTACAAAGAAGGTACAGTTAACAAATAATCACTACACTGTGCTTAGGTATTTTATACCTATAGCTGTTCTATTTATTAAACTATCAACAAGAATCTGTAGAACGAGAAATTACATGACACACCCATATTACCATAAAGTTATTTTGTGCCAAGTTCATTCTGACCTCCATCAGAAACTTCATCCTTGGCTCCTATTCACATGTTATTGGATTTATGTTTCAATACAAGCTGTGTATAGTTATCAAGGTATTTGGGCTGGAATTTTTCAGTATAATGTACATTAAATTATAAGAGTGCAGGCGTGTGTGTGTGTGTGTGTGTGTGTGTGTGTGTGTGGTGGCACTGTAAGCTAATTCAACCAGAATCTCAGAAATAAGCATAGGATTAAAATATAATTGTTTTAAAGAAACCTCACATGGTACTTGTAATTGAGATCCAGGATGAACAAAGGTTGAACTGGACCTTAAAAATGAGAAACAGTTTCTAAGTGTAAAATGTTTTATGAGGAAAAATGGTTTTTCTTATCTATACTCTTAGATTATTAAGCATAGAAAATTTTTCTTAATGCACATTATTCCAAATGGAGATATAGAACTTATTCAAAATCACTTGGAAGATATATGGAAAATAAGATAGACATCAAGTCAGACTCTGAAATATATTAAATATTAATCTTAGTGAATTTTTAGTACATTTCAACTGGCTTGCCAACTTTCAAATCATCTGCAGCTATTATCAAAATGTACTTGAAAGTAGCCTAATTTATTCTTTTATCTTTTCTTTGATGTGACTATAGATGGAAGTAGAACATGGTGTAATTGTGTCATTACAGACAATAAAACAAATCATCTACCACAGAGAAGTAATCAAGCCATTCAGATTGTCATGGTTGGCTGAACACCTGTTTCATTTTCCAAAGGCCTAACTATATTTCCCAATACTTTGGGACAAAAAGAATAGAAAAAACAACATAAATATTTCTTTGGAAAAATTGCATTTAGCTGAAGTTTCTAATCTATATAAATATGTAACTTATTACAGAATGAAAGTGTCTAGAGAATATTTTAAGTAGAATTATCTTTATTTCTTTCCTTACAAAAGAAAGGTATTGTAAAAAAAAAAGTTGTCATTTTAATTCTTATTATTCTAAGTTAATATTGATATTCTAAAGTTAAATAACTTTGATATAATGAAAAAAGTAGTCAAGGTGGTTACAAATGCTATAATAGCACAGGGACCACAAGTCACTGGTGTACATCTATATGCAAATAGTGATTCAATTAAAAATTATAAAGTTGGAATTCTACCTGTGGATCCTTTTAACTCCCTTGAAAGACATCTAGTGAAATGATGACCATAAGTAGGAGGAATAGCTTGAATATGTTGGAAGACAAAAAAATAAAAATAAATGTAGATATACTTTGCAAGATTTTCCTTTTATTTTCTCGGCTGTTATTCTGAAATTTTTGGTAAGAGATAATTTATTTTACTTTAAACTCCTACATTTTTATATATGACACTTTTGTGGTGTTGTAATCAAGTTTTTTTTTCCATTTGTCATGAACCCCAGAGTGTATAAGAAATCAAACTGAAGACAGAATTCTAATCACCTCATAATACTCGACACTTTTAATGTCTCCACTAAATCCACACTGCTTCCCAGCAATGTGATAGAGGGCAGGAGGTGAAGTCTCAGTCACCCATATGAGCTCAGCTCTGATTAGTAAGACTCATTAGATTCCTGGAGATGAGAAGAGTATTCGGCATCAACTCTTTAAGAGTTGCAGCTCTATGTTCTGGAGCTAATTCTTTTATGTGTGTAATAGATTCTTGCAGGGCTACTATCCCAGGGTCTCTATTTCAGGCCATTGAAATGGTTCTGTAACTCTGAAACACATTTTATAAGACAGAGAAAAAGCTTAGGGTTAATGTGTTGGGCATATTAACCCTTTGGGGCTATGTTTCTCTATATGAACCTAAGTGTCTGAGTAAAATTAAATAATTTTAAAATATCATCGATGTGCACTCAGTTATTTCTCTTTTTAAATTTTTTATTTTTTTTTAGTATTAATTACACTTTGTTCATTTTGTATTCCCCCATAAGCCCCTTCCTCCTCCCATACCGATCCCACCCTCCCTCCCCCTTCCTCATGCATGCCCCTCTCCATGTCCACTGATAGGGGAGGTCTTCTTCTCCTTCCTTCTGATCTTAGACTATCAGATCACCTCAGAAGTGGCTGCATTGTCATCTTCTGTGGCCTGGTAAGGCTGCTCCCCCCTCAGGGGGAGGTGATCAAAGAGCAGGCCTATCAGCTTATGTCAGAGGCAGTCCCTCTTCCCTTTACTATGTAACCCACTTGGACACTGAACTATCATGTGCTAATCTGTGCAAGGATTCTAGGTTATCTCCATGAATAGTCCTTGGTTGGAGTATGAGTCTCTGGGAAGTTCCCTAGAAAGGATCATCCTGAGTGAGCTGTCCCAGAAGCAGAAAGACACACACGGTATATACTCACTCATATAGACATAACATAGTATACACCTACTAAAAACTGTACATCTAAAGAAACTAAGCAAGAGAGAGGACCCTGACTAAAATGCTCAATTACCATCCTGAAAGGCAAAGAAGCTGGACATCAGAAGATGAAGAAAACAGGAAACAAGTTATGAACCTGCCACAGAGGGCCTCTGAAAGCCTCTGCCCTGCAAACAATCAAAGCAGACTCTGAGACTATGGCCAACTGTTGGGCAGAGTGCATGGAATCTTATGTAAGAAGTGGGAAATGGTAAGAGCTGGAGAAGACAGGAACCATACAAGGAGAACAACAGAACCAGAAAACTTTTTAAAACTTTTATTAATTACACTTTATTCACTTTGTATCCCCCCATAACCCTCTCCCTCCTTCCCTCCCACCTTCCCTTCCCCTTCTTCAAGCATGCCTCTTCCCAAGTCCACTGATAGGGGAGGTGCTTAGTCTATCAGATCACATCAGGGGTGGCTGCATTGTCATCTTCTGTGGCCTGGTAAGGCTGCTCCCCCCTCAGGGGGAGGTGATCAAAGAGCAGGCCTATCAGTTTATGTCAGAGGCAGTCCATGTTCCCATTACTATGTAACCCACTTGGACACTGAACTGCCATGGGCTACATCTGTGCAGGGGTTCTAGATTATCTCCAGGCATGGTATTTAGTTGGAGTATGTGTCTCTGGAAAGACTCTTGTATTCAAATTTTCTGGTTCTGTTGCTCTCTGGAAAGAATCATCCTGAGTGAGCTGTCCCAGAAGCAGAAAGACACACAGGGTATATAGTCACTTATATAGACATATAATATAGGATAAACCTACTAAAATCTGTACATCTAAAAAACTAATCAAGAGGGAGGATCCTGACTAAAATGCTCAATCCCCATCCCTAAAGGCAAAGAGGATGGACATCAGAAGAAGAAGAAAACAGGAAACAAGTTATGAACCTGCCACAGAGGGCCTCTGAAAGGCTCTGCCCTCAAGACTATCAAAGCAGATGCTGAGACTTATGGCCAACTGTTGGGCAGAGTGCATGGAATCTTATGAAAGAATTGGAAATAGTAAGATCTTTTATTTATTTATTTATTTTTTGCAAGTGTGTGTGTGTGTGTGTGTGTGTGTGTGTGTGTGTGTGTGTTTGTGCATTTGGAAATATGTAGAGATGCACACGTGTAGATGGTACAGTTGAAGTATTTGCACATGAAAGGCAGAGAACAGCCTCAGGTATCCATCTTCAGTTTTCAGTTTCCAATGACCTCATCGACAGGACGGGATCTCTAAGTGACCTGGAACGCAAGAAGGAGGCTTTGACAGCTTTCTTACAACCCCCAGGAATCAGCCTGTCTGCTTGCCCAGCTCTGGGATTACTGGCACACACCATCATTCCTGGAAATTTTAGGTAGGTTCTGGGAATCAACCTCATGTAAGATTGCTTGTTTAAGAAGTAATTTTAATAACTGACCAAAACTCTGTTCCTTTTTTTAAGTTAAAATGCAAGATAATGTATTACACTATGACATATCTGTACACGTACAACATTATATTTCCTTTGTTATTCTTTCCCGTTTCTTACTATCCTCCGCTTACCATCCTGCCCTCGCCATCTAGGACCCTTGCTCCCCCATTCACAGTTGATCTACACACATAGAAGACATGATTGGAAATCACTGTTTTACAAGGAAAATGAAGAAGAGAACCAGTGCATTGGATGACACTCTGTTCTGAAGCTCTTAAAATGCTGCAGTTTCAATATTTTAAATCCATCAAGAGACAAATTAAAAATGAAGAAAAGGTGAACTTAATGGTGTTAACTTGCAAAATGAAATGACCATTGCCCTGTGTTATTAAAAACCGATAACATTTATATAAATGTTGTAAAGGAAAGGAAAATAGAATCACAAAGACAAGCATGCAATTTTCACATGTGTGGATGTATACATAAGATAGAGAAAAAAATACACTCAAACAACTCTCTTGCAGTCATGCAGTTTAAAATAATCAATTGTAAGAAAAAACCTGAAAATTCAAAGAATAAAAAGCAGCAGCCAGTGAATGATTGTTCATTTACACAACAAAAATATTTGATGATAAAACAGAAATAGTTGTAGTTAGACTAGAAACAATAATTTGATAATATTTTAACATTTCTTTTATCCTTCAAGTCTACTGTAAAATTTCCTGTGAATAGAACATGAGGTCAAACTGGTAAATCTGTGGATAAGGTTTGTCTAAGGGAAGAAATGGTGATGTAGTTTGTCTCAAATGTTTAAATGAACCACTTTAATAAACCAAATATTTTAACATGTTTTTAGTATTACCATTCTCCATGTTATGTATATATGTAGGCTTGACATGTACACCACATGTGTACAGGTCAGAACTGGACGTAGAATGCCAGAAATGCAGTTATAGGCAGTTGAGAGCCACCCAATGTGGGTGGGAAGATCTGAATCAATATCTTCTGCAAGCAAGAGCAGCAGATTCTGCACCGAGCCATCTTTCCAGTCCATAAACCACATATTTTAAGATGTGTGTTTTCCATGGCCATAGTCTAGGTGAACAGAAGTATTTAGGTGGGACATATAATAAACAACCATACAAGTAATTTGTTTTCTAAACATGTCTCTAACTCACATTCTGAAAACCAAATGAGATAATTATGAGAGCAAAAAGCCAGTGTATGATGGATTGATTCGCAGACACAAACATGTCATTTAGATGCTTTATAGATTAAAATTAATTAACAAACTATGAAAAATCTAGATTGTAAACTGAGCAAGTCTACCTACATAGTGTTCTAAATGTTGCATTCTATGACCTGATAAGGAAGAGTGTAATGGTTCTTTCTTCTGCTGTGATGTGGAAATCAAAGAAAAGAAAATAAAAAGAGAAAACAAGCAAACAAAAAAGAACCTGGTGATGAGTCATATCATTTTTGTTTTGTTTTGTTTTAGAAATAGAGTCTGTCATTTTGTGAAAATCTTTGTGTGGTTTCCTGTTTGTTTGTTTCCACTGTGTTTCTAATTCTTACAAATGTTTTCTTGGGATTTTTTAATTGCTCACATTTCTTGATGATTTTGTTTAATACATAGCTGCTTTTTTACTATGGAAAAAATCCAAGGATGACATCCCTAAGTTATGGTGTGTGTGTGTGTGTGTGTGTGTGTGTGTGTGTGTGTCTGTATGTGATTTAAAGAGACCTTCTGGGCTACTTTGTGACCCATTAGTACCTTGTGCTAGCCTCTGCGCTGTTGGTACTATAGTAATGTAATATATATATGTATATATTTCCTAAGCAGAGATTTCCAAAAGCATATATTTAATAAGCAGAGACTGTATACAAATGTGTTATGTAAAATTAGACTTAATCTTATGTAAAAATTAGACTTATCTTAGTAATTTACTTAAAATTTAATATTATTTCTCTTGGCAAAAATGTATGAAGGCTTGTAAAATGGACATCAGGTCTTTGGTTAATAATGAATACGATATATAAAGCATGGAGTGGGCGATCGCCATGACAGATGATTGAAGGCACACAGCTTCAACCCTAGTTCATATCTTGGTACTCAGATAAAGGTGATTGGCTGTACTCTGATTTCCATGTATTTTAATCCTTTAATGTTGATGCTATTGTATGCTCCTTAGAATTCCCAGATTTCTAATTACAAGTTGAAAAGCCTGAACTTTCCCCAATCATCACATTTCTTATCTGTCTGCTTTATAAGGGTCCTAAGACCCATTGCTTTGAGATATTATATCAATTAATAAGTTATTTCATTCATGATATTCTAATTTTATTTTTTTATAATGGTCTCCATAGTATTTTTAATTCCTTATTTCATTGTTCTTCCATTAACTGCATTTTTTCCTAATTTATTTTATATTAGGAGAGAAAAGAACTTCCTAAAGTAGATTAATTAGCCATCTAGGAAACTTATCAAAAATATTTCTTTCTTATTCTTTCAAAACATTGTAAATACTAAACTCATCAGGTTATGTGAAACACCTCAGAAAATTTTCTTTATGTCTCACCAAAATATATATATTTGTATTATGTGTATATATATGCATACATATATATATATATACTGAATATATATAAAAAACAAAAAAATATGCTTTCTACTTTTATATATGCATTTTATATAATTTACAAAAATATATTACATAAAGGACTGTAAGTATTTTCTGTTGTCTCTTCAAACCGAATTAAGTTGGAATTTATGGCAATACTCCTAATTTTCATTTCACTTTAAAAATTTAGTTCTAATGTGATTGTTGTTTAATATATATTTATCTCTTCTACAGGTACCTATATTCTTTTGAAACAAAGCATAACTTCTTTTGATTGACAGGTTTCTTGTGTCTAAAAGCCCCCATGGCTAAGCGGGCTTTTCATGACACAGGTGCTTTTGAGTCCTCTAAATAATTCATCACCTACACTCTTATGAATAACCTCAATAAAACTCAAAGTTCACATTGATAGTATCCTTGCTCTGGATTGTGGTTGGTCTCCTATACATAGTGAGATGTTTGTTCAAGACACCTCTGAAATAGTGTCAGAGCGAACCTTTCTTCTCCTTTATCTGCCTAAGTAGCATCAATTAATATTAATCTCTCAAATTACACTGAAATAAGGAATCTTGACCCACAACAAAGTCTTATATTCTCAAACACCTACTGTACAATACTACTTCATGCTGTTACTAGAGCCATATTAAATGATTAACTATGTCATCTGACTTCCTCTTTTTAGGCTGTACTCTGGATAGTTATAACCACATATAAAGCTGACTTTACAAAATTATATTAATAATTATTCAACAGCACATTGCATCCCATAAAGGCTGAACTATTTACAATACAATTAAAATTAATGGGTTTACTGGATACTTCCACAAATTATCAGTTTCTTTTACAAATTTGACATTGAGGTTTATAAAATTAATACTGCTGGTTTAAAATGTTTCTTTTTTTAAAAAAAAAAATTTACTATAATTTTTTTCAGTTTGTATCCCAGCTGTAGCCTTCTCCGTTACCCCCTTCAAATACAGCCCTCCCTTCCTCTTCTCCTACCATGCCCCTTCCCCAGTCCACGGATAACAGAGGTCCTCCCCCCCTCCCTCTGACCCTAGCCTATCAGGTCTTATCAAGACTGTCTCCATTGTCTTCCTCTGTGGCCTGGTAAGGGTACTCCCCCATCAGGGGGAGATGATCAAAGAGCCAGGCCAATCAGTTCATGTCAGAGACAGTCCCTGTTCCCATTACTAGGGAACCCACTTGTGGACTGAGCTGCTATGGGCTACATCTGTGCACGGGTTCTAGGTTATATAACCTTCATGCATGGTCCTTGGTTGAAGTATCAGTCTCAGAAAAGACTTCCCTTGGCCCAGATTCTTTGGTTCTGCTGCTCTCCTTGTGGAGCTTCATTCCCTTCCATGTGTTTCTTTCTCTCCCTTCTTTCATAAGATTCCCTGCACTCTGACCAAAGTTTGTCTATGAGTTTCAGCATCTGCTTTGATGCCTGTTTGGGTAGAGTTTTTCAGAGGCCGTCTGTGGTAGGCTCCTTTCTTGTTCTTTGTTTTCAGCCTCTTCCAGTGTCTATCTCCTTTGCTTTTCTGAACGAGTATTGTCATCTTACCCAGGGCCCTTTTTTTTGCTTAGCTTCTTTAGGTGTACAGATTTTAGTACGATTATCCTATATTGTATGTCTAATATCTACTTATAAGTGAGTAGATACCACGTGTGTCTTTCCGATTCTGGTAAAGTTGTTTCTCTTCAGACAGCTCTACTGGTATTTTCCATTACTATTCAAACTCCATTCACAGATAGTCCAGAAAAGAAGTCAACTTCCCTTTTTAATTCCTCCTGGGAGCAACTGTTACTCAGCAAATATTAACATCTTATTTTTTTGTTTGTTTGTTTGGTTTTAGTCCAGTATTTCTACTGTTCAGTAAATGTAAGAATCTGGAATCCCTCTCTCCTCTTATTTTTCTTGAGATTAATGCCCAAAACCTAGCTCTGTCTGTTTGCTCATTTTCTTTAATGTTTTTATTAAGACTTTCACAGAGGAAGACAATGCAAACATTCCTTATGCGACCTGATAAGACAGGGTCAGATGGAAGGGGAGGAGGAGAACCTCCCCTATAGTCTACTGGGGGAGGGGCAGATGGGGAGATGTAGGAAGGAGTGTGGGACTGGGAGGTACAAGGGAGGGGGCCACAACCAGGGTACAAATTGAATAAATTGTAATAAATGATAATAATATCAGGAACAAAAAGAAAAAATATATTTTCACAATGAAATTCCAGATGATTTTCAAACTATTTGAAGTATTTGTTATTAACTTTAATGAAATTTGACAGTTTCATATAGTTAGGAAATGCATTCAGATTGCTTTTCTCACAAACCTCATCTGCTGCTTATCAGCCCACCCTTCCTCCTTGTTGCTTTCTAAGTTTAGTGACTTTTGTTCACTTGTGTGACTGGTTTGGCTTAACCAGAGCTGTTGCCTGGATAGGCTAGCCATCATAAGCTAGGTGGTAAAGGCAGAACTCCCTCCCCTCCCTGCTCTCCTCCTGACTTCATCTGGAGAGTGGCTTTAGACATAGACTTTCCTAACCACACTTGATATATAGCTGCTGACACAGCTGTCCTCTAGCTCTTCCCTCCCTGCGTCTATATGTTAATTAGGTACTGACATTCTATTCTTATGATAGGAGCATGCTGTATAATGCAAATCAAGCATCCTTGAAGTGTCTAGTTCCAACCAATTATGTACATCTATTTTTGGAGCTCCCCCCCACCACCACTGGTATATAACCTTTGTTCTATGGAATTAAAAGTGAACTAGCCATCAGGTGTTCCCAGGTGATCCCTGTACAGTTCTTGCCTGCCATTCCAGGCAAGCTTCTCATCTCCTGTTGCTGCCTCTATGCAGGAAGAAAACCAACACAGAGCCATTCTATGACTATTGGATTACGAATATCCATTATATTTTGGTTGGATCACCAGCAGTACACAAATAAAAGCATTGGCTATATTCTCCCCTTTTCAGAATCTATGTCGATAAAGTAGTTCAGTAGGGGCCCTTGAACCCTTTTTCTATCCTTGTCTACTCAGTGTATTCACCCACAGTTCTTGAAAGTTCATTATTGCCATAGCTGTCTATTTTCCAGAAGATGGCATTTCATAGCCCTTATCTTCCACTTCTCTCACAGACTTTCTGCCCCCTTTCCACAATGTACCTTGTTGAAAGCCCATGACAGCCATGGCAGAGGATGACACAGCCTAAGTGGATCTTAACTCTATTATTTAACTAAATTGATATAGCATTGAATCATATCATAAAACATGATATATACATGATAAAAATATGATACATATACATACATATATATAGTGTTTTATGGACACTATATATTTTTTTCTGTCTTTAACTCATGCTATCTAAATTTCTACCATTTGCTATTATTACACAGAAACATCCATAAAATGAGAAAATTATTCTTCTCTGTGCAAGTACCCTATTCAAAGCACAACAAGCCTGATAGTGCCATCCATAAATTAAATTCCATAAATTTTTAAAGATTAGAGATTCCAATCGCTGTCATGGCCATGTTTTTAGCAATCTTTAATTTTGCATATTTGGAAACCCAAGGAAAACAAAGCCAAGAACTCTGTTGGGTTATTATGCACATAACGTTATATTATTTTCCCCCAATGATGTTTCTGTATAATGTGCTAAGGAAGCATACACAGGTCTTCCTCCACCAAGCTAGCTCCCTTTCACCTGTGATGGTAGAAACCATTAGTCATGTCATGTTAGAAACAACTCTGACTCCTCACGTGAGCTACACAGCCCTGACTTGTTGCCCTTTTCTCTGTACACATAATGTTTATTCAACTTATCAAATAGCACTTGTCATACTATAAGTTTCCTACAGGCAAAGACTGTAACCTTCTTGATTTTATTTTTAACTATTTTATTACTAGTTAGCATAGAACATTCAGTGAGTGCTTCAGAAATTGATGACTAAATGTATTTTAAATGAAAAGATATGACCCTTGTGTAAATGTTTAAAATTAGCCATGGGCTCAGTATTACCAAGTGTGTAACTAGTGGTCTAGTCTTACTTTTAGTACAGTCTTATTTATGTGTATTTAGATGCTGGCTTATAGTAATCAGTTAACTGTCATCTATTATTTTATCATAATGGTTTTAATTTAAATTACTTGGCAAAAGCAAAATGCACTAATATAAAAACCGACCATTAATGAAATATAAGGCTTTACTTTGTCAAAATTGTTTTTTGGGGAGAATTAATATTTTTGTATTTAATATTGCTTGTTTGAATCCCTGAGTTTTAAAAGTTAAACCATTCTAAAATGCTCAATCTCCATCCCGAAAGGCAAAGAGGATGGACATCAGAAGAAGAAGAAAACAGGAAACAGGAAACCTAGAAACCTGCCACAGAGGGCCTTTGAAAGGCTCTGCCCTTCAGACTGTCAAAGCAGGTACTGAGACTTATGGCCAACTGTTGGGCAAAGTGCATGGAATCTTATGAAAGAAGTGAGAAATAGTAAGATCTGGAGAGGACAGGAGCTCCACAAGGAGATCAACAGAATAAAAAAAAAATCTGAGCACAGGGGTCTTTCCTGAGACTCATATTCCAACCAAGTACCATGCATGGAGATAACCTACAACCCCTGCACAGATGTAGTCCATGGCAGTTCAGTGTCCAACTATGTTCCATGATAATGGGAACAGAGACTGCCTCTGACATGAACTGATTGGCCTCCTCTTTGATCACCTCACCCTGATGGGTGAGTAGCCTTACCAGGCCACAGAGGAAGACAATGCAGCCATTCCTGATGAGATCTGATAGACTAGGATCAGAAGGAAGGAGAAGAAGACTTCCCCTATCAGTGGACTTGTGGAGGGGAATGTGTGGAGAAGGGGGAGGAAGGGTGAGATTGGGAGGGGAGAAGGGAAGGATTTATCGGGGATGCAAAGTGAATAAAGTGTAATTAATAAAAATTAAAATAAAAAATATTTAAAAAGTTAAGCCATTGACAATAGTAATATTCCATATGTTTGGCCAAGTAAAATAGATATACAGCTTAAAGATTATACTTTAAATACCATAGATAGGTTTGGTAGAATATCACATTCTGAGAAAAATGAACTGAAAATTTTATTGATTTCATGTACATTTTATATTAAAAATGTTGCAGAACTATGGAGTTTGGTAAAGAGAATTTTTTTAAGGAAAGGCACTAATATGTTATTCAGAGATATCCATCAATGACATTTGATTAGGATATAAAAGTGAATCACAGTTTAGCTCTAAAAATAACTTGCCTAAAATCGAATGATTGTTTCAAAAATAGTGTTGATTGATTCATTTTCATCTCTGAATTGTACCATAATGTCTTCTATCTGAAGTTCTGTAAATTTCAATGAAATTAAAGCAAAAAAAAAAAAAAAAAAGTTTCAAACACACACTCACCAGCCCAGGACATAGAAGGTTTTGACTTTACCAAAGTCAGCAGTAAACTTGAACAATCAAGAAAGCAACATCAATTATCAAAAATCCTGTTTCCCAGGAGAACATGATCTCATAGAACCCAAGAGACGAAATATTCTGAGAAGATTGTTCATAATCTTCTTTTCTGAATAATGTCATTTCTAAAACAAGGCTTGCATTTGCCATATGGAAAATATAGCTCTTTCCTTGTGCCTTTGATTTTATTTCTAATTTTGATTGGTGGGGAAAGCACTCTTTTTTTATTTTATTTTTTTCTTATCAGTTACATTTTATTAACTCTGTATCCCAGCCGTGTCCCCATCCCTCATTCCCTCCCAATCCCACCTCCCTCCCTCATCTCCACCATGCCCCTTTCCAAGTCCACTGATAGGGGGGGGACCTCCTCCCCATTCATCTGATCCTGTTTTATCAGGTATCTTCAGGACTGGCTGCAAAGCTTTCCTCTGTGGCCTAACAGGACTGCTCCTCCCTTGAGGGGTGGGGAGGTCAACAAGCCAGTCATTGAGTTCCTGTTAGAAATAGTCCTTGTTCTCCTCACTATGGGAAACCAATTGGTTACTGAGCTACCACAGGCTACATCTGAGCAGAGGTTCTAGGTTATGGTCTTTGGTTGAATGTCAGTCTCAGAAAAGACCCTGTGGGAAAGCACTCTTAATTCCCTCTTCTCTAAACAGTAAGCATATCTACTGTAAAAGTCTTTGTAAATGCACAGTTGATACATGTGGCTGTAATAACATGATTGCTGGCAGCCCTAGAGCTCCTCTCTGGAGGGTAAGCTATGCTTATTCTGCATCTACCAAACTACAGCATGTTGTCTAAAAACCAATATAGAGAATTTGATATTTCTAGTCTACGCACTTGCCATGGCCTACCTCAGGAAAGAAATCAGTGTTTGGGCTGACAGGGTGGGTGTGCAGTTAAGAGCATTTGCAGCTCTTACAGAAGACTGAGTTCAGTTCCCAGCGCCCACATTGTGCTGCTCACAGCCACCTATAATTCCAACTCCAAGGGACCAGACACTCTTCTGTTTTCTCTTTTACACACACAAAAGTACCTGTATACATACTTGTGTTTCACACATAGATATACATACAAAGATGTACCTATTATAAAAAAAATAAATAAAGTATAGTAACCAAAGTAACAGGTGTTTAACCCATTCTTTACTAGTAGTTAATATTATATTGCATCACCATAATCAATGAGGCAGTCATATTGTTATAAATTAGGGCATTAAGGTGACAATTATCAGAAAGGAAAGTGCTGAAGACAATGATTTGCTCTGGACTGAGAAGTTTCTGTGAGCAGAATTTTCAGTGTTAAAACCGGAAACATACAGGTCAATTGATCTCAGCTAGTTACCTTACTGCCAAGGGCTTGCCTCAATTTGATGACTCTGTGTGTCTAATCAAATTGTGCCTGGTACTAAATTAGCCATACCATTCATATTTACTGTATGTATAATTTATGAAAATACATATAAATACGTTTATTCTAATATAAATAATTCTCCTTTCTGTACTTTTGACAACCCCTCTCTCTTTTCTAGTGTTTCTATCATATTTTTTGTTTTTAAATATATATTTACATATATAATACTTATAAAATGCTTGTTATAGTATTTATTCATGGATTTAAAGCACAATGGCTCACTAAAATGTGCAGGCCATCTTCGACTGCACAATTCTACTACTTCAATCTATAATAGCTTGTGCTAGATACATGCGCTATTTGACCAACTTTTCATTCCTTCTATATTTTGTGTTTATGGCTTCAATCATCACTATGCTTCGTCCAGGAAATGGAGTACTGAGCAAACTTTGACAACTAAATTTAAAAGACTTGACTCTCCCACAATTTACCTGTAAATTTCATGATTTCCTTTTTTTGTTATTGCTGAGTAATATTCCATTGTGTAGATGTACCACAATTTCTGTATCCATTCCTCATCTGAGGGACATCTGGGCTGTTTCCAGCTTCTACCTATTACAAATAAAGCTGCTAGAAACGTGTTTCAGCAGATGTCCTTGTTGTATACTTGAGTGTCTTTTGGATATATGCCTAGCAGTGGCATTGGAAAATATCTTCCTAAGTGAGGTATCCCAGAAGCACAAAGACACACAGGGTATATACTCACTCATTAGTGGATACTAGACATAAAATATAGGATAAACATACTAAAATATGTATAACTAAGGAAGCTAATCAGGAAGGAGGACTCTGGCTAAGATGCTCAATCTCCATTCAAAAAGGCAAAAAGGATGGACATCAGAAGGAGAAAACAGGGAACAGGACAGGAGCTTACCACACAGGGTCTCTGAAAGGCTTTACCCTAAAGGGTATCAGGGCAGATGTTGAGACGCCTAGCCAAACTTTGGGCAGAATGCAGGGAATCTTGTGAAAGAAGTGGGAGATAGTAAGACCTGGAAAGGGCAGAAGTTCCACAAGGACAGCATCAGATCCTAAAAGTCTGGGCACAGGGGTCTTTTCAGAAACTGATACTCCAGCCAAGGACCACTCATGGAGATGGCCTGGAACCCCTGCACAGAGGTAGCCTATGGTGGTTCAGTATCCAAGTGACCTCCATGGTAATGGGGACAGGGACTGTCTCTGACATGAACTGATTGGCCTGTTCTTTGATCACCTCCCCCTGAGGGCGGGGAGCAGCCTTACCAGGCCACAGAAGAAGACAATACAGCCACTCCTGATGAAACCTGATAGACTAGGATCAGAGGGAAGGGGAGGAGGACTTCCCTTATCAGTGGACTAGGAGAGGGATAGGGATGGGGAAGAAGGTGGGTAGGATTAGGAGGGGAGGGAGGAGGGAGGTAAAGGGGAATACAAAGTGAATAAGCTGTAATTAATAAAAATAAAATAATTTAAAAAAGAAAAAAAAAAGACTTGACTCAATTATTTGTTTTTAATTTTAAAGGAATGAAAATACAAATGAAGGTAATTCTTATTCAGCATATTGCAAAATTTCTTGTGTTTTAAATTTTGAAGCAGGGTCTCATATAGCCCAGACTGACCTAAATTTCCTATGTAAGCAAGGATGGCATAGTCTTCCTCTTGTCTCTACCTCCTATTGCTGGGTATACAAGCAATAGGCACCACATCCAGTTTTCTGTTTGTGAGTGCTTGGCAGGCACTGTTCTAATTGAACTAAATCTGTACACTCCTAAAATACAGTTTATTTTTTAATTGTCTTCCTAATGTCTAAAAGTAACACCATAATTTCTGAAACCCCGTGTTATCTTTAACATTAAAATCCAATTGTGGATATTTTGTTTTTTAAACCTATCCTTATGTCTTGTCGTGATTTCTAAAATAGCTTTCAAATAATGTCAAAGTAATTTCAGGACTTATTCATAATCGACTTTGGTAGGATGTTTGTGAAAATGTCAATAAAACTATCCAAAAAATACGTGAGACTTTTATTTCACTTGCTTCGACTTGTATGTGCATTGGCACCTGTCTTTCAGAAGACATGTGATAATATAAGTCTTCAAAAATAATAGCATTAACCTTTTAAGGATTATTTTAATATTCTAGAAGCATTCCATCCTTTTCAAAATACTCTTTAATGAGGTTAAAAATATTAGCTCTTTCTTTGATCGTGAAATTGTACCTTTAAGACAGTTACCACTCTAAGCTAACTTATCCCAGTACCTTAAGCAATCAGACCAAGCACCAATGCAGCGATGGTGTCCCCACTCCCTGTCTCGCTCTGAGATGTACTGTGGCCTTAGAGCCTCTAACTTATGGATCTATCTAGTGTTGGTCTCCTCCATGCTCCTTGTCATCTAGGATGTAAATGGCATAGTGTGAAACTTTCTGATAACCCTTAAAAGCATACAAATATAAGACATTTTTCCTTGGGAGATTTCTAAGAAAGCTCTTTTCTGGGCCTTTCTACTATCTTGTCAGTGGCAACTGTCTCCAATACTCTTGCTTGATGTTCCTCTAATGATGTTCCTTTTTTGTTTTGTTTAAATTTTTAAGTTATTTATTATATTATTTATCACAATTTATTTACTTTGTATCCTGGCTGTAGTCCCCTCCCTCTTCTCCTCCCAATCCCACCCTCTTTCCCTCTTCTCTCCCTATGCCCCTCCCCTAGTCCATTGATAAAGGAGGTCCTCCTTCCCTTCTATCTGATCTATCAGGTCCCATCAGGACTGACTGCACTGTCTTCCTCTGTGGCCTGGCAAGGTTTCACTCCCTGGTGCAGAGAGCCTGCCACTGAGTTCATGCCATAGATAGCCCCTGTCCCCCTTACTAGAGTATCCACTTGGAGACTGGGTCTATGGGCTACATCTGAGCAGGAGTTTTAGGTCCTCTCCATGCATGGTCCTCAGTTGGGGTATCAGTCTCTGCAGGGCCCCACACCAACAAACCAAGTAATCCATTAAAAACATAAGCTACGGTCTGATAGAAGGGGAGGAGGTCCTTCCCAATCAGGTAACTAGGGAAAGGGCATATAGGAAAAAGGAGGGTATGTGAGAATGAGAAGAGACAAGGGAGAGGGCTGCAGCAGGGATATAAAGTGAATAAATTATAATATATAAATAAAATATTTTTTTAAAAAAAGAATGAAAATAGAAACCCAAGAGACCAAATGCTCCTGAGGTCTACAAAAATCTTTCTTATACTAAGGACCATTCATGGATATAACCTAAAATCCCTGCTCAGATGTAGCCCATAGCAGCTTAGTATCCAAGTGGGTTCCCTAGTAAGGGAAACAGGAACTGTCTCTGACATGAAATCAGCAGCTGGCTCTTGGATCACCTTCCTCTGAAGGGGGAACAGCCTTGCCAGGCCACAGAGGAGGACAATGCAGCCAGTCCTAATGACCTGATAAGATAGGGTTAGATGGAAGGGGAGGAGGACCTCCCCTATCAGTGGACTTGGAGTGGGGTATGGGTATGGAAGAAAATGAGGGAGGGAGGGTGGCATTGCGAGGGAATGAGAGACGCAGCTACAGCTGGGATGCAAATGAATAAGCTGTAATTAATATGAAGTAATAAAAATTTAAATTAAAAATGTTTTTATAAATAAATAAATAAACGAGGTACAAAGCTCAACAGAATTCTCAATAAAAGAATATCAAATGGAGAGAAACACTTAAAGAAATGATCAATGTCCTTACTCACCAGGGTGATGCAAATCAAAATGACCCTGAGATTTCACCTTATACCCAACAGAATAGCTAAGATCAAAAACTCAAGTGACAACACATGCTGGAGAGGATATGGCAAAATGGGAACCTTCCTACATTCCTGGTGGGAGTTCAAACTTGTATAACCATTTTGGAAATCTGGCTCTTTCTTGGAAAATTAGGAATGGTGCTTCCTCTTCCATTTTTTATTTATATAATTTATTACAATTTATTCACTTTGTATCCCCACTGCAGCCCCCTCTTTGTCTCCTAGTCTCTCCCATGCTCCCTCTTCTCCCGCTATGCCCTTTCCCCAATCCTCTGATAAGAGAGGACCTCTTTGCCTTCTATTTGACCCTAGCTTATCAGGTCTCATCAAGGCTAGTCTCATCTTCCTCTTTGGCCTGGCAAGGCTGTAAGCCCCAGAGGTTGGTGATCAAAGAGTTGGCCACTCAAAGACTCTACCCACCATGGTATCGAAGGAGATACTGAGACTTACAGCCAAACTTTGAGCAGAGTGCTGGAATCCTTACGGAAGAAGAGGGAGATAGAAAGACCTAGAGGGATAGGAACTCTATGAGGAGAACAATAGGGCCAAAGTACCTGGGCCCAGGGGAGCCTGCAGAGACTGATATTCCAACTAAGGACCATGCATGGAGAGGACCCAGATTCTCTGTTGTTTGTATAGTGGTGAGCATAAGCTGCCTTCCTCTCCCGTTTTTAATGGTAAGCCTCTCACATTCCCTTTAATGCCAAAAGTATGCTGTTTATAATTTAATGTCCTGTGACTTGTTAATGCTTTCCTACCCCAAGACCCAATCATGCTTGTATGGTTGCAGGGTCCTCTCTCCTAACAAAGCTTATTCATGAACAGTAATTTTGCATCAGCTCTTTTCCTGAGTCAACCATCTTGGCACACTGTTTCTCTATCTAGAAAACATAAAAGTGAGATTGAGAGTATCAGGTGAGGGGCACTGCCTCCACTAAACTCTCGTAATGTACAAATCTGTATATGTCCTATGATATTTGAGGTCACCGAAGAGCTACTCATAAAGTGGCATCAGCAGTTGTCAGGTCAGATGTAAGTGTCCTCAGAAATCATCTTCCAACTCAAAGGAGAGGGTAAAACATCAAGCAGATATTAATGAAGCCGTGCCCTTGAAAACAGGTGGAAGGTGAACCGTTTCTGACAGAGGTCACTATTATTTATCCTCAATACAAAATAAACAAACAAAGCAAATAAAACAAAAACATTACAACAACTTCGAAAGAACTTGTGTTGGAAGACAGAAGCTGGAAGCTCATCCCTGGGGAGATTGGAAAGGATCCTGTCAATCAGGAATTTCTGCTGATTGATTAAACTTTGCTTGTTGTTTTCTCCGGGAACACTGTACTTGCCTGATTCCTTGACATTATACCTTTTTGTAGTTATTATTTTTTTAACATGGAAATCTCACCAGAGGGGACTCACTGCTCTCTTCCACTGTTCCTGAGACTCTCTGGATTGGGAGTTACTTCAGTGGAGTTCTCTGTGCCTATTCATTCCTGTCTGATACTTGGAGTGGCTGATTTAATGTAGCATTGCCTCCTATCTGCTAATCTGTATACCTGTTGCTAGTTATTTATTCTTTTACATTTACTTACTTTGTAGTTAATAAATTCACTCAGCTGAAACCAAAAGCACAGCTGTTATAGATCATTTTCTGGACCGAACAGAACCACCACCACCCCTTCAAATAATTTACTCACCTTTGTGAGTCTTTAGCATTGAAATGCAGACTGTGCAATTAAGTGTTGAACACCTGTGACAGGTTCTGATTTGATACTGTTCTTGGAAAATGAGAAACCTTGCTGAGAAATCGACACTGTGGCTAAAATGTACTTTTCTGTTGGTAAGACTATGAACTGAAAAACAATACTGCAATGGAGTATATAAATGTCGACATTAATCTGCACAGAGTGCTTTGTTTGCAAGACGAGTGTCTGTTTCAGCTGCAAATGCGTAACTGCTTGATGTATTTACGTTCAGATTAACTCCAGTTCACTCTGGAAGAGTCTACTCACACCGAGAAACCTTTTAAACTTGAGTTAGCTGCTCTCCTAAGGACTTATGGAAGGTAAAACTTTATTACCGGCCCCTTTCCTTTTGTAATGCTTAATTTTGAAAAATGAAACAATTGCCTTGAAGGTATTTTGCAACTTTTTTAACATAAAATTTTCATAATGATTCCATTATTGAATAAACCCATATGTCCCCATATCAAAAATTATTTGTTTAAAATTCATAGAGCTGAGCCCAAGGAGTGTATTCCATGAGGTATATAATTACTTTGTATATACTTTAATGCATTAGGTTTAGGTATCACCTGTGCTTTTATTTCATCTATGTTTCTCTTTTTTCTTTTTTTCTTTATCTATTATTTCTCATAAAGATCTATACAAGATACAAAGCTAAAAGATGTACTTGGAAAAAAAGTTGGTAGTTTTTAAGCTGTGTTTACTGTTTTTTAAATGGGCAAATAAGGACTAGATAAACAAAGAGATTAACTAATTGTCACTATATATATTTTTGGCATATCCACAGGGGAAGGCCATATTGTTTAGATAGTAACTGAAGGGTTGAATTAAATGAATGGACTATAAGGTTTTCAGTTTTAGAGGTCATAGATCAGAAGTCATTTCAACTGCTCCACTAAGACAGCCTCTCTTAAAAAAAATACTAGAAATTTCTTTACCAAATACAAATAAAAGAAACCATCTGACAACCAAATAAAGCCAGAACTGATGTTATTCACAAGGATAAAATTCTGAATTCTCTATCATGTAATAAAGTATTATTAATCAGAAAAAATAAGTCATTAGAATAAATATCAAAGTACATTTTTACAATAGGAAGTTCCAAGGTTTTGCCTTCTGTACTTTATGTAAAGGCATACTTAGTACACATAATAAATTCAGTCAAAGAGTTTTTTTTTTTCTTCAATACTGTGAACTTTTGCCAAAATGACTTCACTTATTGTCTCTGGCAGCAAAACATCTTTCTTCTTGTTTTTATATATTCTAAGGAAAAGAAAAATGAACAGCTGTGTTACCACTGCTGAAAAAAAGTTATAAAGTTGAGTTACATAATTTTAAATATAATTTGTATGTATTTCTCAATGCTAAGAAAGATTGAAATCTCAGAAGTTTCTACAGCTCCTTCTAAGAAATAATGTGATATGAACTGGCATATGTTGTAAGAATGCCTCATTCATTATCTATGTTTAGGACATGATTGATAGTATGCTATATTAATTTTAGAAAATATCTTTTGTCTCTCCCACTGCCATATATATCTTGTTCTTCATATTGCTGGAATTTAGAAAAACAATAGCGTCAAAGCTGCTTCCAGCCCAACAGAGAGCTTGAAGCAATCCTGATTTTATCTTAATAAACTAAGAAAAACAGAAGGTATCTCAGTGTTTGAAGACAACTGTTTAGACTATTGGAGGGTGTTCAAAGCTTATCTGCTGTGTAGAAATCACATTCTAATCAAATAAGAAAATGTATATCATGTGAGAAGGAGCTCTATTCTTTTTAAAGATTTGACTTTATGCTACTGTATTTGAAGAGAAACAGTTGCCTTCCTAGAAGAAAATGACTCATTCTAGACATTCATATGTTTTGTCAGTGATATTGAATTTGGGAATTAACTTCAAGTTTCTTGCTGAAACATGTAGGATGAAGCAACTAGCAACTCAATGCATCACCTGATAAGCTAGGGTCAGAAAGGAGGGGAGGAGGACCTCCCATAGCAGTGGACTTGGAAAGGGACAGGGAGGAGATGAGGGAGAGAGGGATGGGGGAATGAGAGAGGGAACAACGGCTGGGATACAAAGTCAATAACCTGTGATTAATATTAAAAAGTAAAAATTAATATTAAAATTGCTTCTGAGTGATGTGTCTGAAGAAATTTCTCTGAGTTTTTCATTTATCTAAATACCATTAAGATTATATTAAGTCAGAGTGTGGAATTATTTTTTTCTGCTTCAGTTAATATGTACCCTGGAAAGGTTGTGTACGCTAAGGGCACTATCTTACATGTCTCTCATATTTTAAGTCCTGCTATTAAAATGTTTTATTACGTTTCACTGCACAATGTTATAACACTTCTTTCGTCCTTTCCTGGCATATCTTTATTCATAATATTATAGTTTACACATCTTCAATATTCTCCAGATTTTTGATTCTCAGATCATAAGGATGAACATTTTTCTTTAAAAGTTACTCATCAAAAAAAAATAAATAAAATAAAATAAAAGTTATTCATCGCTGTTCGCTGTTTCAAGGACCTATGTAAGACATTAGAAATGAGGATATTTGGAACATGAGAAAAATTACTGAGCTATACCAGAGCATATGTGTTTGAGATATCCAAATTCTTCCAACATTTTACCAGGGTATGTGCATATATTATACAAGTGCTGTATAATTTGAGAGACTAGTCAATGTCAAGTATAAAGATTTCATTCCCAATAAATCTTTTTTTTTTCAGAAATGTTTGTGAACAATATGACCCCCAAAACACACACACACACACACACACACACACTTATACACTGTTGGGTTTCCTTAGCCTGTTTCTAAGTGTTATATTTGTGTGTCTGTGTGTGCTTTCCAGAATCTTTCATTCAGTTAGTTGACGAGTTGATGCTGACTTTACATGGGATGAAAGAATGTGTATACAAGGAAATCGTTTGGATGCCAGGATATGTAAGTGATCATATAGGATTTTTCTCACCAAGAAAGTCAGGCTGTGTCTCTAGAAAATTAAGTTATTAGTAAACTAATGAGAAAATCTGAATATAATTGAACAGAAAAGATCTTGACTCAACTTCAGTTTCCGTATGTGTGTGTGTGCATGTGTGTGTGTGTGTGTGTGTGTGTGTGTGTGTGTGTGTAAAGCACTCTACCCTTAATTCCTATAGCTGTAATGAAAACAGGTTGTGAAACAAGCTTGAATTTGCAATATAACTTATTTTGATTAGGTTAAATCTTTCATAAACATATTTTATTTCTAAAGTGTTTTATTCTGAGCTACCATAATATTCTGGCTGCATGTATCATAGGTTTGGTTTCGTCCTGGATTTTTGTGTGTGTGTGTGTGTGTGTGTGTGTGTGTGTGTGCAAGCTTGGATTTCATTGTATTTAGTAAACATCTGTCCAATAACTGTTTAGCCAATCCATACATTCAGTGGTTAGGATATTTTAGGTTTAACCTTACATAATAACTATGAGCTCAAAATGAAAGAGTGTCAATAGGCAGAAGTCTATAAGCATAAACCAGGAAGAGCTTTAAGGAAGGAAGGCAAAACCCATTTCCCCACTCTTTAGTACTCCTCTGCTTTGCACTAGAGCAAGTTTGATACTCAAAATATATATTTATGTGTATGGGTATGTATCTCTGTTTGTATGTATATGCACCCACATGCCATGCCATATATGTGATATGCTGCTGTAAAACACAGCATTAAAGTGTATTCAATACGTGGTAAATTGACAGATGACAGTTTATACATGCTTTCTTTTTCCTGAGTCTACTGCAACAAAGGGAAGCAGGAGATACAGCAGAGCAAAGCCTACAGCTGTGTGATTGAAGAATAAAAAAAGGATTTTTGTGTACTTGCATTCATTTGATAGCTCCTCCTTCCATCTTTCTAACCTACATTGCTAAAAACGATTGGTTCTTCACACTTGGATACAACAGAAAATGGCATGAGCTTTAGACTGTAGAATTAAGTGTGAGTATTCAGGCTGTTGATCCATTAGCAGATGTGTTTTTCAGTGCAGTCATTCCTTCACACCTCACTTTGGGGGAGTGGAGAAGTTTTGAGGCCAGTGAGAAAAAAAAAACAAAACTGTGTGGTGTGTGGGTGTGTGTCTCTCTGTGTGTGTGTGTGTCTGTGTGTTGCACTTCAGACAAAAAGATGAAGGTCATACAGATAGTATATTAAAATATCAGGAGAGTGGGAACCTTTGCAACCAGCAAGTTTCTACTTTTCTTTTTGGAAGCTAGTTTGTATCCTGTTAAGTAACATGTCCACATCCTTTAAAGGAAGCCTTAGTGAATTGCTACTGCACCAGCCTTGCTATCTCTTCATACATGCCCATGATTACAAGATACCCCAGTGTGATATTCTGTTACAGCCTTGGAATCAGAATTCAAATGGAGAAAAATCATTTCTTACCATAACATTTGAGAGACCATAAGGCCAGGAAGTTTCTATAATAAGAACAATTTATCATTTAGAAAAGCCAAACTATCACTTACCTAAAAGCCAAAAGTTGGGGCTAGTGCTTAGTAAATAAAACACTTAGAATAATCCTTGAAAATGTTGCAGTTTCTAAGGAATCAGGAATAAGGCCTTGTTATTTGTGTACCCAAGTGACCATTTAGCCCATTTTAACTCTGTGACAATTTTCATTGAATTGAACTAAATTTGGTAACACTCAGAACCCAAAATTCTTTGTAAACTGTGAGGAATTTAGAATGACCACACTTTTATGTTAATACTTCATCTGGTCTGTGGAATCTCCTTCATACAGAAGCAGATATATCATAGTGGTGTTTTTTCTCTTCTTGAGTCAAATGTATTTCATAAACTGTTATTTTTTATCTAAAAACTTTATAAAGGACAGTACTATTGAGAAGGCAAAAATATCATAGCGTCTTTGATTACTGATGTGCACCTTAGGCCAAATAAAGCAACAGAGGCATGTAGAAAATAATGCTGTAACTAAAGAGGACTATAGTATTATCTTTCTTAGAAAATAAGGAATCTAAATCCCTTCAGGTTTTTCATGTCTACGCTAGATTACAAATGAGCTATGTCCAGGTACAGAAAAACCAACAATATTTTATTTATAATCTTAATTTAAGCTTTGAACTACAAATTCTGGTTCTAGAGTTTTCTTTTTAAAAGTCATGGGTTTTATAGATGCTCATATGTAAATTAATCTGTTGTTTGCTTACTTTTGTTTCTTTCTCCACAGAATATCCTCCTCATAAATACAGAACAGGTCATTACATGAAAAATATAAGTTCTTCCACTTTCCCTCATTCTTTCTTAAAAATCTATTTCTAATATTGCATTCCCCATTGGACTACTTCATAAGGGCATGAAGGAAAAAGAAAAAATAATGAAAAAACTAGAGAGAGAAAGAGACAAAATAGACTGGATCTCACCACTAGAATTCACCATAAAAATCTCAAAGTGTAACAGAATTCTTACAAAATTTCCTAGACCAGTTCTTTGGGGAATTGAGATCTATGAAAAATATGGCAATCAGGGAAGGGAGGGAGGAGGTGTGGAAAATAGTAAGTGCAGCAAAAACAGGTTCTGAGGAATACACATAATTTTGTCTGCTTTAGATCACAATAGAATTTTTAATAAATAAATTTCTTTTCTTTTTTGTTTTTTTTTGTAAAGACACTTTTTTTGAAACAGAAGATTTAGCCCAGTCATTTGTGTCATTTTTTTAATAAATTGTCTTTTTTTGATTGTTTTTTGTAACTGTAAATGTTTTATATCTGAGTCTCTTGTACATTGTCTTTAGAGTTCATTCGAATCAATAACGGTTCATGCACTGAACTGTGTATTGAATTTATTGTGTTTACTGTTGTTGTGTGGTTGAAGGGAGATTTGTAAGAGTTATAATGGTTTAGGTGCTCATGCTCAATTGCAGGCATGGGCAGGTGGCTTTCCATGGGCGTGTCCCCAGTGATCTCATCATCCACGTTAATGATTTCAACAGTCCTTGTTGGAGCATGGTGATTTTGCCTATGGTGCTGTTTCCTCATCTTGTAGAAAATGACCAGCATCACGGCAGCCATGAGTGTGATGGCCACAAAACACCCAATAATGATTTTGGTCGTTTTCATGACCTCATCAATTCCTGGGATTCCACTGTTGATGTCAGTTACTGGGATGGTGAATGTTTTCTCTGTCGACCTTGTGCTCTGTGGCGTAAGAGATGTGGTTACATTGGTAGTCTCCCAATCGATCACTGGAGTGGGGCCCACATTGTTATCTGTGGTCCGTGCCTCATCCTGAGAAGGTTCCATAGTCTCCACTGTTACAGTTGAAAAGTACGAGAAAGGAGTAGTGGTTGCCGCAGTGACATTCAAGGTGGCCGAAGCGGTAGTGTTGCCAACAGAATTACTCACCATACACGTGTACATGCCTGTGTCTTGCACAGTCACATTTGTGAAATTTAACGTGCCATCGCTGAGCACAGCTATCCGCACTTTGTATGCCCCATGAGTCATTACTGTTCCGTTTGGAGTAATCCAAGATACGGAAGTCAGGGACGTAGAGGCCCGGCATTTTAGCTCAGCCGCCATGCCTTCAGTGACGTTGAGATCTGCAGGGGGCTCTACAATGACGGGAGCATAACAAGTGAAGTAATTCTGGTCCAGCTCTCCGATGTACCTCCCCTTCAGATTGGCGGGAGTGTTACACCTGGCACAGCAGGCGGTGTTGGAGGGGGCCATGTCTCTTATCCACCAGCTGAGCCACAGTATGTCACAGTTACAGTTCCATGGGTTGTGATGAAGGTGTATCCTCTCCAGATGATGCAAGGGTGTGAAGAGATCATGAGGCAGCAATGTTAGATTGTTGTGTGCCAGGTTGATCTCCACTAGTGACTGAAGGTTATCAAAGGCATTCCGTTCAATCACTTGAATCTGAGACTGTATCATCCACAGTTTTTGAAGGTGCATCAACCCCTGAAAAGAGCCAGGCCTGATGGCAGACAAATGGTTCCCGGAAAGATCTAGCTCGTCTAGTTTGATGAGCGGCGTGAGGTTAGGGATTTCCCGGAGGTTACACATTGCAAGGTTCAAATACCTCAAGTTGGACAGACCTTCAAAGGCCCCTTCCGAGATGTACGAAAGCCTTTTCAGTTCCCCTAAGTCTAGGCGTCGCAAAGAAGGGATTCTATTAAAAGCATAAGAAGGGATGCTTTCAATGGGATTGTTCCGCAACCAAAGCTCCTTCAGTTTAGACAAATATACAAAAGCTCCATTCGGTATGGTGGTAAGACGATTGTCAAAGAGTTCCAGAGTGTTGAGGTTCGCCAGACCATTGAAGGCCCCAATTTCAATGGTTCGAATATGGTTCCTGCTCAACTGGAGAATTTCCAAGTGCCTCAAGTGCTTGAAGCTGTTCACTTTGATGATCTGGATTTGGTTCTCATGGAGGTTCAGCAGTCTTGTGTTGGTGGAGATGCCATCAGGAACCTCACGAAGATTTTTCCGAACACAAATCACCTTGCTGAACTGGTTGCTGCAAGAGCACACTGAAGGGCAGGTTTGAGCCCGAACCAGACCAGCCACCACAAGAAGTTGAAGAGCCAACAGCACCACAAGCAGGGGGTCAAATAGGGCCCTGTTAAACCTAGGACCTATCATTATCTGCTGTGGATGTAAGGTCATCTTGTTCAACATTCATAATTTATCTGGTATTGGTCCTTCTGGAGTTCAAACAGCCTGGAAAACAAAAGAAACAGCATTACTTCTTTAAGTATCTTCCTAGAGTATTGTTGGTTATGTATGCATGATGCTAATTCGATTATTAATGGACAATACATGCAATAGGCTTCATGATAAACAAATGTAATAGCTCTTCTTGGGTTACATTGCCAATATTTACAGAGAAATAGTTATGTAGTCCAAATTATTAACATTCACCATTTGCACAAAATCAGAGAGAAGAGAAAAATGGAACACTGAGAAGGAAGACCCCCATGTAGCACTTATCAACTGCCAACTTTGCAGAAGCCAAATGCATAAATGTGTATGTGATGAACTTCATCTTTTGCTTCGGTGTCCATCACATATGAGAAATGCAAAGTATATAGAAGTCAGGGACTTTACCCTACCAACTTAAATCTCCTATGCAGCATAGCAACGAAATCCATTCTACGTGGCAGGTACCATGGGCTATAGAATTCATAAATAATGCTATTTAGTAAAGACTAATTAATTTCTGCTACTTAGTGAATAGGTAAATTGTGTGTTGCCTTGTTAAAAATTTACTCCCTCTTCTGATGTAAATCCCATTTTTCTTTCTGAGTGAGGATTGAGACTCTTATCCAGAGTCCTCCTTCTTACTTAGCTTCTTTAGGTGTACAGATTTTAGTATGTTTACCTTTATTATATGTCTAATATCCACTTATAAGTGACTATATACCATGTGTGTCTTTCTGCTTCTGGGATACCTCACTCAAGATTATCTTTTCTAGATCTCACCATTTGTCAGCAAATTTCATGATTTCCTTGTATTTAATTGCTAACTCGCATTCCATTGTGTAACTGTTCCAAGATTTCTATATCAATGCCTCGGTTGCGGGAAATCTGGGTTGTTTCTGGGTTCTAGCTAATATGAATAAAGCTGCTACAAACATGGTTGGACAAATGTCCTTGTTGTGTACTTGAGCATATTTTGGATATATGCCTAAGAGTGGTATAGCTGGATCTTGAGGAAACACTATTCCTAATTGTCATAAGGGCCAGATTGATTTCCAAAGTGGTTCTACAAGTTTACAGTCCCACCAGCAATGGAGTAGGGTACCTCTTTCTCCATATCAGAAGAGGGCTTTCTAAATACAAATATGCTTCTAGCAATGACAACCATAATTGCATATTAAGCACACCTGTTCCAAAAGACCTTGCTCTAACATCCCAAAAGGCCAAGGTTGCTTTACATTCTAAGTGTATGTTTTTTCTCTCTCACTATTATGACAAAGAATCCTAACAAAGCTTTTGTGAGTTTCAGTTTTATTTCTGGTAATTCTCAGGTGTTCTGTCTTGCTTCTTTTCTTGGGGCAACTGAATCTCTGAGTTGAGATTTTACAACATCTGGGGTAGATACTTGCTCTAGGTTAATTAAATAAATCCTAGTCTCTGTATGGTGATTTGGTTATACAGTTGTTCAGTTGTTTAGGAATAACCGGTGCTTAACTAAAAGATACATAAATAGTAAGTATTAATATATCCACAGAAAATGGCACCCAACTAATCTAAGTATCCATACCCCTTGAAATCATACTTTAACATAATTTGGTGGGAGAAATAAGCTCCCAGTGATGCAACACAAACATAAAACTTAAAAACTCCCAGGTCAATTACTGTCTCTATAAGACAGACCCAAGAGGGGGCTACAGCAGGGATACAAAATTAATAAATTGTAATAAATAATAAATCAATAAAAAAGGAAAGAAAAATAAATGACAAATATATCGAATGATCAGTGTTTTCATAAGGATTAGCTGATACGATCAGGAATATACACGAAAACATGGGCATATGAATACTGAAGTTACTTGTAGATTATATGTGTCTCTTGTTCCTCTTTACCAAGGTTGAATTGTAGGTTCTGCTTCTGGTTCCCTTCAAGGTCACTGTATTATTGCAATTGATGAGGTTTATGATGAATCAATCATAAGCAATGTTTTATGAATTATACTTGGTTAAAAGCTAATTTATAACCTATAGCAAATAATACTTGGTACTTTGCACTGAATCAAATAAACTACTATCAAAAAAAGATTTTGTACTTTAAAACCTAAGTCATGTTATTTTACATTAAAAGCCCATCTTCAACATCTCTTTTATAAGATGGTTTTATCACATCAAAGGAAAGTCAATTTTAAGCTGTGCACTATCCATTACAATGCCATCTCACAACATTTACCTATAAATGAATTTGTGTAGGATTTGAATTAAACTATGGTATTTTTAGCTATGTCCTGGAGGATATCATGATTTTGTCAATAGGCCTTTCTTCTCTCCGTATGCATTCCATAAACCGATAACCTAGTGCATTCAGAAGAGTGGCTGAGGGGGAAATGCTTTAAAACTCAGTCTTCTTGTAGAGTTGACACAGGCTGAGCATAGATGTTACAATTAACTTAGGAAACAGGACATATATATATATATATATATATATATATATATATATATATATATATATTCAGGTCATCAAAAATAGCCCACTATGTATGTATGTGTGTGTGTATACATATTTTTAACGATTTTCAATAAATATGGAACATGAAACTCCTTAACCAATCTGAATCTTGATAATGAGAATCTCAGCTACATCCCTGCATCTCCAGCACACGCACACACACACACACACACACACACACACACACACACAACAGGACTTCTACATTTTATTTATTTTGTGTGTTTCAAATTATATTTTTATTGACTGAGAAATTACTAAACATTTTTATCGTATTACTGCCCTCTTCCCTTCCTCCACCAATTTCATTCTTGTCAGTTTAACTACACCTGGCATTTACTATAACCCAAATGGCTGAGCATAACAGGGAGGGATTTCTTTCCATTAATTAAATCATTTGAATTGGGAATAACTACTTCTAATCCACAGTTTTGCAATGTGAAGCCCCACCTTTAATCTGGCCCACACTTTCTGCTGGCAGCCTATATAACACAAATGGAAGAAGGAAGCTCTTTATTTGCCTGCTTGATCTTGTTCTCCCTAGCATGTCCAATCCTTCACTGGTCTGAGAGCCTATTTCTTCTGGATTCTGGCATGTACTTCAGTCCAGCTGAGACATCCAGTTCAAGGACTGAACACTGACTGGATTCTTGAATTTTCATTTGTTCAACCATTGTTTAATTAGCTGGACAACAGCCTGTAAGCAGTTCTAATAAATCCCCTTTCTACACACACACACACACACAAGCACACCATTCTATAATTTATGCTCCTCTACAAAACCTTTACTAATATGCCACTCAAATTTGTACCTTCTTTTTATCCATCCTGTTCTAATTTTGTTTTATGAATATGCTGCGGTATATTTATAAATGACCATAGAGAATGGTCAATCCAACAGGAGTCACACCTTTAAAGAAAACTGACATTCATTCTCATCTTGTGGTGAGATGTCCTATGCACCTCCCTCATCTATGCTGGAATTTTGCTTGATTTGAGCTTATGCAAAGCTTATGCATGCTCTTACAATCACTGTGAATTCATCTGTGTAAGTGATAACGTTGTATCAGAGAAATGCTTTTTTTGTGGTAAACGTGATCATAAACAGGGTAAAACCTGTTTCCAATGCTTCTTCCTCTACACAATAGTTCTGACCCTCTTTCTTGGCAATCTCTGAACCTTGGCAAAAAGTTCAGAGATGAAGATGTCTCATTTAGGGCTCATCACTTCATAGACTCTTAGTTTCTAAACATTCAAATTATATAGATTTTTAAGTGCTGTCTACTGAGAGAATTTTCTCTGAACTTGCACAAAACTCAACTTTACATGGATAAAGGACCTCAATTTTAGCCCTATGCCTTGAAACCAATAGAGCAAAAGCTAAGGATTATGAATGAATTTATAGCATGTGACAGGGTTTTCTGAATTGAAACTTGGTATTTCAGTAATTAAAACCAGTAGTTGCTAAATGGAATGTTATAGTTTTACTTCCTTTTCAACTTGACAACATCTCAAATTGACTAAAACCCAATTCCAGTGGCAGGGTGTACCTATGAGGGATTTTTCATAATTAAATAACTTGAAATGGGAAGACCCACCTTGAATCTGGATCTTTTGAGATGGGGAGATACACCTTTAATCTGGGCCACACCTTCTGCTGGCAGCCTATATAAAAGAAATGGAAAAAGGAAGCATTTGAGTTTTGCCTATATGCCTCTGTTCTGGCTGGCAAATGTATTCCTTCATTGGCATTAAAACCTACTTCTTCAGGAGTCTAGTATATACTGAAGACCAGCTAAGACATCCAGTCTCACAGACTGAACAACTGCTGGATTTTTTGGACTTTCTGATGGTAGGCAGCAGCTGCTGGACTCTCAGGCCTTTGGCTTATAAGCCCCTCTAATAAATCCCCATGTGTGTGTGTGTATGTGTGAGTAAATTATGTTCCACTAGAGAACTATGAATACTATGTGGAACCACGAGAATTTAAAATGCTTCTAGACAGTAAAAATACTGAAGTGGTAGACTAAACCATGGGAAAAATATTTACCACTTATACTTCTACAGCAATATGTGTGTTAAGGTTGCACAAACTTTGCAGAAAACTTAACACAGAAAAAACAGCCAATTATAAATTGAGATAAAATATAGTAGTATAGCTTGTTTTTTGTTTGTTTGTTTGTTTGTTTTTGTGGGACTCTTAACAATGTGAGCAAGCTCTGTCTCTGACTCTGTTGCCTGCTTTTGGGACCCTATCTTCCTACTTCATTGCCTTGTCTAGCCTAAATAGAAGTGGAGGTGCCCAGTCATATGGCAACTTAATATGATATGGCTGGTTGATATCCATGGCGGCTGGTCATTTTCTAAAGAGAAACAGAGGAGGAGTGGATGGGGGGAATATAGTGAGAAGGGAATGGGAGGAAAGAAGGCATGGAAAACTGTGGTCCAGATGTAAAATAGATAAGATTAAAATTAAAAAGAAATTAAATTAAGTTGGGACAAGAAAATAAAGGAAGAGTTCTTAAAAGATAAAGTGTAAATGACTGAGAAATTTATGTTTTTAATGATCAACATACTTAGCTATCAAGAAAATGCAAATCAAAACTACATTGAGACTTGATCTTACTTATTCACAATGGACAAAATAAATATCTTAGAAGTTATCAGACTATTTTTCATGATTATCTAACTCTAATAATCATGGCAAATTGGAGCATTCTCATTACATTTACCTTTAAAATGTCATATGAAATCCTACTTTTACATGCACATGTATGTACACCCCACTCTCTATATCTGTCTTTGACTCTCTCTCTCTCTGTGTGTGTGTGTGTGTGTGTGTCTGTCTGTCTGTCTGTCTCTGTGTAGAGAGAGGGAATGGTGGGGTATTGAGAAAAGCACATGTGTAGGTAAAATATACCAAACCTAATGGTAGAAATTGAACACATTCTCTCCCTCCATGGCTTAGGAATCATTGTGGCAGAGGAGGCAGAAAGAGTATAAAAGCTAGAGGTGCTAGATGACTACAGGTCAGGTCAACAGTGCCATCTGGACACAAAAGGATGGGTAGATATATGAGGCAGATCCAAGGAAACACTGTCAGAGAAGTAGGAAAATGAGTTGGGGCCTGACTGGTGTGTTATCAAGTTAGTATGATTTGTAACTGGGACACCGTTTTACTGGGGACACTGGAAGAATGTTCCTGTGTAGAGCCTCCTTCAAAGCTGTGCTACCTAGCTGTTGTTGGTTACCCTAGTGAAGAGAATGGGGCTGACTCTGACTTGGATTCTGTTGCCTACATTTTTATTACTTCGCCACGCAACAGGGGAAGAAGATGGGATCACTCCTGATACAACTTGATATGCTAGGGTGGGTGGAGCTCCTCTTCTCCAAGGAGTAGGGATGGAGGATAGTGGAAATAGGGAAGGAGGGTAGGAAAGAGAAGAGAGGAGGGAGGGGGCTAAGACCAGGATGTAAAATGAATAAATAAAAATTAAAATTAAAAGAAAAAGAAAAAAGTTATCAGATGCTGACAGGACTATAAGAAAAAGGAAATGCTCCTTCACTGATTATGGGAGTGCAAATTGGTACAGCCATTATGGAAATTAGTATGGAGATTCACCAAAAGACAGAAACGGATCTTCCATGTGATGTAGTTATAGCAATTTCATGCAAACACCCAAAGGAGTCTATCTCCTCTTACAGAGATACTTTTTCATTCATGTTCATAGCTATGAACTGGAAACAATTTAGATGCCCAAAACTGATAAATGGGTAGTGGAAACGTCTTAAATGTATAAAATGAAAGATTTTTCAGAAATTAAGAAACATAAAATTATGAAATTTATTGGTAAATGAATGGATATGGAAACAATTATCTTATGTGAGATAACTCAGACCCAGAAAGAAAATTGTTGAATATTACTTTCATATTTGTATGCTAGATTTGTATCTTTAGAAATTTACATTAGAAAACTATGCGGAGAACACAGATAAGGTACTAACAAAGAAGAAATATGGGATATAAGGGAGAAAAAAGAGTAATGAAATAGGAATGATTAAATAAGGCGGGGATGGGAGGGCAGGGTAGAATATGTTGATGGTAAACTAGCACTGTAGCCTCTTGAAAACATTATATGGAAACCTACTGTTGTAGAAGACTCATAAGATATCCACACCCACATTTAAAGAATTATGAAAGAGGTGGGAAATAGTAGGACCTGAAGAGGACAGGAGCTCCACAAGGACAGCAACAGCTCCAAGAAGTCTGGGCACAGGGTTCTTTTCTGAAACTGATACTCCGGACAAGGACCACTCATGGATATGGCTTGGAACCCCTGCACAGGGGTAGCCTATAGCAGTTCAATGTCTAAGTGGCCTCCATAGTAATGGGGACAGGGACTGTCTCTGACATGAATTGATTGGCCTGCTCTTTGATCACCTCCCCTTGAGGGGGGAGAAGAATTACCAGGCAACAGAAGAAGACAATGCAGCCACTCCTGATGAGACCTCGTAGATTAGGATCAGAGGGAAGGGGAGGAGGACCTCCTTTATCAGTGGACTGGGACAGAGGTGGGGAAGAGGGAGGATGGGATTGGGAGGGGAGAAGAGAGGGAGGTACAGGGTAGATACAACGTGAATAAACTGTAATGAATAAAAATAAAAATAATTAAAAATATATAACCCAAAACAGGAATAAATTTAAAACATTTGCTATTTGGTAGGGGTACAATGTCTATTCTAAACAATTTAGACTGAAAAATAAAAACTCTAGGATCAGTAATGGATATTATCTTCTTTTATATCTGTTTGTCAGTAAGGTCCCCTTGACCACCAAATGTTACAGGTTACTGTAATTTCTCTTGGTTATATCTCAGAATATGATGATAAAACAGTAGTGTTGAAGATATCTCATGATTAATTTATAAAACATGGAGAAATCAAACTGGTACTGAACTAGAAGTTTCATTCCTACTCTCAGTGCCGGAAGGTTAGCTATGCATGGTACCAAAGGAGGAAAGTAATCACCAGTCTGAGGCAGCTATGAAACCCACAAGCTACAATAACAACTACCCTGATACTGTACTCCCAGTGGTACAATAGTGGCACAAATGCTATGGGAATAACTAACATCCACAAAAAGAAAGTTATATGTAGCACTGTTACTATGTGCCTAAAAAAGTCACAGGCGAGGGGAGAATCTACTTCTATTAGTCTGCTAAATGGATAGGTTATGGAACTAACACCTAATGGCTTCTCAGTATAACTACATAGTAGCCTATCTTTCACCCTCATCTATTGTCTTTATAGTAGCTCATTCCTCTTCTGGGAATATCTCCTCAGCAAATGTTTCATTGGGATTGATAAGAGACTCCAATTATCCTTTTTTTTTTTTTTCTTGATGGTTGGTTGATTGGTTGAGACAGTCTCCTTTAGCACAGGTTAGTTTAGAATTCTATGAAGTACTCCATAACTGCATAGATTACCTAGCATTTTGGATTCCCCTGCCTTTACGTTTCTAGTCCTGACATTACAGGTGAACATCAGCATACCAGATTTATGGTGAGAGAACCCAGGGCTTCCTGAACACTAGGGAAACACTCTTCTTAGTAGTAACCCTAGCCTAGATGCATAAACATTTTCCTGGAATGCTCCCACAGGAGGTCTGTACTCTGAGACTAATAAAGTCTCTCACAACACCTTGTTACGTTCGTTCATCTCCTCACATTATTATATTTTAGTGCCCACAAAGTTCCAACTGAAAAATTATTCCCAAACTGATTTTCCAGTTTGAATTAAGTATGGCCACGTCTTTACCACTACATTATTGTCATTGCCAAATACTTTTTTAGGTGTTGTTCACATTTATCTTAGTAAGGAGTGAACTCAGATATTTTAATAGTTTAAGATAGCATTGTTTGAAGAGTATTTGTCATATGAATAGTAAGCTAATTTTTACACTGTAATTGAACATCAGCTGAAATCCAATATACCTACATGTTTTCAATATAGTGTTTTCTAATTCTTTACTCTTTTTGAGGACAATTTAATTCAATAGAATTCACTCCTCAAAAATATTCTGTATTATCTCCCTCTGGAGGAGGATGATCCTGTGTTTACAGCTCAATAGATTTCTGTGTAAGCCAGAGCGGGGCAAAGTTTTCTAAAAATAGCCCCACAGTAAAGATTTTTAGCCACTGCAACCAGCCACTGTAGAAACCATGAACTGCACATCCATCATTGTTCATAACTACCCTCTACTTAAATTATTTATGGTCACAGACATTTTATTATATGTAATCATCACATCTTTTAAAATATTATTCCCCTTTCCTTAGCCCAAACATTAAAGAATTGAAAAATATTTCTAGCTTTCAGAGCATCCGGAAAACACTTGGCAAGCCAACCTGTAGACTGTAAACTGGTAGCTCCTTACCTAAATAAACATTAGCAGAATGACTTCTGTTGTGAAAGTCTAGTTAATCCTTGGCATGGGACAAAAGTTAGCCAGTAGATATAAGGAATTTTCCACTGAATAGAATACAAAATCATTTTCCTCTCATAAATAACAGTGGGTAGATGGGGTTGCATATTCAAATTCTACATTATTTGCTGGAATACTCTGAAAGGATAAGGCACCTGGAGCTGCAGCCACAGTGTTCAAAGGGAAGGCAGCCTAACACTGAAGCTGGTATACATAAAAAGGAGAAAAAGTGCAAAGAACTAACTGCTTAGTGGTTGTGATAAACAAGTCACTTAACTAACATAGTAATGGTTCTTCTTCTGAACATTTTAAACCATTGATCCTTGACTGTGTAGGGTTTTTTTTTGTTGTTGTTGTTGTTTTTGTTGTTGTTCTGGTTTAGTTGGTTTGTTTTGTTTTCCAGGTTATGAGCAACTAAACATATTTTGATATATCTTCTTTCCCTATCAGTCATCTGTATATTATCTGTCTATCTATCCTCTCCTTCTCCTAAAGTCATCTCATCAAACTAATACCAAAGAAAAGACGAAAAGTTGAAATTTCTTAATTTCTTAAGACATTTTACACATTGAATTTTTCTCATCAAATTAACCACAAAGTACCCTGATTTGGCTGTAAGAAAATTACTTGAGTTTATTCACACCAAAACAAGAAGACTTTCTGCTAAAAACATGATCTCTCAATATTTTTTTCATATTAAAAAATGCTAGATGCAAAAAAAGCACAAATTAAATCACACTATTACCAAATGGAGTTCACCTTTTCAAATCCAATGTTTTAGAAATATTTTCTAATATCATCCCCTCCCCCATTTTAAATTCCAGCCTTGCAAAAGAGTTGAGCTTTTTCTCTACTTTCTGCAGGGGTACATCAATACACAGAATTTCAAGGAACATTTTATATATAATTATACCCAGGACTGACTCTAGGTAAATATAATAAAAACAGTATAGCATTTAAATGGCTTCAATTCGGGGACTTGACCTGTCAAATTAACAGGCGGCTGCTTTTTTGAGCATGTGTCTTTGAAAATGTTTCTAAAATGATGTTTAGATTTTAGAAAGTGTGTTTTACAAGAAGGAATCTGCTTCCACACTTGTGTTTTTAAGGAGTCTTGTCTTACAGCTTTATAATATATAACTAGTGATTTGATGTCACCTTAGAGCACAATTGTATGAGTAAAAAGAGGGTATAGAGAAAATGCTTTGTTTAAAAGAAATAAGAGTTAATAAAATGTAACTGATAAGAAAAAAATAAAGTTAAAAAAAATACATGGGCATGCCTGTAATCCCAGCTGTGGGGAATATGAAACAGGAGGATCTTCAATTTGAGGCCAGTCTGGACTAATTAATAAATCTATGTCTTGAAGACACTCACGGTATATACTCACTCATATAAACATACAATATAGAATAAACCCACTAAAATCTGTACATCTAAACAAACTAAGCAAAAGAGAGGACCCTAACTAAAATGTTCAATCCCCATCCTGAAAGGCAAAGAGGATGGACATCAGAAGAAAACGAAAATAGGAAACAACCTCGGAACCCGCTACAGAGGGCCTCTGAAAGCCAGAAGAAAACAGGAAACAACCTTGAAACCTGCCACAGAGGGCCTCT
>NW_026585504.1:36280725-36316409 GCF_907164565.1 Psammomys obesus
TGAACCCGCTACAGAGGGCCTCTGAAAGCCAGAAGAAAACAGGAAACAACCTTGAAACCTGCCACAGAGGGCCTCTGAAAGCTTCTGCAGTATAGACTGTCAAAGCAGATGCTAAGCCTGATGGCCAACCGATGGGCAGAGTGAATGGAATTTTATGTAAGAAGTGGGAAATAGTAAGAGCTGGAGGGGACGGGAACTCCACAAGCAGAGAAACAGAACAAGATAATTTGAACACAGGGAACTTCCCAGAGACTCATACTCCAACCAAGGACTATTCGTGGAGATGACCTGGAACCCCTGGAGAGGTGTAGCCCATGGCAGTTCAGTGTCCAAGTGGGTTACATAGTAATGGGAAGAGGGACTGCCTCTGACATAATCTGATTGGCCTGCTCGTTGATCACCTCCCCATGAGGGGGGAGCAGCCTTATCAGGCCACAGTAGAGGACAATGCAGCCACTTCTGATGAGAACTGAAAGACTAAGATCAGAAAGAATAGGAGAACCTCCCCTATCAGTGGACTTGGGGAGTGGCATGCATGCAGAAAGGGGAGGGAGGGTGGGATCGGGAGGGGAGGAGGGAGGGGCTTATGGGGGGATACAAAATGAATAAAGTGTAATTAATAAAAAAGTAAAAAAAAAAAAAGAAAAAGAAAAAAAGAAAAATAAATAAAAGAAATAAGAATGCTCATGTGGTAGCAACCAATATGGAGCCATACTCTGAAGAATAAAATAAGAATTATTAAAAAGCAAACACATTCTCTAAATAAGGCAAGTTTTCTGGGCTTTTGAATGTTGTTATAGCTACAATATGGGCTATCAATTCACATATAGAACATAAAATTGTGCATGCTGGCTTCTTCTGTACATTAGTACAATTTGATGTAGGGAATATTAAAATGCTGTAAATCAGGCAAAATTGATGTAGGCATAACTAATCTTATAATTTTCAGAAAAGGATTTGAGATTTAATTAAGTCCTTAAGGAAATAGAGATTCATACTGAGGGAGTGTAGTGGCAGAGAAGGTAAAAATGAGATTACTCATAAAAGGAAGAATAAAAATTTAGCCTGATGATGAAAGCAGAGAACTCCTGATGCAGAAGAGTTAAATTTGGATGGGTAACTTGGTCCATTGAGAGTTGCTGCACATATGACATAACTGTTCAGATTTGCATCAACAAGTATATTTAAGACAAAAAATGAGACCTTCAAGCATGGAGGGTGATTATGAGAGCATTGGTTTAGAAGGTCCCTGCCTTTGTAGAGAACAGACATAGAAGGGGAAAGTCCAGTTGATGAAAAATAAGTGACTTCAGTAACCCATACATCATATGGATTACTTTAAAATTGACTGGGGCTGACATTTAGTTTGATTGTCTGACTGCTGTGTTATGAAGTTTGAAATTAACCCTGTCTAGTTAAAATCTCAAAAAAAAATATGAATAGAATGAATAGACATTCCACAGAGGAAGGACTGTGCTAGTGTATAAATTATCATCCTGAAGTCATGGCTGAAACGTATCTGCTGCTCATGTGTACATGGTGAATTGTATGGAAGGGAAAGTAAGCGTGCATTCAGCTTCTGCTCTTTTGCAGCCTAGGAATGTATTAAAGTAAACAAGGAAGAATTTCTCATTTCTCTCAAAAGTATTCAGTGAAAGGAAAGCCAGGTTTAGAGTGAAAAGACTTCTGTTGGAGGGTTACTTTACTGTTATTATTCATTCAGTCTTTATGAAAACGGCATTCGGTGAGCTACCTTTTCCTAAGTAGGCGAGATAAAACCTGGTAAGCTTACACTGTGAAGACTGCATGAATTAAACAGCATAGCATACACAGAAACCTACCTCCGTCCCTCTCTTCAGTGCTGGTAACGTGTACCAAGTAGTTCAAGGCAGAAAATGTACTTTTCCTTGCTTTATCATTTTTTTTCTGTATTCACATCATACTGTTTTCCCAATAGTACTCCTTTTTAATAATGGTAATTAAAAAATACTATTATTATTATTATTATTATTTATTACAATTTATTCACTTTGTATCCCAGCTGTATCCCCTCCCTCATCTCCTCTTGGCCCCACCCTACATAACCTATCATTTTATTTCTTTTTTCCCCTCATTTTCTTTTATTTTTTTGTGTTCACTTTTTGTCCTTGTTGTAACCCCATCTCTCTTACCCTCTCAATCCCACTGTCCTTCTATCTCCATTCTTCCTTCCCTTTTCCTCAGAAAAGAGGAACTCCCTTTCCCATCAAGTTGCACCAGGATTAAACTTGTCCTCTTCCCCTGTGGCCTGGCAAGGCAATCCATCAGAAGAAAGTGATTACAAACTGGCAAGTGAGTCCATCTCCAATGCAGTCCCCACTTCCCTTACCAGAAGACCCACATGAGGCCTAAAGCTACCCAGCTGCTAAATCTGTGTAGAGAGCCTAGGTCCAGTTCATGCATGGTCCTTGGTTGATGTTTCAGTCTCAGCAAGCCCCTCTGGGCCCTGGTTAGTTGGCTCTATTGATCTTCTTGTGGAGCTGCTGTCACCTCCAAGTCCTATTTTCTTCCCTCCCACTTTTCCTTATAACTCCCTATGCATCTCCCAATGTTTGTTCTGAGTTCAACATCAGTTTTGAGGGGTTGCTGGGTAGAGCCTCTCAGGAGACAGTTCTGTCAGACTCCTGTCTGGAAGTTTATCAGAGTATTGCTCATAGTGTCAGAGATTAGCACTCTGTGATAGAACAGGTCTTTGGTGGGACAGGCATTGTTTGAGCATTCCCTCAATCTCTGCTCTATGTTTATCCCTGCACATTTTATAGGCAGGGTAAATTTGGGGTCAAAGTTTTTGTGGATGGGAAATTTGTAGGCAAATGGAACTTGAAAAGACCATGCCAGATGAGGTAACCCAGACCCAGAAACACACCCATGGCATGTGCTCACTTATAAGTGGATTTTAGCCATATAGTACAGAATAAGCATAGCCTGAAGCACAGTCCCAAAGATGATAAGTAACACAGAGGATCCAAGGGAGGATGAATAAATCTCACTAGGAAGGGGAGATAGATTAGACAGAGGTAGTGGCTGAAGACCAGGGTCAAGGTATGAAAGGGGGCACAAAGAGATAAGAGGGTGGAGATAGGACCTGTGGAGAGCAAGGAAAAGAGGACAGAAGCCCTTGGAGAAATAGAAACTGAGGGTAGGAGTATTTTTGTGATAAGTGGAGACCTAAGTCAGGGTAGGCTTCGGGGAGAATTTGAGAGGTACTAAAGCTGAGACTTCTTATAGCAGAGGCCATAGAGACTGAGGAGAACACACTCTAGTCTTGTTTTCTTTCTCATCCTCAGCATTTTCGATTGTAATGTGCCCTCCCCCCCAATAGCTTATCAGGTTCTCCAATTTTGCAATTGGTCTGTTATATCTAATTCTTCATGAAACATGCTTAGTGGATTTTAAATATATTAATATGTTTATGTCATCTTTTAAATGAAATTTTTACTTTGGCCACGTATTCATGGAACAGAATGCAAACTAAATTGGTTTCTAATCTGTTCTTTGAACTTTTCAGTTTATCGGAATCTTCTTTATTTCTTCAACAACATTGACCTTTCTTGATTTCGCAAATACTTCCCACTTAGTATATCCTTTTACCTTTGTTGAAGGATTCCCTGTGCTGTCAGTATATCACCTTTGCTTTATTCCTTGAAAGTATCATCAAGAATCTTATTTTCAGTTTTATCCACTCAATCACGGTAAGTTGCTATGCCAAGACTCCACCACAAAATATGAACACACTTCAGTTTCAGCAAAGTGTAACTATTAGCTATTTTCTTGTCTTTATATGTGTTTCTCTTCTTCCTGTCACACCTCAGTAAAATGTTAATTATCAGAGTACAGACATGCACACATTACTCAGTAGCATTTCCCTGAAATTATACTGATCAAGTATTTGTTAAAGCAGGGATGCATGAGTGAATGGATCAGCTGACAAAGGCAGGGAGTAGACATATAAGACTGTAAACTCCACTGTTCCTGGGAACGTAGAACTGCCTGATGGCTTCTCAGCACCTAGTAGAGTCCCATTCCAACAGGAAGAATTACATCCATTTCTGAGTTGTTATTTGTCTGGTGTGCAGTTTCTTTTATAGAAGCCTTGATACACCCTAGAGCTGGGACATCACAGCAAAGTGGAGAGTGTTTCACTGTCTCCTTGCTCTTGCTTGCATGCTTTGTGTATGGAGAAAGAGAAGATTTTCCTCTTTTTCCCTTTTCATTTGTTATTATCCTTAGCAGCCCTGTTTGATGTTTGGCCAAACAATGCCCTCTGCTGTTTGTGCCTAAAATAACATGGCTGCCTCAAAAAAGTTCCTACTTAGGAGAAGCAGATTGTTTCCATGGTTTGCTTCATAAGACAAATACCTCAGAGTGGGGAGTGACGTTTACTACACTGGATCCAGCTATTGTTCTTTTCTTTTCTTTTCTTTTCTTTTCTTTTCTTTTCTTTTCTTTTCTTTTCTTTTCTTTCTTTCTTTCTTTCTTTCTTTCTTTCTTTCTTTCTCCCCCTCCCCTCCCCTCCCCTCCTTCCTTCCTTCCTTCCTTCCTTCCTTCCTTCCTTCCTTCCTTCCTTCCTTCCTTCCTTCCTTCCTTTCTCTATTTAATCAGAGGATAGTGGATAAGAAATTATATAGTCAGTAAGGGCAAATGCCCTTTAAAGGGCAAAGCCTCTTAATCATTGCATAATGTGCTTCACGGACCTATTAGGACCATTTTTCTTAAAATCCATGAAAGAAAATGGTTTCTCTGAGCTACTATAACAATCCAAAGCAGCACATTACAATTGATGAGCATATTAATGAGGCAGCCACAGCTCCAACTTTATCTTAGCAAGAAAAAGTAAACCTCATCTCAATCTAAAAGCACATACCCACAGTCACCTCCTGGCAAAGCTAAACATAAAATTAATTTGCTTTTTATTTCCCTGTTTGCTTGCCTTCTTATGATGCAAGGAAAATAAACATACCAGGCATAAGACTTCTGGCTCTGTGTGAATTCTTTTGATCATATCCACTCTTTGAGATTGATTATTTATGAAATATAAAATATTGATGACTGGGTTGGTTCTAAAATTATTTGGTAGGATTTTAGGTGTTCAGTACTATGTTTATATTTTCATAACAACTATTTGCCTAGCAAAATGCTTAGCCAAAGTGGGAGGGGGACCTCAGGACCTCAAGCCCCAAATTATTCATATTTCATTCTCTTGATTACACAGTCAGAATACTCCGTCTTTCAGAAACTTTCCAGCTTTCTGCTTGGTGTAGCATGAGCATCATCCTTTTTGCTTACACTAACACATTTAACACATGAAGACACTGTTCTTTCTCCTCTTTTCTTTTCTTGTTTTGGGGGGAGGGGGCTCATAATACACCAGATGATTACTGCATGTTATTCCTTTTCTCAAAGTTGTTATTTTCTTTTCATTTTCCTACAGTATTTGCTCACCATAATGTTTTTGCTTAAAGTAACTAAAATTAGTGAAAGGTGAGGAACTAGGCAAACAGTGTACAGATAAATCTACTTGATAAATATTTTTTTGGTCCTTTACTGAATGCACCCACTAGATGCCAGTAGCAATCTCAGTAGTGAAAATTACAATGTCTTCCAATCTTTTCAGACAGCCTGGGGGGGGGGGGCAAATCATTCCCATGAGAGCTAATGACTTAGCATGGCATGTGAGGTCCTCAATTCATGGTTCTGTACCATACTGTCTGCCAGATTCTTAACGCAATACCAGAGGAAATCTGTTTTTCATTCCACCGTGTCCTCCTACTTTTCCTCTTCAGATCTTTTATTCTTCTTTTGGCTTTGAATTCCTCACTCTGATTATTCCATTAAATTAAGGCCCAACTGCAACTGATTTACAATACCTGATTTTATCTCCTCATCACTCTTACTAACTCATCCTTCCCATAGTTGTAGGTAAAGCCAAGATTAAACTTACCAAATCTATTTATGCATGTCAGTGTTTGTCCAGGTGGTCATCCTATTTATTCCCAAGCTTCTTAAAAAAACAGAATTGGATTCTATCTAAGCATTCAGTAAATATTTGTTATTAAATTATTGATTATATACCATATTTTAAATTCTATTTTAAAAACAATGTAGAAGTAACGATTCCCAATAAATTCACTAGTGGGTTTCAAATCATGTGTGCACCCTTTGAAAGTATATGTGCCTTGTTTGTTTAAATGTGATTCTATAAGTATTTTACAAAGAAACTATCAATTTTAACATTACTCCCTCAGAGAATTCTGTGGTGCAAAAATGAGCAAGTGCTCTGCACAGAGAACTATTAGACAGCAGTACTTGAAGATCTTTTTCAGGTCTATCAATGATTTAGTGGATTGAAATCTCTCTGTGTGTCAATGTATGTTTGTAAGTGTGTTTTCTGTTGTATTGGGATGAGATATAGACTTTATTGAGTGAGAGATGGATTAAATCCAGTTCCTATACAAGTTTTCAGGAAAAAAAATATCTACAAAGAAAAGTTCATGGGATGTTGATAGCTGTGGTGTCATACATACTTAACTGTACACTTTAAACACCAACACTACAGTCAGTTTGTTATTCTATGTCACAATAAACAATAGACAAAAAAGCAATAGAAGAATCAAGATGCAGGAAGACAAAACAAGACCCAGGAGAATTTTCAATAGGGGAGAATGTGACCGTGTCTATTCTGGAACTTTTTTCACATGAGTGTTATTATTTTACTCAAGGGATATTTAATTTCTTTATTTATTTATCTATCTATTTATTTATTTATTTATTTATTTATTTATTTATATAAGTTCTCTATTTGCATCAAAAAGAAGAGATCATGAGATCTCATGTTTTTTTTTATTTTTTATTTTTATTTTTTTTGTCAAGACAGGATTTCTCTGTGTAGCCTTGACTATCCTGAAAATCACTCTGTAGATCTGTAGACCAGGCTGGTCTCGAATTCATAGATCAGCCTGCCTCTGCATCCAAAAAGCTGGGATGAAAAGCATGAGCTACTCAACAGATGTTTGCATCCACAGTTGCATTAAGCTTTGTGTATGTTTCAGGCTGTTGATAATGACCCTGACTGATGTCAAATGCGTAAATGTTGATGTTAATAATACTGGTGAAGGACAAAAATCTGATAAGAATAAATGAGAAAATTATATTAGTAGAAAGAATATGTCAGCAGCTTCAGTTTCCATCTATCAGAAGAATCCTTAAATAGGATCTTGAAAGAAGGATAAATTTCAGAAGACGGACACAGATTTTAGCCTCCCTGGAAATTAAATGAGATGAATCCCTTCAGACTTTGAGATTGAGCATAAGGGATGAGAAGGAAAAGACAAAAAATGAGTCCAAGCATCTTAGACTGTGCTAGCCAAAGTATAGAAAATTTTATTTCTCTTCATGGTTCTTTTCTGTTAGCCCACAGGAACTAAAAACACTTATATTTTATTTTATTATGCATGCAAACATCTGCCTATGTATATATGCACTCCAAAGTAATTAGTTTATCTATGGATCTCTCATATATGTGTGTGTATTTACTGAATATATATACACACACATGCATATATGTATATGTGTATATATATACATATACATATATGTAATTATTTTTTCCTTTCTGTCCCTGTCCAGGTAAGTTATAGATTTTGAAAAATCTAATAAGTTTATCTGGAACAAAAGTTGTTACGAAGACAGACATAGAAGAATCTAGTTTCAGAAAGTTGGTAATGCAGTTAATGGCCTTGGTGCCTATGCTTTCTTTGGATTGATGACTAGCTGGGAGGAATTGATAGTCATTAACCTCCAACTGCTCATTAATCCTTAGGAAATGCCTTGTGCCAAGGTCATCATTGCCTCCATAGGCTGAAAACAAACAAACCAACAATAGCACCCAAAAGGCATATGGATTTTTGTAATGAGTAATGCAATTTAAATTGCCATGTGAGGCAATCTTAATAGAATAAATAGCATGCATACAGAGTCAGATTGTAAAACCACCTTCCCGTGTCTTGCTTGGTACTTACTTCCTTGTAAGTACATAGCCCTAAATTTCTTAGACAATAACCAACTAAACACACATACACACACACATAATATATTATATATATATATATATATATATATATATATATATATATATATATTCCCTAGCAAAAATCATTAAAGATGTAGAGGATTCATTTTATGGTAGTGTTTTGAGAAAGAAAATTCCTAAAGTTCCCTTAAGCTCTGTTAATATATGTCTGAATATGCTTACTAACACATCACCTAGAGGGAATTCCTACAATTCTGTAAATCTCCTTCATTGATCATTTGAAATAGAACACTAAAACAAACCTACCATAAAAGTTTGAGTCAGAAACCAATGCCACATCCTCACTGAATGCATGAGTGTGTAATTAGAGGATAGTTAGTAGTTCAGAGAGAATCAGCAGGGTTTGTGCAGTCAGGAAGTCCATGCACACTTGAGCTATAGTGGCATATCTTCATTTGCATGAGAAAAGCCTGGAATTCCAAGGCAGAGACACACAGACATTGCCCTTCTGTAATTAATGTTTATTGAGTGCCAACTGAGCGCCAGGCAAAGTTCTCACCTATTGTTGCTTAGGCCTACATATCTTCTGTTAAGGGTTTTATAGCATACTATAATTGACAAGTGACTGTCCAAGGAGTTACAAATCTCTATAAGGTTTTAACAGCATTATAGCTGCAATACTGGCAAAAAAGATAAGAATTGAGACAAAAACGTAGTTTAAAAATAAATACCATTTAGGGGCAACCACACGAAGATAAATATGACCACAGGCAGAAGATGGCATGAGCTGAATCTATTAGTGATATCTAGTGGGGTGTGGTGGAGTATCAAATAGGAGTGAAATAATACCAAGTGGTGAAGAAACACACACAGTGTGGCATATTCTGTATAAAAGGGGTTGAAAGAACTTGGTTTGTCTCTGTGTCCAAAGAGATAAGGAGCTGAGGGGAGGATATTTAGGGTAAAGCAAGGCAGGAGTAGTGTGTAGTATCTGGGAATAGGAAACTAACAGTTTCCTCCATAAAAACCTCTGAAACAAAGATGGTCTGAACTAGGTGCGATGATCTTAATACACAGCCTGATTATATCATGTTTATTATGCCATGATTTTCCCATATCTAACTTGGAAGTTTGGCTTCATGGACTCATGTGTCTACGTCTTCACCACTCACAGGTCACTGTCATTAGATGTTCTGACTTGTGTGTAATTCCTTGTCTAAAACACAGAAGTAGCAAGTCCTGGATATCTGGTTCAGGCTCTTAGTGAATCTGGAAGCCACAAGTTTTCCAGTTCACCATGACTTAGGGGTTTAATAAATTCACTAAAATGACCCACAGCAGCCTGATAAGGAAACTCTTTAATTGAGTCTGTGTATATGAGATCCAAGCAAGGGGAGGAAACAGAAGAGACTCTTTCTGTGATTTCCAGGCAACACATTTAGTCAGAATGCAGATAACGGGGATGGCCTCCTAATTGGAACTAGAAACTGTTTTCAAGTAACCTCAACCCTGTTAACAGTGCATAATGAAGAAACCTTGGCGATGACAAGTCAGATAATGGAAATGACTGGAATCCGTGATTTCTTTGTTTCACCTTAATGACCACAAAAGGGAACCATTCAGCAAATGCAGACATCTGAAAATTAGATTCTTATTTATTGTTTTTAAGGCAGACCTACTTTTATGTTAGTCTTAGGTTGTACGTATTGGAACTGTGTTCCCCCACTGCACAGCCCTGTATTTGCTCTCAAGTTACCATGGAACCTTGCAAGCCAAGGACTTGGTTCTAATATTAATGAGCTTCAGTTAACACAATCCCTCACAAAGTAAAGTATTTTTCTGTATTCCTGTGCCTCTAAGGCACATTTTGCAGTAAATATGCCACGAGAAACAATTAGACATGTGCATGAAAAGCATTAAATAACCAAGTACAGCTCGGCATCTGGAAGGGACAAGGAATAAAGAGGCCAGAGTATGCTGCCCTTTGAATCATCAGTAGTTAACCTACTTTTCTTACTTTAGATAAAAATTCCTTCTTGGTTTCTTCTCCCACCATCTGTCTTTGTTCTCTGAAGGATTCATTTTTAAAAGAATGATTCAGTTTTAAAATGAGCCAGAGGGTGGGGAGGATCACTATATAATGCTGTCTCCGGGATATGACATGGCAATTATAGACACATAATAGCCGTGATCATCTGCACAGGACATGCAAAGTACACACATAAACATGCACATACCTATTACACACATGCACACGCATGCATACACACACATACTAGACAGAGAACAAAAAAAGAGAGAGAAGTGGGACTGCTGTCTGGTTGGGAGAAATTAAGTGGGTCAAAAGCTGTGGGAGGAGAAATGAGATAATGGAGGAGAGGAATGTATTCACAATACATTGCATACACACGAGCAACAGAAAAGAAATAAAAAGTGTTTCATAAAGCCCAAGCAGAGTTGAATATGTATATTCAAGATACTGGGTGGAAATAATGCAACTCAACTTTCTCTACCCTTTTTAAACAATGTGTGATTTATTTCTATGCCAAGTGCATAAGAGAAAGATAAAGGTTAATAAAAAAAATGTGAGTAAAAATTTCCACTAAAAGTAAGGAAATGATGGTGTGACTGTCACTCCTGATACCCTGTTCCCACTTTCAAAGCTGCAACTACCATATGAACAGGGACAGATCAGACATGCAGATAGATGCAAAATCCTGTCAGTGTGATGGGATATAAAGTTCTATTAAAACATTTCCACAAACATTTCTGTAATGATTTTCCATGTGTTTCTTTCATTTTCCTTAAAGTTTTCATACTTTGAGAATTTCATGCATAAATAAACTATATTTATTCCTCTTCTACTCCTGTGTCTCTCTTCTGTAGCATCCTCTGCCTCTCCTCTGTAGCTCTTCCCACTTTCCCCACCAACCTCTATGACTTCTTCTTCTATGATCATTATTGTGAAACCTACCCAGGCCAATTAGTATCACTTATATGCACATGTGGTTAGGACTGACTACTTGACCACTTGGAACTGGATACTCTATAAGGAGCGTTTCTCCCTGGTGACATTATTTTTCACTCAGCAGCAATTGAGTGCCAGTAGCTCTCCATCAACAGTGGGCCCGGTTTTTCTATGACTATTTTGGCATATCAACTGGTGTTGGTTACAGTAGAAGAGAACAATTTCAGGAGGTATTCGTACCTCTTAAAATATACATACATACCAAGTTATTTACTAATTAGCACAGAAACAACAAAGTGGCTGCCTTTCACTCATGAATGACAAATTAGAAGCCTTTGTTTATAATTAATTTTCATCTAAGATATTTCTTCCAAAAAATAATACAGGACTATCTTAATGAGGCAGGTACAGGCACACAGCCGTAAAAGAAGTACCAATATTCTACAAAAATGGTAATACTGTAGGAAAATGTCTCTGCTGGTAAATCCTATCTACTTGTGTTTTCTCATGGGTGAGTATCTTGATGATGGTTGACAAGCAACCATTTTACCAGGAGTTGACTCTTATCAAAATTAGTCCTAGCTGTACTTTTTCCCCTTTTTCATCACAATAGTTCTTTTTTTTTTTTGGTTTACCCATTTTATTGATACAATTGCAATTGCTCTACTTTGAATCCAAAGATATGTTTTACACAGTGGACCCTTTTCCCATAGTTAGTATTAAATTTTATAAAAATAGTTCTTCTTAATTCTCCATTTATCCAGTATCATCTGCAAATGATACATAAACTATTTGATTTATAAAAAGAAAAAAATGTATTTTTTTCTCATTATTTTTTTTCAACCAGCAGTACTTATTCATATTTCCATGAAAAATCAACACCCTGTCCATTCTGTGGTTTCACTTCCTTCTCCCTTCAAATCAAGGAGAAGGGTCTGATCACAGCTCTAAGAGAGATGAACATAGCTGTCTTCTTTCTCCTTTGCCTTCTGCCCTACAAAGCGGCTTCCTCTCACCTTCACTAGAAAGGTGAGTCTTAAGTCATATCAGGTGCAGGTTAGCTCTTAACCTCTTGAAAGAGAATACCTAAATTAGAAATAATGAATTTGAGACTTTTACCTTTGAAAAGGAACAGGATAAAGTCATCTTTCTCAGGATATTTTGATTGTTTATTTTTAGCAATGCTGAAGCTCCATTTTTTTTATCCTACTCATTATCCTGCCATTTTATTCGTGTTAAGTTAGTTTATGAATCATGAGATTACTTTAAATGGTAGGTATTAAGTTGAATTTGGAAAAAAAAAATTATTTTTACTTTGAAACCATATTAAAAAGGGAAAGCAATAAAAAAGTGGGGAGAATGAGACTGACAGAAATTAAAGCCCACAGTGCATGTATCGGCCAAAGTTAAGTAGTAATATATATATATATATATATATATATATATATATATATATATATATATATATATATATATATATATACACATATTCCTGAACAGTTCCAAAGAGTAAACTCATAATCCTGTCATAGAGGTGAGGAAGCAAATAGTGCAAGTTTGACGTTTATACCCAGTGGGACAATGAGTGATTAAAACTTTGTCTGTGTAAACCTCCCCCTTGAACTGCTGTAATGTGTTTACATACTACCAAATAGCTACATAAACTTTGCATAGAAGATTTACCACTTTTGCAACTTGTTTAATAAGGCATGGAGAAAGACTAGTAGCATCATTTACTGCTGCATTCATTAGTCATCTTTCTACCACCACCTCAGCTGTGGTTCAACCAAGAACCTAGGGTTTGTAAGTTCAGACAGGCCTTGAACTTACTCTGTAGATCAGGCAGGCAATGAACTTGAGACTACCTTGACTAAGCCTCCTGAGAAGCTGGGGTGACACAGGGCAAAGTTGCATTATCATCTTTATTCTTATTAATACCCCATGTCTTAGAGTGTTCACATTCATGTTCTTATTGATAAATATGGCACATTTCCATACCTATATAAGTTGTTATAATCAGTCTAGATGGGGTCTAAATTTGTATCACCAGCTTTACTGTTTTTGGGTTGACAAAACAAACAAACAAACAAACAAACAAAAATCCAACAAAGTTGCTGGCACCTGATAGTTCCCTTTTTTTTTTTTCTTTCTCAGATCAACAATTCTATTTTCTTGGATTGTTATGAGCAAAATGTGTGGCTCTGCTCCATTATGAACGTTGAGACTGAGAAGAAATTTTCACCTCCCTTGAATAAATAAAGGAAAAGTCACAGCTAGAGAAGAAAGTGCATCTTGATACATGCACCAGAAACTTTCAACCAGCAGTCAAAGGTTCCTTCCTGCCAGCATGTGTTACATTGGTAAACTTCACTCTCAATTCTTTTTAGTTTTGAAGAAAAGCATTTCCAGCTAATAACACAATTACACTTAAGTATCAGGGTCAATTTTAGTATTATTGCATTTGTTAAATCTAACTGAGTCCAAATTACTTCCTCAATGCTAATAAGAGACAGAGGAGGACAGAGAAGGGAAAAGGCAGGGGGTGGAAGAGGAGGATGGGGGTGGGGAGCAGGAACATGGGGAGGAGACTTGGGACAAGGGAAGTTTTCAAAGGTTTGCTAAAACAAAGAAGATTCTCATACAGAATGCTGGAGAAGTTAACAGAGATATCAATGCTCCATATAGTTTCAAGCCCAATTAATGTCAGTTAAACTTGCTGCCCATGGTTTCTATGGAAACCCCTTAAGTTAAGAGTGGAGCACAGGCATTTTGGACTGCAATCCACAAGCTGTTTATTTAATCATAATGAAACAGGAGACTGTTAAGGACAATACTATTATCATACTGATAGCATGTAGGATTCAACAAATAGATTTTGTAAAATAAAAGGCAGATTAAAAAAAAAGTTGTTAGTGCCATATGAGTAGGCGCCTTGTATTTACAGGATTTCACACATTATTTCCCTCAGGCTCACCCCAAATTAGCCAAATGACATTCATTGAAAAGAGAGTTCTTCAGAGGTTCCATGCCAATTATACACCCCCTACGCCCAGTGAACAAAACCAAGGTCACAGCATATTTTCAATTAAACCCAAGATAGTACCAAAGTGCAGCACAGCTGGAAAAGCCAGCACATTATTACCCCATAGATCATTTGTGAGCAATGAATAGGTCTCCAGCGCTTTTCTGTTTTATAGGCATTTGAATATAAAAATAAAGGAAATAGCTTCAGATCAGCCTTTACCTTCCAAAATAAACAAACATTTTTAGGGCATTATGCCTTGTGGCCTGAGGAATAAATGATTGGAAATCATCAGAATTTCTGTCTCCTCTTTAATTTGGCCACAGAGAACCATCTGACTGATGGATTTACTCATTGCCTCCTTCCACTAAGCAAATATGTCGTTTTCTTATGTACACTGTCAGTCCCTGTGCTAAGGCACAGGAAGGCAGGAAAATCACCTGCTATCCCCTTCTTTAATAATGCACTTTCCCTAGAGTAATAATTCACTGATTTGGTCACTACACAGTAATAGGGGATGAACATGATTTGTAAGCACTGGATAAAGCACCCCCCCCCCAACACACACCAAGAAGATTACAATTTAGTGAGACACAGAGACACATAATCATAAGGAAAGTGTCAGTATCCTGCCTGCTGCGTCCTATCCTTATGCCTCTGTAAGTATGATCATCATCTGTGGGTGCTGTGGTGGTGGAAAGTAAAGGAGTGTGTGTGTGTGTGTGTGTTGTTATGGCTGTTCAGAGGAGGAGCTAAGGAGGGTATAGCAGGGCTGTTCTCAGAGGGGTGTCACATAAGCAGCTGTCCATACCAAAACCTATGCAAAGTATTTATTCTGTACAATGTACCAAAGAAAGGGGATTTTACAAGAGAAGCTAATATCAAAGTCAGCTATCTCTGAAGTTAAATCAGAAACCATGAAGCCTGTTTTAAATTAGCAAAGGGAAACCGATGCAAAATCAGCAAATGAGACTCAGTGGATAGGCTGTTTCTGCTATATGGTAGCATTAAAAAAAAAAAAATATTCCGACCTTTTTTGTAGTGGCTAGACTTCCTACAAATTACTGTAGAGAGGGAAGTTTGTCAGTGCTGTTACCGGATTTGACAGCATATAATGAGCCACTTCATGTTAGCTGCTGTTATAGTGCTCAGCATATTGTGAGAACCATTTAGTATAAATCATCACCCACCTTGTTCTCCATTGGGGTCTCAATGCAGTAAATAGGCAACGTGTTTGCCAACCTAAAAAACAAAAACAGGACATAAAGCATGTCCATTAGAACAATTCAGTGCATTTCTTGATCTGCCATGACCAACAACACAGATAACTACTGGTGACAATATTTATTGAATCACCATTGTATTTTAACACAGCTCTGGGCAGAAAGCCAATGCAGCTATTTTAACCACTGGACATTTGAAATAATGCACTTTTTTAAATAACAATAAAAACATGCACTTGGAATCAGATCTGCAGTCCACACTTGGTTTTTACTTATTAGATTCATGAGCTTAGGCACTCACCTTTCTCTTATGGGCAGGTAAGAGTTCAACAGTATGCAATCATTAATGCCAAATGACATGCTAAAAGTTGGGCATAGGCATCTGTTGCAAATTTTATTTGGGTATTTCTTTTAATCTATGTTAGAAAAACAAAGAAAGATAGAAAAAAGAAAGAAAAGAAAAAACATGTATTTTTTTTTAAAGTACTATTATGCAGATAGGACAGAAATTAGAATCAAAGACCGAGAGGCACTCAGTATATGAAACAATAGGACACCAGGAGACAGAATCTATGTTTCTTCTAAAATAATTAAAAAAAAATAAATGCTCTTTAGTACCAACAATTACAGTAATTTAATCTCAACTTTGGAAATATATTTGGTGTAGAAAAACTGTACTGACATGAAACTCAGGCAACTCTACCTAGGGAAATCACACAATTAGAAATCAAGCTCAAACACTGGAATGGATATTGACAACATCAAGAATTCTCCTGGTAGTGGGAGAGAACACTGGGAAGGGGTAGGTGGCAAGTATTTAAACCTTCAAGTAATGAGGAGGAAATGAAGAAGAGAACTTTGGCTAGCTTGAACAAGAAGGTGATAGTAGCCAGAGCAGCCTGATAGCTCAAGAGAGGGAGTCTCAAATCTGGCTATTTTAATTGCGTAATGGCTTCCTTTGGAACAAACAATAAAAGTAAGCACTGTTACAAGGTAATATACTACTACTGGCCAACATTATCATTAAGCAAATAAAACTGAATTTAATTGAAAGAGAGCTTAGTGATAGTATGTAAATTTTATATTATTAATCTGAAAAACAAGTAAACTCAACTTTATGAGACTTGCTAACAAGTCTTAGTTTTGCAAGAGGTTATTATCTATTTTTCCATAGGGCACATAAAGAATGGCATGCAAGTTGATGGACATGGTATGAACAGTACGTACCCTGAGAAAAGTGCAGGAGACAGCAAGAATAATGCAAAGGGAATAATACACACACACACACACACACACACACGCGTGTGTGTGTGTGTGTGTGTAAAGAGAGCTGACATTTATTGTTGAATCAAGTAACCGATTCTCAACATATTCATCAAAATTCAATAGTATTTGACATAGTAACTATTATTCTGTACTTTGTGAAAAACATCCCATGCTTGACTCCTAGAAAGCCAGCCTTTTCATTTTCCTTCTTCTACATGGTGACTGCTCTGTGCCTGCTACAAATGGACTACAGAATCCCAGAGTGCCACAGTGCTATACTACTGAACTTATTATTTATCTATAGTCACAAACTAAGCAACCCTGGCTAAGAAACATTGGCTTTAGATTACATATAAACGCTATTTAAAAATATAAAATTTAACTAGCTTTCATACTAGTATAGTTAACCACTTTTGTAAGCCCATCACTTGAAAAAAATCACAATTAATGTGCTCACTATAAAACAGTACATTTTAATAAAACAGTTTTCACCCTGAAAATATTTTAATAGTAGCGATGTACCTATTTATTTATGCAATAAAATATGTACAAAGCATTATGGTGAGACCATTGATTTTATTAGTAACTCAGGCCATAGTCACACTTACCTTTCATGTCTCATACCTCTTATCTTTGTTTTTTATCTCTTCTCTGTTAAATCTAACACCTCAATGTTGTTAACCGTACATATCAAGATTCTAAACACTTTTAGGTAATTCCTTAACTATCTACCAATCCCTTTCCTTTTCCTTTGCATAACTATGCTGTTCTATAGCTTGCTCCAATAGGTATACTCTTTGTTTCTATTGTTATCGTCTTCAGTCTTTTCTCCAAACAGAGACATAATCCTGTTAAAATGAACATTGGATTGTGTTTTCCTCTGTTCAATGCTCCGTATCAGTGACCTTCTATTCAATAAGGCTGCTTGTATTCTGCATCACCTCTACTTCTCTGATCCTGTCCTCCTGTCTGGATTGTTCTTCCTATTTGGCCACATGTCTTACCACATTTCTATTAACCTACCAAGCATGCTAACTTTACCTGAAATTTCCTTCACAAGATCATGCAGGAGCTTCAAGGCACTTGGTGTGACCATTCCAGTTAATGTTTTGTTTAAGTTCAAGAGCCTACTACATTTTACATATTCAGAGCCTTCTTCCCTGCCCATGCTATCTGACACCCACCCATTACTGTATTCTCTACCACTTATTCAACCTTACATGTCATTTCAAGTCAGAACTGTTTTCAAGAGGAAAGGAGGAATTTCTGTAGTGAATCATGCCAATTTTCTATGAAGTTTATGAACATATTCTTGTCTCTAATGTAAAAAAAAAAGAAAATTACATTTACTGAGCCACTGATCGCTTATTAATGAATATCTCTACAACTACACACCTGTAATGACAGACAATGCATTTCATTCTATATGCTACACAAGCCACTGACTGCCCAGTAAGTATGTGCTCCATAAATGTTCTTGAATCAGGGAATTAATAAAATCAATCATTTAATAACATATATGTATATGTATATGTAAAAAGCAATAGCTGAAAATAGGCTGAGATTTTGAACTGAAATTTGGTTACCAGAAATTTATTACAGAGTACTTAAAAAGTGATATATTGAAAGGTCAAATATTTTAATTTTTACTATATTTTATATAGGTTATTTTTGAGAACATGATATATTTATATAATATATTAACATAATTATAATGTAATTGTCCTCCTTCTCTTTCCTGCCTCCTACCTTTCCATATATTACCTTCTTGCTCTTTTAAAAATTCATGGCCTTCTTTTTTTTATTAATCATGACTCAAACTTGAATTCTAATGATAAATCTAATGATATTAGCAATATTTGTTTTAATTTTGTGGAAAATCCTTTCACTTTCTTACTACTTGTGGTGTTTAGCAACCAAGTTAATAAAGAGGCAATACATTGATGGTAATCAAAAAATGTTCTATATTCAATATTTGCTCAATTCAGCAATTAAAAAATAAAGGGGTCTTACTGCTAAGTTGACTTGTAGGTTTTTCCTCAAGCACAGAGCTGAGAAATAACCCATTTGCCTCAATGTGACATTATAGCCACTGGTGCCAGACCTCTTTGTTTCGTAAGGTCAAATCATCCATAATTTTTTTTCTCAACTATCACAACTCAAATGTAATGTCTTACTTTATCTATCTATCTATCTACCTACCTATCTATCTATCTATCTATCTATTGGTGACCGGGTCCTTTCACATGTGACTTATTCAGAGAAGACTTCTAAATACTTGCTTATAATTTATTTCCACTGTATTCTTTACATTTTGCCTCTGATTACTCTGATAACCAAGACTATCTCCCCTTAAAAACATATACATTGCCACAGCATATATGCTTTGTGTTCACTTTAAAATGGTGTTTTTAGTTGAAGTTAAAAGGTATCTACTATGAATGACTGTATATATACTACCCATTCATTTCTATAGCAGATAATGCTGTGTCAGACCAAGGTGTGTAAATATAAGAGATGGTTCACACAGAGTGCTCTTTATTTTTATATAATAGCATCAGGTTGGTCTATGGCCTAAGTAACCTGAAACTCTACTTTGAAAGGACATATGATAGCTGTGGCTTTATCTTCATGAGTGTATTTTCATGAGTGTAGTGATAAAGACTGGATCAGGACCAGCTGAGTCATAAGTGACTTATCTTACCACTCACACAAGAGAAGATAAATGACACAAAGTAAAACATCGTGAATTATAAACAGTAATTTCACATTTATGTCCACTGGCCCAAACACCCTGTGGATCTTCTCCCTGACTTGACTGTGCTTTCTTTTCAAAACACTGAACAATAACAACAGAGATCTTAGGGGAAAGTGAGATGAAAAATGCTAAAGCCTTTTCTCTAACATTGGCTACCCTGTGAGAGGAAACCTCAGAAAACCATTTCTCAGGGAACTCTGAACTGTCTGTGGCCTCAGAATCAGATTTCCTTGTGTCTCTGGCTGTTATCATTAAGCTAATGTCATAAAAGAGTCACAAAGAGTCCCCAAGGCTGATTCACTGGAATGTTCTCTAGCCTGTGGAAAAGTCAAAAGATTTTAGTTTTATCAAATTTAGAAAACTTCCAGTTTTTCACCCAAGGTCCTTTTGATTATTGTTATTCTGTGATATTATTTATTCAACTCAGATGATATGTACACTACACCCTAATTTTTTGGCTGAAATTAGGACAATGGCATAATGTTTATTTTCTAAATTTATTATGATTATTACTATTACTATTATTATCATAAATTACAATTTATTCACTTTGTATCCTGGTTGTAGCCACTTCCCTCATCTCCTCCTTGTTCCACCCTTCCATCTTCTTCTCCCTCTCATGTTACTCCCCTAGTTCACTGATATAGGAGGTCCTCCTCCACTACTATCTGACTCTAGCCTTTCAGATCTCATCAGTACTGTATGGCTCTCCTTTCTCTGTGGCCTAGTAAGGCCACCTCACCAGGGGGAGGTGATCAAACAGCAGGCAATGGAGCTCACACCAGAGACTGCTCCTGCTCCCTTTACTAGGGTTCCCCCATGAAAATGAGCTACCTAGGAGCTACATATGAGCAGGGGATCTAGGTCCTTCATTGCTGCTGGGAATGTAAACTTGTAAAACCACTTTGGAAACCAATTTGGCACCTTCTCAGAAAATTAGGAATAGTGCTACCTCAAGATCCAGCTATACCACTCCAGGGCATATGAAGAAGGGCACCCTAAAGGGCACCCTAAAGAAGCTCCACCATTCAACAAGAACATTTCCTCAGCTATGTTCACAGTGGCATTATTTGTAATATCCAGAATCAACCTAGATCTAAACAACCTAGATGTCCCTCAACTAAGGAATGGGCACAGAAATTGGGATACATTTACCTAATGGAATACTACTCAGCAATTAAAAACAAGGAAATTATGAAATTTGCAGGCAAATGGATGGAACTAGAAAAGATCATCCTAATAGAGGTAACCCAGAAGCAGAAAGACATACATGGTATATACTCACTTATAAGTGGATATTACCCATATAATATAGGATAAGCATACTAAAATTTATAGTCCTAAAGAAGTTAAACAAGGAGGAACCTAGGAAGGAGGCTTAGTCCTCATCCAGAATGGCAAACAGGGAAGACATTAGAAATAGGAGAAGACAAGGAAAAGGACAGGAGCCTTCCACAGGGGGCCTCTGAAAGACTCTACCCAGCAGGTCATTGAAGCAGATGCTGAGACTCATAGCTAAGCTTTGGGCAGAGTGCAGGGAATTTTATGAAAAAAAAAAAAAAAAGGGTAGTTAGAAAGAACTAGAAGGGACAGGACTTCCACAAGGAGACCAATAAATCCAAAAAAAGCTGGGCTCAAAGGGTCCTGTAAAGACTGTTGAATTGGCTAAGATTGTCTTCTCTTTGTCACCTCCCACTGGCATAACATTTTTTAATCCTCTGACAAGAAATATAAGGTACAGATTGCATAATACCATCAGAAAGGAAGGGAAGCTGTATATCCCTTATAGCTATGTGAGGTGGGAGGTCCAGAGTGCCAGAGTGGTACTACACAGAGACATTGTTACAGAGAACACACAGGACTAAAAGAACTTACCACATTCAAACTTAAATCAACTCAGCACTTGACCCTGCTAGAAGGTCAAGTCCGCTTGATGGAATGCACTAGATAGAGCTTATTTCTAAATTATCGGACAGCTATGTATTCTCTTTGGCAAAGAAACTAACGGAGAGTTGTAATTTTTGCATCCACCTAGCTTTTTGCCAACATCCTTGGTCTTTCTTCTCATGTGCTGGTAGACTCTGAGTGCCACTCCTTTAGCCAAGACAAGTATTGACTCTTTATCTAAACTCGCTCTCATATTCAATCTCCTGTCACCATTGCCTCAGATTCAACTCCAGTCTTCTATTTGAAAAGTTATATTATACATACCATGCTACATCAGTTAAAATGTCTAATCTAATTTCAAGCTAACGTCTTTACATGTATGTCAAAATGCATTCAATAATATTTGTTCCTTCTCTACAAGTCGGCTGTATTGTTCTTGCTATTTTTATTGTTATCGTGCTGCAAGTGAAGAGCTGAGCTCCTGACTCACTCCTTGTATTTCTACTTCTACCAGAAAATTACCACACTAAGAGTAAGAATTGATTACCTTCATAATTTGCACTTCACCATGAAGTGAATGGTTGCCTAACACCAGAGAACATTCGAAAACTTAGGATTTTACAATGAGTTGGATAGTGCCATCTCAAATTATGAAACTTAACTTTTAAGGAGGTTAGATACATAATAAACAAAAGTATTCAATAATATATCACTCAGAGACAAGTACAAAGATGGAAATAAAAGATCGATGAAAGAGTTAATAACAAAGAGGAAATTTTAGTTTGATTTATTTGGAAAGATCCTTCAGAAAAGAGGTCATATAACTGCAAGAATGACAAGAAGAAATTCAGACATCAAATCATATGGGAGAAAAATATTCCAACATGACAAATAGCTAACTTATAGGCTCAGATCTCTAGAATCATGTTGTCCTTAAATGTCATACTCACCTCTCTCTCTCTTTCTCTCTCTCTTTCACTCACCCACACCCACACCCACACATGCACACACACAGACATTAAATTAAATAAATTTAATATATATGATAAGTACTGAGCAAATATGAAAACCGATGATTCACTTGTTCTTCAGCTTATAAATACAGGCTACAGGCTGTTAATGTATACCTTCACATAGCCCTCGGCTCTCCCGTAGTGCATTATGTAATACCATTGGCCATTCTATTTAGGAAGAACCTGCAGCATTCAAAATGACCTTATGCTCACAGTTGAGATATGTGAAAAAATAGATCATTCTTCTTCAAAAGATGTTACAACTACAAGTTCCACAGTTCAGTCATGAACATTCACGTGTTTAACATTTAAAACACATGATAGACAATTAAGTCTTGCAGGCCAGGAAAGAAAATTCCTTTGTATTATGTTTGCAGTGAGAAGATTTTAGCTCACTTTACATTAGAAAAGGATAAGCTTCTGTTAAGAACTTTGAATATAAATTAAGAACTAATTAAAGGATCAATAGTCCATTTGAAAGACAGTATGGTCTTTGGTGGCAATAATAGGACTAGGAAGAGAGGGAAAGTTGGGACTGCATCAGGCAATAGAGTTGAGAAGATTGGCTTGAGGATTACAAGTGACAATGGTGGTGAGATGAAAAAAAAAAGCCATCTGCCACCTACCAATGCAGCTGTCTAAATATCATCTGCTTCCCAAGCGCCATAGCCTTCTCCCATATGCTTACAGAAGTATTTGTATCAAGGGATCAGCTCTACCTCCCTAGCCATTACTAGACCTTTGAAAAATCCTCTATGTTGGCCTGGCTCCTGTCCTAATGTCTATAGCTACTTATGCCATCTCTAACTTTTCCATGAGAGTTTGCCCTACTCAATGACTATGTATGTGTTTCTCTCTCTCTCTGTGTATATCTACATGTATGTATATAACACACACACATATATATAAAACGAGGTTGATATGTATAAACATACATATATACATAGATTAGATATATAGTTAGATACAGATATAGATGATAGAGATAGAGATAGAGATAAATAGAACAAAGTTGTTCCATAGGGGCATCCCAGTCTAATCCCAGGTGAAAACTTCTGAAAGGTCAAGGATTTCACATTTTATTCTGCTGAAAAGCAGCTGAAATTCCTCTGGGAACAGAGCTCACCAAGTTTAAGAGCCTAATTTTTCAACAATTACTGTCTCAGAGGCATCTGTGTTCCATGCTAAACCTCTGAAGAACTATCTTCTAGATCCTTTCTACTTTAAGTATCTCTCTGGATAAGTAAAGAGATTTATCTAATCAAAATATCACCCTTTCTCGCAGATGTATGTTTGTAAAAAAAGTAATTATAGTCAAGTATAATTTTCCCCCATGGTTAGTTTTAAATTCTGGTAGAAAAATGTCTTGAAGTGCTCTGAAGTATCTCACTGAAGGTAAAGATAAGTCGCAGCAATGTTTAATGTTTCATGTGGTGAAGTCCCCTTGATGGAAGCTACATTTTCATGTTGAGTCAGCTATAACAACCAATTGCAGCTGGAAGCTCATGATATTCCCTTGAATTCTGGGGGAGGAAAAAAAAAAAACAGGACGTGTTTGCAATGGTTTTCTCTTTCCCTGTGCATTTTATCCAAGATAATACCAGAGAATCTTAAAGTATTGCTTCTGCTAAAAGCCTGTCAAATTCATCTGAAATAAGATCAATATCACAGAATAATTTCAACATTATAAATTATATTTACCAAACACTGTGCTCAACCTGTCATTTTGGTCAGTCATATGTTCTTTTGTCTCCTAATGAAAATAAATTTTATGAAACCAAGAAAATACAATCCCACAAATAAATTTGGCAAAGGAAAGAGAAGGTCTGTGCTTTCTGCCTCAGGATTACAGTTCTTGTAAATCAGATGGTTTTAGTACAGTTTCTCAGAGGGTGATATGAATAGTAAACCTAATATCCATGAGTAAATGGAAATGTTTTGTAATGCTTTCTTTATGAGTCTGTGTACACTCACATACATGCATATATCTGCACATGGAGGTGATAAAGAGCAGAATTAGATTCATTAGGTTGTGTGTATGCTTTTAGAGGCCGAGTTTGATTTCTAATATCTTTATTGATTGTTCTCCATGGAGGTGTATGCATGTAGATATGTGTGTGTTGGTAGTGTTTTGTTTTTGTTTTGCTGTTTTGATTTATATTTTGGAAATAGGTTCTTTCAATGAACTCAGACACTTCCATGGCCAACCAGAACAGATAATCTACCTGTCTCAACCCCTCTCTACTGACACTCCCCTTAAGACTGGACTTAGAGGTGTGTAATGCCATGCCCTGGGTTCATATAGTTGTTCAGATCAGAAATCTGGTGCTCATACTGTGTAACAAGTACTTCATTCACTGAGCCATCTTGACAGCCCTGTTTTGTACAGCCTCAATTTTGCATTTAGTTTGAATCTTACATTTACTTAAAGGAGAGCTTTCATTTTCATGATGAAATTTATACTGAATCAATGTTAATTAAAATAAGAATAGATCATTTAAAATGTCTTCAGAAAAGAACATTAATGTCTTAATTTACTCACTGGCTATTTTGTTCATCACTATGCAATCTACATCTTTTCGAACACAGAATGATTTTATGATACAAAGGAAATAGGCAGACATTGGGCTTTGATGGTTCTTAGTTCTGCTACACTGTAAAAGGCCAAAACCCATACTTTTTCAGAAAGGAAAAATACCTTTGCTCACAGAAATTTGGTTCTTGATTATTTTTTTTTTTATATATCAGAAAGAGTCTAAGATTCTCTGTCATTAGTGCTTGTACAAAACTGATCAAGGCAAGATTATGAGATCGTGAGAGAATTTTCAGATTGGAGTTAGAGAAGCCATTCCCAGGTTAATGAGCACAAAATAGCAGGCATTTTGAAGAGTTTATTTGGAGAAAGGATGTGTCTGTAGAAATGAAGTGATTAAGATGTGATCCTCAAAGCGAACTCTTAGCGATCTCATTAGCAGAGACTAAGAATAGTCTACAAATGCAATAAGAGCCTTGATAAAGGGTCACCAACAGCCTAGTGTGGACCATCTGTTTGGGACACACCGAAAAGGAAGCCTCATTGGCACAGAGCAGCAAACCTTCCGAAGAAGAGGGGATGGTTCCTTCCTGACTCGTAAGGAAGGATGACTCAAATTTATAAACGTATAACTATACAAATTTTATTGCTTGATTTTGGTAGTTCTTCAGATATGTTTACATAAAGTGTATGCATGTGTATAATTGGAGACTTAATCATTCTTAATCTGAGCAACTTAAAAATTCCATTTTCTCACAGATAATCAATTTTTTTCTTAAAATTACCTTATACTCATTTGTATACACTTAATTTTTTTTTCTCTGAAATAGTGTTGCTTATCTATGTCCTATTTTTATTACTCTACTTTTCCTTTCAGAGAAGGTAAGCTTTGTACATGGTGGGGCATTGTATACATTTTATACTCTCTTCTTTGCAGAACCTAAACAAATGGTTTGCATCTTTTAATCAAACATTTTCTCAATTTAATGATGAAAAATAAGAAAGATTCTTTACGTGTTCATTAAACTACTGTTAAAACTGTATGTCTGTTATTTATGATTATCAGAATTTTGAAATAAAACTTTGGGTCAAGGAACTAAGATCTAGTAAATGATATTTTTCATAAGGCTTATACATTTATAATGCAGACAGTTTTAAATTGTTCCTCATAGCATTTTTCATACAATATTGGCACAAGTGTAATAGGGTGGGATTAACAGAACTTTGGACAAAGTCATATTAGGAGCTACAAATATATGTGGTGGTACTTATGTATTCTCTGTATAGGAATAGTCAGATTACTAAATGAGGATTCTCATGTGAGTTAAAACTTACTGTATCCAACTCAACTGTAAAGAACGTACTGCCTCTCATCTAAACACTGAAGACAAGTTTCAAATGGTAGAGATGAGCCAGAGAAGTGTTTTTTAATTCTCTGCTAGAAAAATATCAAGAATTAACACCAAATGCAATCACACATAGCAAGGAGCTAAGCTAACCTGGAGGATGTTTGGATCTTGTGGGAAAGAGCTGACTGCAGGAGTAAACAGTATGCCAGAGAGGACCAAAAACAATGGTTTTGGATGCATATAGGCTAAGGAAGAGATGTGCAAGGTGTTTAGACCATCAGTCTCATCTCAGGATAATAGAGGTAGGAGTCGAAGGTCAGAAGTAGGTCATCAGTGAACACATGAGTGTCAAATTGTGATGTCTCCCACACCCCAAGATCCTGATGACTGATGCTCTGAATGCTAGAAAGAAATAGTTAGGGAAAAACTATTCTATTTAGCTCTCACTTGTGTCCTTGTACCATAAGTCATCAAAGGACAGTCATAACTAGGAGTGGACAATGAGAGGAATAGAAGTGTCCAGACAAATTCTAGCCATATACAGTATGGAAGCTTTCCGAACAGCATCTAGGTCTTTATAAGGAAAGACAGTTATTATAATATTAAAGTGAGTGAAAAGTTTTCAATTGTATAATCTGAATATTTGAATTATCATATAGCTTTATTTTGTTTATTTACCAAAAAAATTCCTCAAAGGACAGAAATAAGATTAGCCCCAAAAAACGAATTTTAGATCCGAGGGAGCCCTGCAGAGACTGATGCCCCAACCAACAACCATGCTTGGAGAGGACCTAAAACCACTATTCAGAGGTAGCCCATAGACTCAGTCTCCAAGTAGGCTTCCTAGTAAGGGGAGCAGGGACTATCTCTAGCATGAGCTCAGTGGCAGGTTCTCTGATCACCCCCTCCTGATGGGGGGAGCAGCCTTGCCAGGCCACAGAGGAAGACAATGCAGCCAGTCCTGATGAGACCTGATAGGCTAGAGTCAGATAGAAGGGGAGGAGGACCTCCCCATCAGTGGACTAAGGCTGGGGTATAGAAGGAGAAGAAGGAGGGAGGGTGAGATTGGGACTCACCAATGTGAGAGGGGTACACAGCTAAATAAATAAATTACAATAAATGATAAAAAAGAAACTTATGAAATAATTTTTAAAATATGAAATATAGTAAACTTTTGTATATAAATAAATAAAAGAAAGAAACAAATTTTAAAAAATACAACTTCTTAATAATAATAGTATTAGCAGATTGTATTAGTTCAATACAGTAATTAAAGTATTTTCACTTATTTGAAAATAAAGACAAGAATTCCTTCTCAAGTAATTTTATTTTTCTCTGGATACACTCTACATTTCATTAATGATGACTGATGGGAGCAATGACAGTTAATTTAAGCATCAACTTGAGAACTGAGCTTTCAAAATGATGCATATAAGAAATTTTATAATCAGCAACGAATAATTTCCCAATTTAAAATATTCTAAAGTATCCTGCTTTGTCTTTTTGCCTGAAAGAGCTCATGGTCCTGAAAAAGAAGCACACTGAGGAGTTATTTGAAAATTAGAGGCAGTAAATCCTATGAGAAATTCTGGGAAAGTATATAATTCTGTGCTGCACAATTTGAAGAATCTAGGGCAATAAGATAAAACTGTTATGTATGTGTGGGTGTGAAGTTGAGAGGAGGTAGAGACTTAGTCACTTTGTTCTGCTCTAAAAAAGTTCCTGAGACTGGGTAATTTAGAAACCCTTGGCATTTGCTTCTCATGGTTCTGGAGGCTGATAAGTCCAAGTTCAAGGCAATATATCCAGTCTGGTGAGATTATGGTTTTTGTTTGGCCGACAGCACCTTAGACTATATGACCACTGGCAGGAAAAAAAAAAAACAAAAAAAAAAACAAAAAAAAAAAACCTGTTCCGTTTGTTAAATGTGCTATCCATAATGCCCCTGTCATTATGTCTTAATCATTTAATATTATGAGGTCTTGGTTTCCTATACATGAATAGGTGATACCTGCCATGAGCAAAAAAAAGGATAACAGATATAAAATGTGATAAAACAAAAAGGCAATAAAAATATTAAAGTATTATTGGTGGAAAACAAAGCATCTAAATTATTTTTTTCTCATTTTACCTGATTACTGTTCAGCAAGGCTTTCATAAAATAGCAAGGCAAAAGAATTATGGTGTGGTTTTACTGTGTAGAGTAAACTCATAATGTTATATTTCCTCTGCGCCCTGTTTTTTCCCTTTGTTCACTGATTTTGTAGGACTGCTTCCACCTGAAATGTTCTGTGCATTAAACCAGAGTCATCTTATCAGACTGGTTAAAAAGCAGAAAAGCACCCGCTTTGTCTATCTATACAAACTTAAAATTGTTAATGTAGACTCTAGGTGACCTCTGAAAACTGGAAGCCTCACATAATCTAATTTAGAAAATTATCAATAAATAAAAACACAATTGTTAATTGTTTACATTATACTCAAAAATCTGAACCTAAAAGCAGTTTTCTGTTGCAACTCCTATGTTCCTCTTGAAATCGGTTTAAAATATTGCTGCATATTCTACAATCTGCCCAGAACTACAGAAGACAGAAGTGATTGAGATATAGTGGGGATTTCTCTCTTCCTTAGCCATGGTTATTTAGTTCTAAAACACATGGAAAAGAAGTGGAGAATAATGTGATCTTTTTTACTCTATCATTTTGTCCTCTGAGATCAAGACTATTTCAGTTTGGTTAGGAATTTAGTACATTAAATATTCATGAATGATTGCAAGATGGTCAATGAATGGTACCCATATTTTCAAAGAGTTAACTTCTTCCTCATTTTTATCTTTTGTTGCCTGGAAAACTGATACAAAAAAAAATGCAAAGACTGCCTATTACACCAACACCAGACATCATTTTTGCTACCAGTTTTATTATCTCCTCTCCAGGGACTTGGTTAGCTTGACCTTCATTTGATTTCGAGCATCACTGCTATAAACTCATCACCTTTGCTTTGCTTTTGACATTTTCCCCCTTTAGTAAAAAGGTTAAGACAAAATGAATTCTAATAATTTTTGATACAGAATTAGATACATTGAATAGATAATAAAGTGTCTTTTTTTCTCTAGATCCTGGAAAAGAAAGAGAGCAAGCAAGCATCTATCTGGTTATCTCTGACCTCGCTTGAAACCTGTGTGTTCTTGCAATGGTCTGTCATTATTTTGCTTATGTAGCATTTGTCTTGTCACATTATGTCAAGAAGAATTCTACAAAGAGCCTTCCTGTCATTTCTTTTCTTCTAATGATTTCATAAGTAGAGGTTTATCCACTTTTGTTGTTGTTGTTATTATAGATTTTAATTGGGGCAAGTACTATAACAAACTGTTTAGATAGTAGTTTGTTTATATATACTTCATTGCAAAAGAAATAGTTTCTTAACAAGGTTAAATAACTCCATCAAAACCAGCATGTTCAGTACATACCAAAGCACAGTTTCTTGTTCAGGTTATCCATACCCCAAAATGAGATAATTTGTCTTGTACTTCTAAATAATAATTTCTGGAAAAAGGCTTGGGAAGCTTCTACTGTTGTCATTTTCATGACATAGTATCAACTCCCAAGTTCCTCTTAGCCTTTCTAGTTAAAACATTCTCATTTGATATCAAACCTGATTTATAAGCTTCATTGACCTTTTAACTATATCCACTACCTATCCTTTTTGTCTACTATGAGAGTTTTGTTAAAGGGCAGTGACAATATTCTCTTTAGCCCCTGTGGTTCAGTAGGAAAGTCACTTGTCAAGGAAACAAACAAAGCAGAGAGAAAGAGGAAATAGAGAAAAACAAGACCTCAAGGTGGTTCTTGAATTTACTGACATCACTCAGAAAACAGTGTATCCTATCCCTCTAGCTATCATACCACATCTAAGAACATCTATGCCCATTAAAGTTGCATGTGGCCTTCCAGTCAAATTTTATAATAGAGCCCAGAGAGAAGGATCATTTCAGATTGTTTGAAAAGCATAGAATTTAGTAATGATTGACGGTCTTCCAGATGACTTAGAAAAGTCTAGACTAAATTAGATGACCAAAGCATCCTCTGGTACATGCCTTTCATATAGGATGAATAGATAGGATTTAAGACTTGCTTTAAAAACCACAAAAAGTGAGAAAACCATACAATGGGAAAAAAGATAGCATCTTCAACAAATGGTGTTAGTCTAACTGGATGTCTACATGTAGAAAAATACAAATAGATGCATACGTATAACCCTGCACAAAACTAAATTCTAAGTGTATTAAAGACCTCAACATAAAACCAGACACACTAAACCAGTTAGAAGAAGAAGAGAGGAAGAGCCTTGAGTTCATTGGCACAGGAAACAACTTCCTGAACAGAACACCACTGCACAGGCCCTAAGAGCAACAATCAATAAATGGGACTTCATGAAACTGAAAAATTTCTATAAAACAAAGGACGCTGTCATCAGAACAAAATGAAAGCCTATGGATTGAGAAAGGATCTTCACCAACCCTATATCTGACAGAGGGCTAATATCCAGAATATATAAAGAACTCAAGAAGTTAAACAGCAACAAATCAAGTAATCTAATTAAAAAATGGGGTATAGAGCTAAACAGAGAATTCTCAACAGAGTAGTATGTAATGACAAAGAAACAACTGTTTTTCAACATCCTTACTCATCAGGGAAATGCAAATCAAAATGACCACGAGATTTCACTTTACACCCATCAGGATGGCTAAGTTCAAGAACTCAAGTGAGAACACAAGCTGGAGAGGTTGTGCAGAAAGCGGAACTCTCTTCAGTTGCTTGTGGGAATATAAACTTGTAAAACCATCTTGGAAACTAATTTGGCTCTTTTTCAGACAATTAGGAATACTGCTACCTCAAGGTCCATCTACACCACTTCTAGGCCTATATCCAAAATGTGCTCAAATATACAACAAGGACATTTGCTCAACCATGCATGTAGCAGCTCTATTTGTAATAACCAGCATTTGGAAACAACCCAGATGTCCCTCAATTGAGGAATGGATACAGAAATTGTGGTACATTTACACAATGGAATACTACTCAGCAATTAAAAAGAAGAGAATCATGAAATTTGCAGATTATTCACTACTTTGATCTACATCATAGAGCAAAAATGACATATGATCACACCAGAAATTACGTATCTTTACACACAATCATTTCTGTTGATTTTTTTATGTTTGAGATTGTAATTTAATTACAGTTTCTCCCTTTCTTTTCCTCCCTCCACACCCTCTGCTATAACCGTTCTTATTTTCAAATTTATGGATCTTTTTCCCCATTGATTGTTCTTGTGTACATCTATGCATTCATGTGAACATGTACATTCCTAAATATACCTAGTTGACCACATATAATGTTACTTGTATATTTTCAGGTATGACTTTTTAGAATTGGATGACCAATTGTTGTGCTCTTCCCAGGGGAGGGCAATTTCTCTCAGAGCTTTATTGAGTTGTGCATAGTTCTTTGTGTAAAGTTTGAACCTTGTTGTGGGCGTTTTCTCATCCAGTGCGTCAGGTTGTCGGTGTCAATCTTGTTCAGCTCATGTTCTGGAGGTCATTTATGTTATCAAGAAGCACAACTTACACATGTCCTTCTTAAATGCATCATCTAAGTGATTATCAAATTGCCTTTCAAGAATGAAGCTGTTGAGTGGTTGTAAGGTCTCTCTGTGAGAGAGTTCCTTTTGGGTGGTGTCTGGAAGTTTATAATATGGGTGCACAAGTAACCAACAAGAAAGTTAGAACTTCAGCCATCAGCATAGGAACAATTCTACCCATATCCAAGTAGCTTAGCCAAGGATGTGACTTCTACCTCAAAATCAGTGCAGTCTCTGATTATTTTGAAATCTTAGGAACACCTAGCTAGATCAAACAATCACATACTGCTTTGCAATACAGAATAGACACAAAGACTGAACAAAAAGATTGAGCATGGCCTGATAGCTTAGGCTTGTAATGACAGTTACTCAAAAGACTAAGGAGGAGGATCACAATATCAAGGCCTGCTGGCCTTCACTGTGAAATCAAGAACAGCTCTGTCAACCCAGTAAGGTTTTGCTTCAATTATAAAAGGGAGAAATGTGGCTGGTTTAACTCAGTGGTAAAGTACTTGCCTGATAAACATGTCACGTTGTATTCACTGCCTGATACTACAAAATAGATCAATAGATAGATCAATCATTCAACAGACAGATAGATAGATAGATAGATAGATAGATAGATAGATAGATAGATAGATAGAATGATTGATTTATAGAGGAGAGAGGGGGAGAAAGTTATACTCAAGCATATTTTGTAAAAACGTAATATGACCTGCATTTCGTTGGCAGCAAAGTATCTTGTTATTGTAGAGGTCATTGATAGTAAAGGATCTTCAGTAGGAAGGACATACCAGAAGAACATGTATTTTGTTGAGCTGAGTGGAACTGCTATGACCAATGGATGCTCTGTGGAGATCAGTATACTGACCTCATTCTTGTAACTAAACTCAGAATACATTTCCTAAGTGGAGATAATTACCTTTCAGCAGAAGGTATTTTTTATTACTTACTTTATGTATGTACATGTTTTTCCCTATATTTATCTGTGCATCATAGGCATGTCTGATGCCAAAAGAAACCAGAAGACAAGGTCTACCTAATTCATGAAACTGGAATTATAGCATTTGTGAGCATCATGTGGGTCCTGGGTCTCAAATCCAGGTTCCCTTTAAGAGCAGCCTTGCCCTTAAGCACTGAGACATCTCGCCAGTCCAAATGTCTTAAAATATAAAAAGAAAGACACTCCTACCCAAAGGATACTGGTGAATGATTACTGATGAAACGTGGTTGACACATATATAAATAAGAAACATACACTTTTTATGAAAGTAAAATAAAAAGTGTATAAAATCACTGAAGTTCACCGAGTATATCATTGTCCTAGCATGCTTATCCTGAAGTGTGTCTGTACTTTTGTGGCTGCATGTGTCTCAATGCCTGCAGAGAGGGGGAGAGAGATAGGAAAGAGAGAGAGAGAGAGGTTCTGTTTGTTCTTTGTGTGTTTATATCTGGATCTATCGTCATCTATCTATTTATCTCTATCTGTATTTATCTATCATCTGTCTATATCTGTATGTGTAAATATATGACTATTTACTTGTGTCTATCCATTTGCATTTGGTTGTATCAGTTCGGTGAATATGTGCTTGGAAAGTTTATGTGCAGATCTATGATACTTGCAGTACGTGCACGTGAGTCTCTGCATATGTTATTTGCATTTATTTGTTTGTGTCTGTGACAAATTTGTAGAAAATAAAAAAAGAATCTTCTTTAGAAAATTTAGTAAGTATTAGCAAAGGATAGAGGAAAAAAAAACTTTGATTTTTGCTTATAGAATCTAATTTTAGTTTTGGTTCTGTAAATTTTGTAGGCTGCTTCAGTTCTCAGACTTGGTTTCTCTGCATAAAAATGAACTATACCTTAAAAAATAAAACTGTCTTATTACTAGTGGGGTATAAATTAGGAAAACCGTTTCAGAAATCTGTGTAGATCTCTCTAAGAAGCTGGGCCTACACCCGTTCAGAAATCTTTCAGTCTCATACCTGGCCAATTACAGCCACTACAGTTGTGCACGTATGCTCACCAAAGCAACATATTGGGTTTGGGCTTGAAATACTAGGCCACAACTATAACTCCTCCAAGGCTACAAATGATGACCTTTACATACGTGTACCTACTTAGAAATACACATGGCTAAAAACATGAGCAAGCTACAGGCTTCTGGCAATATGCATACTTCCACAAATGTAATGGAACATAGCCATGCATTAAAACATTTCATAGTTTCTGTAACAGAAACAAGAATCCCTAATATAAAAGAAGAAAACTTCTACAGCTTAAAAAAATCAAGATAGTGTTTATATGTTTGTGTGGTAGTTTGAATGAGAAGTATCCACCGAAGGCTCACGTATTTGAGTACTTGTACTTAGTTTCCAGTAGAGAGTACTATTTGGGAAGTTTATAGAACCTTTAGGTGTCTGGACCTTGATAAAGCAAGTGCATGGTGGGAATAGACTTTAAGAGTTTATAGCCTCTTCCTGCTTCCTGTTTTCTCTCTCGCTTTGCTTCTTGACCACAGACAGATATGTAGCCATACAGCTTCCTGCTCAGAAGGTCGTCATACATTCTCTACAGGTAAGGGCTTTATTCTATAGAACTGTAAGTCAAAATAAATTTCATCTTTAAGATGCCTTCATAGAAACAGACTGGTGGATCAATGGAACCGAACAGAAGACCCAGAAATAAAAACACAAACTTATGGACACCTGATCTTTGACAAAGATGCCAAAACATACAATGGAGGAAAGATACCATCTTCAAAAAATGGTGTTGGTCTAACTGGATGTCTACATGTAGAAAAATGAAAATAGATCCATACTTATCACCCTGCACAAAACTAAATTCCAAGTGGATCAAAGACCTCAACATAAAACCAGACACATTAAATCGGTTAGAAAAAAAAAAAAAGTGAGAAATACCCTTGAACTCATTGGCACAGGAGACAACTTCCTAAACAGAACACCAACAGCACAGGCTCTAAGAGCAACAATCGATAAATGGGACCTCATGAAACTGAAAAGCTTCTGTAAAGCAAAGGACACAGTCATCAAAACAAAACGACTGCCTACAGATTGGGAAAGAATCTTCACCAACCCTCTATCTGACAGAGGACTAATATCCAATATATATATAAAGAACTAAAGAATGCTGTAAAACAGCAAACCAAGTAATCCAATTAAAAAAAATTGGAAACAGAGCTAAACAGAGAATTATCTGTAGAGGAATATCAAATGGCAGAGAAACACTTAAAGAAATGATCAACCTCATTAGCCATTAGTGAAATGCAAATAAAAATGACCCTGAGATTTCACCTTACACCCATCAGAATGGCTAAGATGAAAAACTCAAGTGACAACACATGCTGGAGAGGGGAATCCACAGTGGGGGGAGCACTCCTCCACTGCTGGTGGGAATGTAAACTTGTACAACCACTCTGCAAATCAATCTGGCGCTTTCTCAGACAACTAGGAATAGCGTTTTCTCAAGATCCAGCCATACCACTCCTAGGCATATACCCAAAAGAGGCTCAACTACACAATAAGGTCATTTGCTCAACCATGTTTGTAGCAGCTTTATTTGTAATAGCAGAAGCTGGAAACAGCCCAGATGCCCCTCACCTGAAGAATGGATGCAGAAACTGTGGTACCTCTACACAATGGAGTATTACTCAGAAATGAAAAATAATGAAATCATGAAATTTGCGCATAAATGTTGGGACCTAGAAAGGATCATCTTTAGTGTACTGTCTCAGAAGCAGAAAGACACACAGGTTATATACTCACTCATAAATACATATAACATAGGATAAACCTACTAAAAACTACATCTAAAGAAACAAAGCAAGAGAGAGGAACCTGACTAAAGCACTCAATCCCCATCCTGAAAGGCAAAGATGTTGGACATCAGAAGAAGAAGAAGAAGAAGAAGAAGAAGAAGAAGAAGAAGAAGAAG
>NW_026585504.1:36316419-36357437 GCF_907164565.1 Psammomys obesus
AAGAAGAAGAAGAAGAAGAAGAAGAAGAAGAAGAAGAAGAAGAAGAAAAAGAAGAAGAAAAAGAAGAAGAAAACAGGAAACAACCTAGGAACCTGCCACAGAGGGCCTCCGAAAGCCTCTGCCCTGCAGACTATCAAAGCAGATGCTGAGACTTATGGCCAACTGTTGGGCAGAGTGCATGGAATCTTATGTATGAAGTGTGAAATAGTAAGAGCTGGAGAGGACAGGAACCACACAAGGAGAGCAACAGAACCAGAAAATTTGAACACAGGGAACTTCCCAGAGACTCATACTCCAACCAAGGACTATTCATGGAGATAACCTAGAACCCCTGCACAGAGGTAGCACATGACAGTTCAATGTCCAAGTGGGTTACATAGTAATGGGAAGAGGGACTGCCTCTGACATAATCTGATTGACCTGCTCTTTGCTCACCTCCTCCTCTGGGGGGAGCAGCCTTACCAGGCCACAGAAGATGGCAATGAAGACACTCCTGATATGATCTGATAGACTAAGATCAGAAGGAAGGAGAAGAGGACCTCCCCTATCAGTGGACTTGGGGAGGGGCATGCGTGAAGAAGGGGAAGGGAGGGTGGGATCTGGAGGGGAGGAGGGAGAGGGTTATGGGGAGTGAATAAAGTGTAATTAATAAAAAAAGATGCCTTCATTATATTTTATCATTATATTATATTTTACCACAGCAATAGAAAGCTAATCAATAGACTGAAGCTGATCAACTACCAGAAAAGAGCATGAAAAATGAAATGAACTATCCTAGTTATGTTTTTCAGTTTGGGTTTTGTTTTTGTTTTGTTTTGTTTTGTTTTGCTTGGTTGCTTGTTTGTTTTTGTTCTGTTGTTGTTTGTTTGTACCTTTCTTTTGTTCTTATAAGTTAGTTAATTAACTTTTATTTAGTTTTAATTTTCAAAAGAGTCTGAGTCTTTTTCACCAGGCTGGCCTTCAACTCACAATCCTTCTTCCTCCACCTACCTTCTAAGTGCTGGGATTGTAGGAGTACTCTATAATGCCTGGTAATCATCAGAGTTCTACTCTAAAAAGTCTACATATCTTTCTGATATGTCAGCCCCATGCATACTCTGATAATCTTGCTTTTTCTTTTAGATAACTATACATCAATGTACTCTTAAAGTAGAGTAGCAGTCCTATGAAACTATCAAAGAGGATAATGCAAATAAGCAGGATACAAGCATCTTTAGCATAGTGTTTCTGTGAAAAAATGATGTTAAAATCTAAGTGACAACTGCTATTCCATTGTGGAGCCAACTTACAAATCATGTGCTATCTTAAAGTGTAATGGATTAATACAGAAAATACCAAGATGCATCATATGTTAGATATTGTCATGTGGCTCTGTGTATGTGTATGTGGAAAGAGAGAGAGAGAGAGAGAGAGAGAGAGAGAGAGAGAATGTATACATTTGATTAAGGGTTATAATTAGAAAAGGTCAATATTAGAACTACATAGTTCCCATAATATAATTTTACAAGGCTGTCCTTCCATTACAATTCTCTACCAAAGATCAGGCTTCATTCCACTTTTAGCTAAATGAAAATATCAACAAAAGAGATCCAGATTATCATAAAACATCCCCTGTATTTATTCTTGAATTATACCAAATATGGGTCACTCCTGATCATACCTCAGAAGACCTAGGGCTCTCTACATATTAAACAGCCTGTATTTCTGCAAACTGTTTTCACAATGAGGAAAGTCAGTGTCTTCCAGTTCAGAGATGTTTTACAAGTGCATAGATTCTTTAAAACTGTTCTTCCCAGGAACATACTAGCACAAATGTAGTAAGTGGTAGCACTGTGTGTCAGTGAAGACAAGGAATGGAAAATATTGCTCATTTGTATATTTTCAAAATAATGGGATGTAGATAATAATTAATAGCTATATCCGTACCCCTTGATTTAATTAACTCCAGCTTAGCTGTTTGCAAACATGTGATTTTATGTTTGGGTACATGTGTAAATGTTAATATTAGTCATTAGTACAGACTAAAGAATAAAGGCAAGCAGCAAAAGGCAGGGCCCAAGGTAATTCTCAGCATTCTACTTTTAGATATTTTGCCCATGGAAACCGCAAATGCTATTTTATAACACAAAGTTCTGAAAAGGTAGAAGGAAAAGCAGAGTAGATATGACAAAGACATGAGTAACATGTAGAGTAAGTTTTCATCTAGAATCTATCTATGTCAGATCACTATAGGACAAAAAAACAAAACAAAACAAAAAACAGTGTGTTAAGATATGGCTGTGTAATTACAAGCCGTCTGATTTTAAACATATTTGCCCAAGGAAAAGAGATACTAGATAAAACCAAAGAATATAAAAACTGACCATAAAATATTTTATTTTGACATGCAGGTACTCCACGGCTCTTTATGAAATTAAATGAGAACCATACAGTGCTTGAAGAAGGGCTGTTGAGAGATAGAATGTTTGCAAGCCTTTAAGGTACTCTATTGAAATTCATTCTATATCTTTCTAAGGACCTGTATGATACATGTATATAATGCTTGTACATAATACATGTGTGTGCGGTGTGTATGCATTATAAATATGTACTATAATGTACCTCACAAAGCACATGTACATACATGTAATGACCAAATTAGGGTCTTTGGCATTTCCACCTTCTTTAATAATATTACTTCTTTGTGGTAGAACTCTTCCATATCTTTTCTTCATTACTAACAGATAGGTTATTAAACCAATGCTGCTCTAAAATGAGAAAAATTACTTCTCATATCTATAATATATATCAGTATGTCTTAGTCAACAAATAATCACTCTAAAATCCCTACCTTCTAGCATGTATTATGTGACTCTGTCTCCCTTTGGTAATTATATATATATATAATTAACCCCTCCCAAAATTTCATCCTTCCTTGTTTTTGAGCTTAGCTTTCCTCATGACATGGCGAAAGACGAGCTTACATACTTTTGATTGGAAAAGAAACAAAAACAGTATGAGTAATTTCTATAAAAATTCAGATAAAAGTATTATATTATATGCATCCTGCCCAAAGTTTGGCTATGAAATTTTATTAAAGAAGGGGAGGATAGAGAGACCTGGAGGAGATGTGAGCTCCAAAAGACCAACAAAGCCTAAAAAATCTGGGCCCTGGAGGACCTGCAGAGACTGATATCCCAACCAAGGACAATGCATGGAGAGGACCTAAAACCCCTGCTCAGATGTAGCCCATAGATTCAGTATCCAAGTGGGTTCCCTAGTAAGGGGATCAGGGACCATCTTTGGGATGAACTCAGTGGGAGGTTCTCTGATCACCTCCATCTGGGGGGTGCAACCTTGCCAGGCCACAGAGGAACTCAATGCAGCCAGTCTTGATGAGACCTGATAGGCTATGGACATATAGAAAGGGAGGAGGACCTCCCTTATCAGTGGACTAGGGTAGGGCAAAGGGGGAGAAGAGAGAAGGAGGAAGGGAGGGATTGGGAGGAGACGAAGGAGGGAGCCACAGCTGGGATACCAAGTGAATAAATTGTAATAAATAATAGATTAAAAATTTAAAACAGAGGCAGGAGGAGGGAAGAGATAACAGGGAAAAGAGGAGATGAAAGAAAAATAGTGCCATGTTCTCATATGATCTGGAAATTATTACCCAGGGGAATACAGTGATACAGAAGAAGGAGAGGAACATCTCACACTTGAATCATATTTTATATAATTTCAGTGTTCATCATAGTTGAAAACTTTGTATTAGCATGTATTACTTACACAAAATTATATGTTCATTGAGACATTTTCTATAAACTCACAGAAGCTTCTTAAATCACATATATTTACTTTATTCTTAAATTTTTACTCGTTTGCACCATTGAAATGTGTACTGACTAATGTGGACTGAAGCTAAAATAATAATGTTTTCAAAATGTTAAAATATAAATCATTAAGTTATCACAATAAAATTTCATTTTAAATGAAAATGATCTAGACTTATGTAGCAACTGTAAGTTTCATTGTCTATTAAATGTCTCTTTTATGAAAAATTTTAAGGATTTAATCAGAATAATGAAATATCAATTCTGCCTTTCAACTGAGGAATGGATACAGAAATTGTGGCACTTCTACACAATGGAATATTACTCAGCAATAATAAACAAGGAAATCATAAAATTTGCAGGTAAATGGTGGGAACTGGAAAAGATCATCCTGAGTGAGGTATTCCAGAAGTAGAAAAACACATAGGAATATACTCACTCATATAGACATATAATATAGGATAAACCTACTAAAATCTGTACACCTAAAGAAATTAATCAAGAAGGAGGACTCTGGCTAAAATGCTCAATCACCATTAAGAAAGTCAAAAAGGATGGACATGAATAAGAGAAGAAAATAAGGAACAGGACAGGAGCCTGCCACAGAAGGCTTCTGAAAGGCTCTACCCTGTAGAGTATCAAAGCAGATGCTGAGACTTACAGACAACCTTTGGGCAGAGTGCAGGGAATCTTAGGAAAGAAGTGGGAAATAGTAAGACATGGAGAGGACAGGAGCTCCACAGGAGAGCAACAGAACCAAATAATCTGGGCACAAAGGTTCTTTCTGAGACTGATACTCCAACCAAGGAACATTGATGGAGGTAACCTAGAAACCCTGCACAGATGAAGCCCATTGCTATTCAGTGTCCAAGTGGGTTCCATAGTAATGGCAACAGGGACTGTCTCTGACATGAAATGATTGGCCTGCTCTTTGATCACCTCCCCCTGAGGGGGAAGCAGCCTTACTAGGCCACAGAAGAAGACAATGTAACTATTCCTGATGAGACCTAACAGACTAGGATCAGAAAGAAGGGAGGAAGACCTTCCCTATCCGTGGACTGGGGGAAGGGCACAGTTGGAGAAAGGGGAGGGAGAATGGGACTGAGAGGGGAGGGGGAAGGGAGCTACAGGGGGGATACAAAGTGAATAAATTGTAATTAATAAAATTTAAAATTAAAGAAGCTTTTCATAATGGAAAAAATCAATTCTTCTCTCAGCACAAAAAAGTATTATATTATCTAAATCTAATTTACTTCTGTGTGTGCATGTGTGTGAAGCAGTAGAATAGCTTGAATATATATATATATATATATGTGTGTGTGTGTATATATTCAAGCTATATATATATATATATATATATATATATATATATATATCTCAAAAAAATTACATCAGCAAATTAAAAAGATCTTGGATGCTCATGTTTTTGTTGCTGTTGTTTGTGGTATTCTCAGCAGCAGGGATATGGAATCCGCATTGGCATTGCCAAGCAGAAGCTTAGAGGATGACTATGATAGCTTTTATAACACTAGGGATTGAACCCGGAGTTCCAGGCCTGTGCATAGTAGGTGAGAACACTGCCAAGAGTTCTTCAGTAGTTTTGTTTACTTTCTTTTTGTCTTCCTAAGTTGCCAAAGCATTGTTTGAACATGTGATTGCACCTCATTCTCCAGAGCACCTGGGATTACAAAATTGTAGTGACAGTTCTTTCGCAACTGCTGTTTTGAGACTCAATTTAAATTAGATTTTTTTGGCAAACAATAAAATTGTTTCAAGATGAGATGGCACAACAACTGAAACACTAGACACAGTTTTAAACTCATTCCAAAATGACCTTCAGTTTGGGTCTACACTTCCTAATGCTTAAAGGCGACAATGCACGTCTCAGTTGTACAGATTGTCACAATCAACAGAATACACATCCCTCAACAATCTTTCTGTTGTATGAATGCTTTCCTTAGACTAGTTAGAAATGGGGTAAGAAACTGTGGTACATCTATACGATGGAATACTATTCAGTTATTAAAAACAAAAACATCTTGTAATCTACTGGCAAATGGATGGATCTGGAAAAGATCATCCTGAGTGAGGCAACCCAGACCCATAAAGACATGCCTCATTTATATTGATAAGCATATATTGGCCATACAATACAGGATAACCAAGCTGTAATCCACAGACCTAAAGAAGCTAAGTAGCAAGGAGCACCCTAGTGAGGATTTTAATTCTCATTCAGAAGGGTAAATAGAATAAACACCAGAAGTAGTTGAAGAGAAGGAACAGGATGGAAGCCTACCATAGATGTCTACCCATTAGGATCAAACCAGATGCTGAGACTCACAGTCAAACTTTTGGCAGAGCACAGGGAGTCTTATGGAAGAGTGGAGGGATAGAAGTACCCAGAAGAGTCAGGAGCTCCACAAGAAGATCAACACAGAGCCTCTGAAAGACTCTACACAGCAGGGTATCAAAGCATGTGCTTAAGCTCATCAGAAAACTTTGGGCAGAGTGCTGAGATTCTTATGAAAGAAGTGGGAGATAGAAAGACATGGAGAGTACAGAAACTCCACAAGGAGAGCAACAGAACCAAAAATCTGGGCCTAGGTGTCTGTTCTGATACTCCAACCAATGACCATACCTGGAGATAACCTAGAACCTCTGCATAGATATAACCCATGGCAGCTCAGTCTCCAAGTGGGTTCCCTATTAAGAGGAACAGGGGCTGTCTCTGATATGAACTCAGTGGCTGGCTCTTTGATCACCTCCTCCTGAGATGGGAGCAGCCTTATCAGGCCACAGAGGAAGACAATATAGCCAGTCCTGATGAGACCTGATAGGCCAGGGTCAGATGGAAGGGAAAGAGGACCTCCCCTATCAGTGGACTTGGAGAGGGGTATGGGAAGAGATGAGGAAGGAAGGGTGGAATTGGGAGGGAATGAGGGAGGGGGCTACAGCTGGGATACAAAGTGAATAAACTGCAATTAATATAAAAATAATATTAAAATAAAAAAGACCAACACAGCCAAAAAGCTGGGCATGGATGTGTGGGGAAGTTGAGGGTGGGAGAGGTGGCAGCGGTTGTGAAGGCCCATGCACCAACCAAGATCTATGAATGGAGAGAAATAGGGCAGATGCTCAAATGTAGGCAACTTCGTCTCCATGTGTGTTTCCACTGTAAGGGGAGCAGGGGCTGTCTCTGTAAAGACCCTGTTGCCTGCTCTTTGATCACTTCCCCCTAGCAGGGCAGCCTTTCAGGCCAAAGGGCAAGAGGATGCAACTAGTCCTCTTCAAGTATCAAGGATGAGACTTGATAGGCTGGGGTCAGTTTTTAGGGGAGAAGGGGTCTCCCTTTCTGAGTACTAGGGAATTGAGATTGGGGAGGAAGCGGGAGGAGGGTAGGACAGAGACAAGATGATAAAGGGGGCTACAGTTGGTATATAAAGTGAATAAAATATTAAAAATTAATTAAAAATTAAATAAATTGGGGCAAAGAGGACTGTGGCTACTTCTCATCAACCCTGCCAGAAACTTGTGTTCAGAGAAGGGTCATGTAGGGAGAGAAACCTCATATCAGAGTTAATGACCATAACCCTACTTTGCTAATTAATGTCACTGACTCATGTGGTGCGAAAACACAACTTAAAAGGATCTATACCAGCAAGGAGTCAGTTCTGGGTAAGGGAAAGAGCAGGGAACCCTTTATGTAACTAAGAATGGAGAATCTTTAATATTCTGTTAATTACATCTTTCAAATCTATAATTTCTGAGCAGGGCAGGTAGGCAAAATCAAATCAGTGCTGCTATGACACAGTGGTTCCATTTAATTAAAATCCACCACCTTCAGATTACCTCTTGTAAGGGCACGTACTGGAATCACCCTGAGTCTCGGTCTTAACTTCTGGTTTTCTCTTTTAATTACTGCATGTGCTTTTTTACCCTTGACTTTTATGCGATAACTTTAATGGAGCATTTTAATTAATACTACATGTACAGATGCAGGAATATGGATTTGCATGGACTCATACATTCCTGAACACATAAGTATACACATATTCAAGCATACATAAGAGGCTCTAAGAATATGTAACACTGAGACTCTCCTTTCTAGGACATGCTAACCCTTCATAGAACTCTCACATTCTGAAACTCCTCATAGATTCTGTGAACTAACTCACTTGCTAATCACAGTATCAACAGCCCTTTCTTTTAAATAGAAATATTATGCTATAGGGGAAAACTTCTGGCCCTGAAGGACATGCAAGATATTAAATCAGGTGCAGAGGAATAGTACACAGCTCAGTAGCGAAGAAGTTGCTTAGTATAAAGAAAGAATGAGACTGCAGGATTTTGAAATTGTCCTTGCTGGTGTAACAGGGAATAAAGAAATCATAGATGTAGGTATAAAATCCTGGGGCTGGCTGGTCTATGAACTCTAGTTCTGACACAAGCAGCCCAGACAACCAGCACATTTAGTACATACAGGTAAATGTGGAGGTGGGTAATTATATAAGGGTTATCAAGGAGAGAGGCTAGCCAATCCTGATAGTGGGATTTTGTAGAGGAGCAGTCTTACGCTGCAGTCATCTGTGTGGAGGAACCTGTGGTTGATAATTTCTGCTACACACTTTCAAAATCGATAATAGGACCAGAGCAAGATTTTGTCATTTTCCTGAGCCTTACCCAGAGCCTTCACATTCCCATGGGTCTTAGGCAATGGGTTCCCTAAGACGACATTACTTGTGTCAACTATACACATTCACTCAAGACTTCATCTCCTTCCCATACCCCAATACCCCCAAACAGACAGACAGAAACACACACACACACACACACACACACACACACACACTCAGGAGTGTGTATGTATATTATGTAAAACATTTGGAAGGCAAGAAGAAAATAGGTCTGAAAGTATTGAGATAAACTGAAATGAATCCACCAAGTTTCACATTTATGGGTACTTCAGAAAGCATAAAAACCCATACGTATAAAAAGTTCATCAGTGTATGTACACATTCATACTATAGTGAATTTATGATAACGCCTGTTCGCTGGACTAATTTCATGTTAGGTAACAGCAAGTATGTTTGCTGACTGAGAGTCTTTTTATACTTCTGTCGTTAAAAAATTATAATCTGTTATCTATTATTGATTCTATTATATAAGCTTTGATCCACTCTCATAACCCATTATTATAAAAAGAGGACATAGAATGTGGAATCACTTTTATACCTCACATAGACCGTTTTCTAGCAAGCAACCATGACAGATGATAAAATCTGGGTACTCCCAGCCTCAGGCACCCTTGTGCCAATTGGTTTCCCATAGTGAGGGGAACAAGGACTGTTTCTAACAGGAACTCAATGACTGGCTCTTTGGCCTCTCCACCCCCCAAGGGAGGAGCAGTCCTGTTAGGCCACAGAGGAGAGCTTTGCAGCCAGTCCTGAAGATACCTGATAAAACAGGATCAGATTAATGGGGAGGAGGTCCCCCCTATCAGTGGACTTGGCAAGGGGCAAGGTGGAGAGGAGGGAGGGATGGAGGGACTGGGAGGGAATGAGGGATCGGGACACGGCTGGGATACAGAGTTAATAAAATGTAACTGATAAGAAAAAAAATAAAATTCAAAAAAAAAAAATCTGGGTACTTTCTTTGCAGTCAACTTTGGAATTGCATTGGTTGCTGCCGAATTGCCACAGCATTAATTTGAACACTTTCTAATTGTCCTTTCCTTTTTTGAGACACAAACTAGTGTTAGAGTTTTAGTTTCTGAGACACATTTAATTTCGTTTGTGTAAAGAAAACAATGGTAATGGCTTTTAGAAATACAGTGCATAGAGTCACAAATAAAGCTTGAATTTGTAGAATTGTTAAACACAGACTCCCTTTTGGGCTGTGGGTAATAATAGTGCAAGAATGCTGTATAAGGGGCTGTTTGTGTGAGTGGGTTTTGGCCTATGAGTATCTGGGTATATCTATTTGGAACCCAGAACACACATACGAATTGCTGGAGGACTGTAAAAACATTTTATGCAATGAGTCATCTCACAGTCCTCACTTTGTTGCAGGGCAGTCATTGCTGCACATTAATTTGGATGCTAACTACGCGACCGTGGAAAACACAAAGGCAGAGGACCTTGCTCACCCAAGGAGATGCTTTAAAGGACTCACTTGGTGAAAACATCTGCAGTGCTTATTTTAAATCAAGCCCTCTAAATTACATCTTCAGGGAAAGTAAGCTACTCATTGCAGTGAACTAGAGTCTCATCATGAAGCTAGATTAAGAGAAGGAAAAGAGAAGAAAACAGAAATAACCAGAGAGGAAATGAAGAGAGAAAAGGAGAAAAAGGAAAATCAGGGAACATATGTCACAAATATCTCTGGGGCCAACAAAGGCGTATATGAAGATTTCCAAGGGTAAATGCACAGGTGCTGAGAGAAATTACAGCAGTCTTGTGTTGCTGTTATAAACAACTGGGAATGTGAGCATGAGAAAAGAGAATAATTGCCTACCAAATACAATGTTCTTTATCTGCCTCTGGAAATTTCTCCTTATCATTTAACATGTGAGAAAAAAATACAGTGACAGTATTTTCTCAGTGTACAATAAGCTAAACCTAAAGAGGGTACTGTGTTTAGGTATTTTGCAGTGAGGCTGGGGAGGACTGTTACCATTCAAAATAAGACTATTTCTACAGGAATTCTCACTGCAACAGATGCTAACAGAATGTATTTTCTGCTTGCTACAAAGCATTGTATAGGCAGTGAGGTTGTCAGTCAAAAGCACACATTATCTAGTGCATGTATGTTGAGGCAAACTTATGGGCTCCAAAGATGGTTTGCAGAAAGAGTGCATTAGAATCTTCATATCAGCTATCTAAGGATATAGTACACTTAAGAGGACGTCATATTTTAAGACATTAAACTACTCGTGCAAAAGTTATTCAAGGGACAATATAGAAATTAATACTTATAGTTTGCTAAAATTTAATAACTCAGAGGATCAAATTTGATCAAACAGAATCTTGTATCCTTAACACTTATTCTTTCTACGCATTGATACAATTCGATAACCCATGAAATAAAACCACACAGAAGGTCAGCATTAAATTTGCCTTTTAAAAAAGTTAGGACATTAGAACTTAAGAAGAAAACAATTCTAAATAAATGCAAAGTACTGGGAAGAAATGGAGACAGGTAGGTGTTTGTGTAGATAGAAAACTGTTGTGAATAATCTCGCTAACTAAATGAAGCAAGGCATGCAAAGGTTTTCCAGTGTGTCTAACACACTAAATGGTAAGCACTTGGTGGCACAGAATATTTATAGGTGGCAAGACCATGTACATAATGTAAGCGAATGAGATATTTGTAAGCATGGAAATGATTTCCTAGCAGTGAGTGAGAAGTAGGAGACAATTTCGTACCTGAGTGCGCCACATACTACAGTAGCACAGTGACCTTGAGATCCAATCTTTTTGAATCTAATCTAATAGAACATAATCAGCTGGAGTAGCTCAGTATTTGACACGGCATAAATTCAGGCCAGGTCACCAATAGTTTCACTGTCTTACCGCAATCACTATACCTCAGTGTATCGAAATATTGGCCTGAAAATTTATGTTTATGTTCCCCACTAAACAAGAGGATCCAGTATCTGGTACTAGCCACTTAGACTTGAGAAAGTGTTCTATCTACCATTCTATGGTTTGGATGTTCCCATCCCAAAGGTAAGTTGAAACTTATTGTATATTATGGTTATATGAAAGCATGAGGCTTTGGGAAAGTAGGTAAGCCAGGAGTTTTTTGCCTCCACACATAGAAAAGTATTATAGGGAAGGGTTGTAGGAAATGGGTTGTTCTGATGGGTGAGGAAAATGTATAGCTTTCTTAAGTTGCGAGGCAGGGAAGTATTAAATACAGAGGTTTTGGAGATAAAAAAAAAAAAAAAAACCTAGAATTTAGTACCCCTCTATTAAAACTTCATATATTCATTCATAATAGCCAGAATCTGGAAACAACCCAGATGTCCCTCAACTGAGGAATGGATGCAGATATTGTAGTATATTTATGCAATGGAATACTACTCAGCAATTAAAAGCAAGGAAATCATGAAATTTGCAGGCAAATGGTAGGAACTAGACAAGATCATCCTGAGTGAGGTAAACCAGAAGCAGAAAGACACACGTGGTATATACTCACTTATAAGTGGATATTAGATGTATAATAGAGGATAATAAACATATTAAAATCTATAGTCCTAAAGAAGCTAAACAACAAAGAGGACCCTAGGGAAGAGGCAAACAGTATAGAAGTGGGAGAAGTCAAGGAACAGGACAGGAGACTACCACAAAGGGACTCTGAAAGACTGCACAACAGGGTATTAGAGCAGATGCTGAGAATCATAGCTGGACTTTAAGCAGAGTGCAGGCAATCTTGTGGAGGAAGGGGGAGATAGATAGATCTGGAGGGGACCGGAACTTCACAAGGAGGCCAACAGAGCCAAAACATCTGGGCTCAGAAGGCCCTGCAGACTGATGAATCAACAATGTACTATACATGGAGAGGACCTAGACCACTTGCTCAGATGTAGCCCATGGGCAGCTCAGTCTCCATGGGGGTCCCCTAGTAAGAGTAGCAGTAGTCTCTGCCATGAACTCTGTTGCCTGCTCTTTGATCACCTCCTGCTGCCTTACTAGGCCACAGGGAAAAAGAACCCAGACAGTCCTGATGAAACCTAATAGGCTAGGGTCAGATAGTAAGGGTGGAAGGCCTCCCCTATCAGTGGACTAGGGGCATTGAAGGGGAAGAAGGAGTTAGAGTAGGACCAGGAGGAGATGAAGGAGGGCACGACAGTTGGGGTACAACGTGAATAAATTGTAATAAATAATAAAATAAAATTAAAAGGGGAAAAAATGCAAAAAGTTGTCAAAATCTGTAGCCAAATTAGGTGTTTTCCTTCCTCAACTCAACATCCACGATGAAAGATTTTAGTTCTTTCTGTGCTTTGGTATGTTTTATCCATCATCACTTCCTATCTCCTTCATTTTCCAGCCTGCTTTATCACCCTCACTATTTCTGTCTCATCTGCAAGGGAAGCCATAGTATGCCAACTTACCATGGCTTGGTACCGTCTATTCTGTCTGCTAGGAAAACCTTTTCCTATATATCCCTGGCCTCAGGTCCTCATATCTTCCAGGTCTTTGTTCAAATATTACTTTCTTGGAAGGTCATCCACAAACAAACTTTTTCAAATATCATATGATGATTTTCCCCACTTCTGTTTATCTTTTCCAGCTCCACTTTCAGTTTTCATATAACTTTTACCTCCTGAACCATACTCTATAATTTATCAATTTTTCTGTTAATCTGCTAATTTCCCCTGACTTCATATGCACAGATTTTCTTATGCTGCATCCAAGTATTAAGTCTGAAATTGATCCTGTCACAGAGTTGGTTTATAAAACAATGTTAAGTTGCATTGTATATTAATCTCCTTGAATAAAGGGTTACTTTAAAAAGTAACATGTTCATAAATGGCTCATGTGTTTGAATAAGTAAGAGTATAAGAGTGTCAGGTTCTATATGCTTTAATGTTAATACATTATTACCTATTTTATTATAAATAACATGAGTCAAACCACTCATCATGTAATTCCACTGCTGTTTCTTTTTTCAATTTTAATTTTTTAATTAATTACAGTTCATTCAGTTTGTATCCCAGCTGTAGCCCCCTCCTCATTCTCTCTCAATGTCACCTTCCCTCCCTCATATCCTCCCATTCCGCTCTCCAAGTCCACTGATAGGGGAGGATCTCCTCCACTTCCATCTGATCCTAGCCTATCAAGTCTCATCAGGACTGGTTGAATTGTCTTCCTCTGTGTCCTGGTAAGACTGCCATCCCCCCTCAGGAGGAGGTGATCAAAGAGCCAGCCACTGAGTTCATGTCAGAGACAATCCCTGTTCCCTTGCTAAGGAACCCTCTTGGAGACTGAGCTGCCATGGGCTACATCTGTACAGGGGTAATAGTTTATCTCCATTCATGGCCCTTGGTTGGAGTATCAGTCTCAGAAAAGATCCCTAGGCCCAGATTTCTTGGCTCTGTTGTTCTCCTTGTAGATTTTGTTTCTTAATGGCAAGAAAGAAAAAGTGGAATGATGGTTTTCTATGTAATACAAACATAGGAATCCATTCCTTTATAAACATACATGGACAGATGGGCAGGATGCAGGGATTCTGCAAAAGCTAATCTGAATATTTTTAAAAAAAAGTGGGTGAGGAAGTATTCATTAAATAAGTGACACTGGAAATATGACTGTAGCCATTGAAGGTGGCTTAAACAGAAGAATATATCTGACATTAAGGACTCAAAGCCAGCATACTACAGAGACACTTGCACATCCTATGTATTACTGTATTATTCATAACAGCTAAGAATTTCAAGAATTTCAATCAGACCAGAATTCCATCAAGAGATAAATGAATAAAGATGTGACCCATATGCACAGTGAAAATTTATTTAACTATAAGAGAAAGAAATGAAATCATGGCATTTTTAGGAAAATGGATGCAACCAAGATTATTATACTGAGTAAAACAAGACACAGTCAGAAAGATAAATATGGTAGGTTTATTTATATATCCCAGAATATTGAATTAAATATGTATGTGAGGGTTTGGAGGGTGACTGAAGTACAAAGAAGACAAAAGGAGGAGAGCAAGGGATTTTCAAAAAGTGAGTCGCGGAGTACATGTCATGCAGAGCACTCAGGGAAGTACCTGGGAAAGGAAGGTAACCTGCAAGAAGAGGTGGGTTGACACTTCGGAACGGCATGTGGGTGTATGCATGAATGAAGAAGAAGAAAGTGATACATATGCATGGAAATGCCGAAATAAAGGCAATTACTTCATATGGTATCATTTTAAAAGAGATAGTTAATATAAAAAAAAAAAGAGTAGGAAGAAACCGATGTCAGCTTACGTGGGAAAATGTAAGGTGTTGGGAATCAACAGTACCCTTTTGCTGCTGGGGGTAAATGTTTTGGGGGGGGGAGTGACAGAATACCTGTAGTATTAATTATTTCAATTTTAAGCTACAATATGGCCATCTGCAAATATATATATATTTAAAGCCCGTATACTTTATGTATGTTCATTTTCCATCTACTCTATTTCACTTCTCCCTGATAGGACAGTGGTTTGTACTGCACAGTTAACTGGCTTCTCTCCCAATATGAAATTGAGTTTATCTCTGGGAAACCTGGAGAGGAAATCAGAGGGATCGAGTCAGAAAACATGAGTCCCATACCAATCTGTCCCTTCTGTACTGTAAGGTTGTTTGTGATGTCTGAGATCTTCAAACAACCTCTTGCTCCTTTAAAGCTTTTCTGCAGGGTTTCCTCCTCTGGCTCAGGAAATCCTCCCTTGCCCTGTCTAGAAGTTGTAGCAACTCTTGTGCCTCTAGATCCAGGTTACTTATCACCTAATTCTCTGTGTTCACCAGACCATCCTATTCTTGAAATCTGTCACTTTATCAAACACTTTTTGAAAGATACTAGTTTTGAAAGTGTCACGTATTTGGTTTTCCTGAAACAATTTCACTGGAGTTTAGCGCTTCTGTCTGCAAAGCTACTGTAATAATATCCACCACCTAGGGCATAGAGTATCTATTAAATTAAAAAAAAAAGTTCTCACAAAATGCCCAGTGCAGTAAATGACCTGGAAGAAAACATTCCAGTGATATGTTTGTTGACCTGCTTTATTTGTAGCTCATCACAGTGCATTGTAAGCACTGCTCCGTTTGCTTTCCTCTCCCAAGAGACTGAGGAGTTCTCAAGGGTGGGGCCACAGCCACACAGATCAGGACCTAAGCATACAGCAGGTGACCTGGAAATGTCAGTTAAATGATCACGAAAAGAATATGATACACCTTCAGCAGAGACAGAATTCTAAAACATGTCATCCCCAGGTGAAGCAAGAACATAAAAACTCATAATTTGAAGATGTTATAATTAGAGCTCAGCATTGAATTTAGAAGAGTGCATTGGTATTTTTAGTCATATCTGGCTAGCAACAGAGTTGAGCATCTGACTGTTTATTTCTTTGCCTATGTGTGTACAGAAAAATTGAAGAAAAGTGGAGGGATTGGTACATAGGCATAGAGACACATGGTGCAGAGGAGGAGGTGGATTACACTAAACTCAGTAATGTGACATATTTTCTTCAGGATGACACCCGGAAATGAACTGTAACTAATTAAAGAGATAATTGCATCAATCCACTGTCAATTACCTAAAATATGGGAAAAATTATACTATTAAAGAGTTGATTAGATTAAAGTAAAGAGCCTATGATTTCTAAAACTCAGTAGTTAAAAGCTGGCTTGAAATCTACCAAGACATTATTTCTGAAGGGTTTTTTTGCCATTAAAAGTCATTTATTATGAAATGATTATTCATATCTGCACATATGGGGAAATGGAAAGAAATGTGTTTTCCTTTAATTTGAAAATAGGACAGTGAAAAGCAATTTGAGGATGGGCTAAGTGATTTCCACATTTAGATTGGAAGCATGCACGCAGAGTTTGAAAACCTCCTTCTCCAGCATCCTTCCCTCTTGAGCAGTAGTAAGAGGGGCATATGTTGAGTGGGAGACACTCTGGCAGCATAACCAGAAGTGTGTGTGTGTGTGTGTGTGTGTGTGTGTGTGTGTGTGTGTGTGTGTTAAACCAGTTCAATAAACCTGACAGATGACATGATGGAGCACATTTCTGGGATGATTTCCTTTTGGGCTGCAGCCAGACTTTCATTCTATCTCTGTTGGTTTCCTCTTCACATTTACCTACATCATCTCTCCCTTTCTGTCCATCACTATACCTCTGATGAGCAAACTGTGTATCCTTGGCAATGGATTCTCTGATACTGAATTTTGTAACTGTAGAGTAGCATGAGCACACACTGGCACGTGTTCCTGTGTGTGTGTGTGCATGCGTGCATGAGCATGTGTGTGCGTGAATAGTCCCCCCTAATTTTCATTACATTTACCATAAAAACTTTGTTAATTTTATATTTAGAACTTTAGAAACAGGGTCAGATGGGACAATAGTTTGTCTATGGCTCTGACCACAAACAACACTGACAGCTCACTGAAAACACTACTGGTAGAAGTAGTAGCTTCGTACATAACCTTCCCTCAAGTTGAGTACAGAGTAAGCATAAAAAAAAAATGTTTACATCATTGTACATTTCTAGGGAACAAATGAGATGATATGTTTTATATGCTGAAGGTATGGTGGGTGTAAACGAGAAGAGAATTAAGAAGAAAGAGGACAAAGGGAGAAAAGAAAAAAAAAAAACAAAGAGGGGTTAGGACAGTGAGATGCGACAGATAGAAAGAGTAAGAGAGGAAATGGCCAATGAAGAGAAGGAAGAGAAAGAGGAGTGATGAAGGTGAGGAAAGAGCAGAGCTCCCTGCTAGTGAAAGGAACACTATCAATGAGAACAAACTTTAAGTCTAGTGGTGACTTCACATTGTAGGCAAGTAATGAATTACAATTTGTCCTTGAATAAATTCAGCCATATCCATATCTAAAAATATGTATTTTGTCATCTCCACAGTATTTATTTGTAGTAAGAAATAATAAAAATAGTCTTTCTGTTTGTAATAGAAACAACCCTGTTTCCATGATTCTCAAGGAGATTTATCACTTTTTTTTTTGAATTTTGAGAATCCTGTACATGTCTTACTTTGTTTGCTGACATGATACACTACTCCACGGCCTGTTCATCATGTATGATTGACATCTCTGTCATCCATACTATATGTAGAAGGCTATAATCAGTAAGACAACCCATATGTGAGCAGACATCCACAAGCCAGAGGGCAAAGCCTGGTGCACCTGGGACAAGCCAACAGCAAGGAGGCCCAAGGAAATCTTTCTTAATCCTTTGATTGACACAACAGAGGATATATTTATGAAAAAAAAAAGAAAGAAACAGAGAAGGAAAGAAAGGAGGTAAAAGGAAAAATAGACTGGAGGGAGGAAACTAAAGAGGAGACATAATGGCAATTCTACTTTGGTCAGTTTACACTACTTACTCTCCCTACCTCCAACCATCATTGACTTACTACTATTATTCACTAAAGAAGATCTAGGAATATATAAATGAAGCATAGTAGTGACAATAACAAGTCAAAACATAGTGCCTTTGTGAATGATGCCTTAAGATTTTATTATTATTTTTTTATGGTCATCCTGGAAATCATGCCCTGAGGTTCAAACGGTGATCCTCACTGTTATCTGATTCTTTTCATTTACAGAAATGGAAAGATGCTGTCAAGGAAGGAAGGTACTGCTTCCTTCCTCATTTCTTCCTCCATAATTCCCCATTGATTTCCTTTTCATCTACCTTTAACTGTGTGGTGTGTGAGTCTCTTTTTCCTCCCTTTTCTTTCATTTTTTTCTACCTTTTTTTATTTGAGACTATCACACAATATACTACATACATTTATTGAGGAAAAAAGAGGGATCGAAGGCAAGAAAGATAGGGACAGAAAGTTATAATGAAAAACTCCTTCCTCATTATTTCATTTGAAGAGAAGACATAGTGGAAACATTTCCTTTGCAAAGCTTTTCTTGATTTTGTCTCTCCCTTTCAGGTTTACAAAGCCAGATGGATCTATGGGATAATAAGGCCATTACTGTTCATTACAGTATCTATACATTGTGATTAACTAAATTTCATGCAAATTACAAGGTTAGTTGGCTTATAAAGTTAGGTATAAAAGAACTAATTGTCCTGATGGATAGTGTCTGGGATTTAAGCTAGTTCATATTAGTATGATTGTCCACAAGTAATATAGGTAACTGAAATGCTAACAAATTCATTTCTGATCCACTATTACTATGACATTAGTAGAGAGTCTAAATACAGAGAAAATTAGAATGATAAGGTAGCAGTTATGGAATGAAAAACACAAAAGAAATAAAGCTTTCTCTGTTGGGGCTATAAGTTGCTTAATCTGGTGTCTCAAGCATAGTCCACCACTAGAATGATTCCTGTCCTTGGTGATAAACTCCTGTGGCTACAACTGTCTCTTTTTACCTACTAAAGTATTGGGGAAGATATAATTAGAGAGACTGAGAAATGCACAGTGGGAGGACTTGTAGTGGACAGGATATTCAATTCCCACTTTCTTTCTCAATGGAGGGACTACCATAGGCAGATATCTGAGGTAATGGTAAATATTTAAATTTACCTGTTTATTCAAGAACACCTAATCAATAGTACCTAAAGTAACAATTCAATACTTTAATATTCACAATACTATTTACAATTTCTTAATTATTGTGTTGGGTATATTACATACCAGTCTTATTTAATTTTAATCTTGCACACCAGTGTGAGATGTGAGATGGACAGATAGTATGTTCATCTTCCAAAATTTGATCTTTCTCTGATATCACTGCCTTTCCATCCTGGTCCAATCCACCAGATGCACATCTCACATATTGTCTCTGTGAGGATAGTCACACAGAAGAAAAAAAGAAAGGGACCAAAATAATCAAGAATGACCACCTCTAGAGTCCTAGGGATACAAGTAAACTTACAATAGTATCACATTTATAACATTCCTGTATCTCTGGTCATCTCTTTTCTCTTGATTCAAACAAAATACAGCAAATTGAATAATTCTTTATACTGTCTTATTTGATAATTTAATGTATTATAAAAGTGAGAGAAACAGAATTCCTTCTAGAACACCCTGAGTTAAAAATATGAATGAAGCAGCCACCTCCTGCAGCCAGTCAGGACTTCCAGTGGAGGGATAGGGACACCAACCCACCCACAAATCCTTCAACCTAAAATTTGTCCTGCCTGCAGGATGTTCAGGAGAAAAGATGAAGCGTAAAGGTTGAGGAATGATGAAACAGAGACTGGCCCTACTTAAGACCTACCCCATGGGAAAGAGCCATTCCTGACACTATTGTTACTCTGCTATGCTATGCTTTTAGACAGAAACCTTGCATAACTCCTTGGAGAGGCTTCCGCCAGAAGCTGATGGAAACATATGCAGAGACTCATAACCCAACGTTAGGCAAATCTCGGGGAGTCTTATGGAAGATTCGGGGGAATGACTGTGGGAGCCGGAGGAGTCAAGAACTCCACAACAGACCCCAAAATTACCCTACCTACAAGAAGTGAAGGGATAATGAGAGAACAAGGATTGAGGGAATGTCAAACCAATAACTGGCTCAACCTGAGACCCACCCCATGATAGAGAGCCAACCCCTGACACTCTTAATGAAGCTCTGTAAAAAGTGAATACATACATTTTTAAAAATTAAAAAAAAATGAGGATGCACATCTATATTCACAAGGTTACACAGATATGAAACAGGGTGGTCCAGTATGCACCGTGAAACATATCAGTGCATACAAACACATAATAGTCAGACTGGTACACTCCCAAATATACAAGTGTACTTAGATCTCAGTTGACAGGCAGTTTGTTTGCTCACAGAGTGAAGCTTTGTTAACTTTGTTATCTGAGTCTGTGTTTACAGAATTTTCTGAAATTTTATTTGCAACGTGTATTGTATATTTGAAATAAACTCTTCTACAAACCTCATACATGCATCATCTCTTTTGATTTTTGCAACAGTTGTTGGAGGAGGTACTATTATTACATTTGCTTCACACGCATACACACAAACACTCACGGAAAGAAAGAAAGAAAGAAAGAAAGAAAGAAAGAAAGAAAGAAAGAAAGAAAGAAAGAAAGAAAGAAAGAAAATAGGAAGGAAGGAAGGAAAGAGAAAGGAAGGAAGGAAGGAAGGAAGGAAGGAAGGAAGGAAGGAAGGAAGGAAGAAAGAAAGAGAAAGAAAAGAAAACTAGAGCATGGAGAGGTAAGGAAGATTGCTACACAAGGAGATGGCACAGCAGATGTGAATCCTCAGGGGGTCTGAGTTCAGTACCTGCGCTCTTAATTGCTATCTTATAACAAAAATGTTAGCTTTATAATTAAGGTCCAATTAAAAGATTTTTCAAATGCGTTTTGTAAATTAGCTACCAGTAAAAGCAAAGATATTCACCTTAGGGTTAGGGCAGAATGAATTTAATCAACGGTTTTGAATTTATCTTTCAGCACCATTTTGTTGGCATGCAATAACCATTTGATTTGCTCCAGGCTATTACAAGGTAAATTAGACATTATTATTTTTTGCATGACTACTCTTCTTTATAATTATCAATATTTAAATTACTATGCTGTCCTGTCTGGAAAAAAATCAAAAGTTTGTTTTAGTTTTTCTTCAGATCCCTATAAATATACCAAACAGCTGAGCTTGTAAATACACATTGTCTTTCTGTAATAGTCTGTCATCTTACTCTACCTGTCCCGAAGGGAGATAGCGGAGTGGCATCAGTTACCTGCATGCCTACCACCATGCAAGTGTGTTCTTTCCAGACCTTCAGTTCTCTACTGAAGTTTATGGCCTGGAAAGTAGATTCTATAGCATTATCAAACCTGGATAATGATCTCATTATAAAACCTATCTGAAACTTGGTGCATTTTTTTGTTGCTCTTGTTCATTGAAAAGTTGAGTTGATTAGAGGGAAAACAAAACAAAACAAACAAAATCCTAAAACTAAGGTGTTATATCCTGAGTTTCAACTTGGGAACTGTGATTCTCAGTAAATACCACCATGACTTTGAGCTACTTCCCAGAGACTCACCTTCTGTCCTTATGTCTCTTATTGTGCTTGTACTTGAGCATTCCTACAATGCTAAATATAGCCAGAATTGGTCCTATCAGCAAAGGGAAAAACCTTGAAAGTGTAACATGTGTTGGAACATTATGAAAATGACTTTTATTTTAAATTAAATTCGGAAAATAAGATATATCCCTAGTACTAACTTATAAATGGAATCACTTATACATAGCAAGTCAAACAGGTAAGGAGATAAACAGTCAAATGATAATCCACCTTCTTTCTTTTTTGCTATGTATTTGACAGTGTGTCATAGTCCAGGTTTATGACAGCCATCTCATTCAGCAGTATCCTAGAGGATTATGGATATGCACATAATAGGGAATTTTGACATGTGAGTGAAGAAGATACAAATTGGATCTTGGGATAAAAGAGGATGCTAAAGTCTAGTTAGTGAAATACTTGAATGTAGAGGAATTTTAATTCAGAACATGGCTGCTCTGGAAAGAGATCAGATCCAAAAACCTTCTCGATCTGTGCCTTTAATCCCAGGAGACAGAGGCAAGCATATCTGAGGTTAAGACCAGCCTGGTACAGAGCAGTTATCAGATAAAGAAAAGCTGAGGCCCAAGCTTGGTGGTACATGCCTTTAATCCCAAACAATGAAGGTAACATTAGTTTGTATAAGGAAGCATCCATGTTTATAAGTGGTGTCTCATTGAGTGGCAGAAAAGGAAACATTTGACAGAGTAGGATATAGCAGGTAAATGGTGGGACCTGGAAAGGATCATCCTGAGTGAGTTGTCCCAGAAGCAAAAAGACACACACAGTATATACTCACTCATATAAACATACAACATAGAATAAACCCACTAAAATCTATACATCTAAACAAACTAAGCAAAAGAGAGGACCCTAACTAAAAATCCTCAATCCCCATCCTGAAAGGCAAAGAGGATGGACATCAGAAGAAAAAGAAAACAGGAAACAACCTAGGAACCTGCTACAGAGAGCCTCTGAAAGCCAGAAGAAGAAAAAGGGAAACAACCTCGGAACCTGCCACAGAGGGCCTCTGAAAGCCTCTGCCCTGCAGACTGTCAAAGCAGATGCTGAGCCTGATGGCCAACTGACTGGCAGAGTGAATGGGATTTTATGTAAGAAGTGGGAAATAGTAAGAGCTGGAGAGGACAGGAACTCCACAAGGAGAGCAACAGAACAAGAAAATTTGAACACAGGGAACTTCCCAGAGACTCATACTCCAACCAAGGATTATCTGGAGATAACCTAGAACCCTGACAATGCAGCCACTTCTGATGAGAACTGATAGACTAAGATCAGAAAGAAGGAGAGGAGGACCTCCTCTATCAGTGGACTTGGGGAGGGGCATGCATGCAGAAAGTGAGGAGGGTGGGACCATGAGGGGAGGAGGGGGGGCTTATGGAGGGATACAAAATGAATAAAGTGTAATTAATAAAAAAAATATTAAAAAATAAAACTAAAAAAATGCAAAAAAAAAAAAAAAAGAAAGAAAGAAAGAAAGAAAGAAAGAAAGAAAGAAAGAAAGAAAGCCTGTACTCTCAAACTGTGTTCTGCTCTATAAGTATTTTCTATCACAAATACCAGGGTGGGGGGATTATTTCACATTGTATCATTTAAACAATGTGTGCAAAGCAGATTTAGACAAGTGTCATGACAAATGAAAAACCTTACCAGGAAACAATTGGCAAGAATCTATTATCAGTTTGCCTCTTGGCTAATTGCCAATGAAAACAGCAAGAGAAAGTAGCATTGAAATAATCGGAAAGGGCAAAACGGTCAGTGAAGTCAAAGAAATCAGGTAGGGATTTGTTTGTAGAAATGTGTTTTCCTTCACCATGACTTCTCTCCAAGCATGGAAGAAACTTTCTGATTATCTATCTATCTATCTATCTATCTATCTATCTATCTATCTATCTATCTATCATCTATACATTTATTTATTTTAATTTTTTCACTTTACGTCCTAAATCTAGCCCTCTCCCTGGACTCCTCCCAGTCCCACCCTCCATCTCTCTTCCCCACATCCTCCTCCCCTAACCACTGAAAAACAGACAAAAACAAAAATGCAGAGCGCAATGTACATGTACACAAATCTTAGATGCACGTCATCAGAGTATGACTTTAAGTAGCCAAAACCCTTTTTATTCTTTTCACCTCCAACAACATCCTTTTTCATACAGAGAACCAATAAACTGTAGCATCGGGGAAGTTTTACTCATTACAGTCTACTTAGGAATGGAAATAGAATGTTAGAAAGGAAACTCCCAAGTTTAGAAGCGTAAGAAAGCAAAGTGATAAGTGCTGTTTTCCAGCTAAGTGTCAAGCATTTCATACTTATATCATGATCAATTTTGAGCTTACACACTCTATTGTTCCTGATTCTCAGACAAGGAACACTGAGAGGGGAAACTTTTCTAAGTGACCATTCTTTATTGTTTGTTTTGGTTTGTCTGTTTTTTTGTTTGTTTGTTTTTCTGTTGTTATTTTTTTCTAAGACAGGATTTCTCTGTGTAATGTTTGCTGTCCTGGACTGCCTTTGTAGACCAGGCTGGCCTGGAACTCACAGAGATCCCCTGCCTCTGCCTTCTGAGTGCTGGGATTACAGGTGTGCACCACCATGCCTGGCCATTCTTACAAGGCAATGAGTATCAAGTTCAACAGTGTAGTTGAACTTGAAAGAAAAGAAGTAGAAGCACAAGCTCTCTGAGCAACACCCCACAGCTCAGAATCCTCTCTCTGGTTCCTTCCAGCTTTTCTTTCTTTCTTTCTTTCTTTCTTTCTTTCTTTCTTTCTTTCTTTCTTTCTTTCTTTCTTTCTTTCTTTCTTTTTTGTTGTTTCTTTCTTTCTTTTTCTTTCTTTCTGTCTTTCTTTCTTTCTTTCTTTTTGAGAGATCAGCAAATATTTTTTAATTTATTTTTTGATTATTACAATTTATTCACTTTGTATCCCAGCTTTAGACCCCTCCCCTTGTCCCCTCTCAATCTCACCCTCCTTTCTTCTTCTCCTCCCATGCCCCTCCCTCAGTCCACTGATAGGGTCCTCTTCCCCTTCCATCTGAACCTAGCCTATCAGGTCTCCTCAGGACAGGCTGCATTGTCTTCCTCTGTGGCCTAGCAAGGTTGCTCCCCCTTTAGGGGGAGGTGATCAAAGAGCTAGCCACTGAGTTAATGTCAGAGACAGCTCCTGCTCCTCTTACTAGGGAACCCACTTGTAGACTGAACAGCCATAGGCTACATCTAAGCAAGGGGTCTAGGTTATCCCCATTCATGGTCCTTGGTTGGATTATCAGTCTTTGCAAAGACCTCTGGGCCCAGATTTTTTTGGTTATAAACATACTAAAATCTATGCTCCTAAAGAAGCAAAACAAGAAGGAGTACCTTAGGGAAGTTGCTCAATCCTCACTCAGAAAGTAAATGGGATAGACACGGGAAGAGGGAGAAAACAGGGAACAGGACAGGAGCCTACCACAGAGGGCCTCTGAACGACTCTACCCAACAGGGTATCAAAGCAGATGCTAAGACTCAAAGCCAAACTTTGGGCAGAATGCAGGGAATCTTATGAAAGAAGGGGGATATAGAAAGACATGGAAGGTACAGTAGCTCCCTCCAACTTTCTGCAAGAGCTCTTTATTGTTGGGAACACAACTGGAAGGTCTTTGCACCCACAAATTTCCAGAGTCATCAGAAATGTTAGATATGTAGGATTCTTTGTCAGTGACAAAGATGTAAGAAACCTATGCCTCCATCCAGAAAGCTGGGCATTGGAAATAATTAACAGCCTGGTGAACTGTGTTATCTGTTGGGCCAGGCCATACAGACTTCTTACAACCAGGACAGGAGGTGGCTAGTAATCTAAATGACCCTTATAGCTAGGGCCTTCTCAAGCTCCTACAACCAGGACCTGAGATCCCTCATAGTCTAAATGCCTTTACATCATCTGTATAGCCACAGGCTCTCCAAAGCTCTCCCAAACAGAACCAGAGGTGGTTAAAAACCCAAGTGATGTATATGCTATCTGTATAACCTAGACCAGGCCAGAGTCTTCCCTAGGCCCATAAGCTAGTACTAGTAGCCTATCAATAGACCTCATCTTCTTGGAAGAAATGGCATGTAACCTGAATTGAGCTTCAATGTAATTATCATCACTGGGGATTTTATTATACAGGAAACCTTTTTTTCAGAGTATACTGTGCTTGCTTTTGTTGGGAATAAACTGCCTGAGATCAGATTAGCTGAAGTCTTGATACAGATTGATGAAGTCAATCTGAACTCAATTTCCATTCTCCCTACAGTTTACTACCTTGACTAGACACCTTTATATTATAGGTACCTTTATATTATTATATGATAATATACTATATAATATACTATAATAAAAGAACTCTGGTTCTTTTTGTCACCATAGAAGCATTTTCCACCCTCTCTTTCAATACTTTCACATGGTTTCCGTCTCAGTACATGTACATTTATTTCATGTGTACTTCTTGTGATTACTAATTTACTAGGTTGATTATTTGCCTGTTTATTTTTTTATATTTATAAATTAATTTAGCTCTCATCACTCATCAGAGTAACTTTGATTTGCAGCAGCAGATGATTAACTAATACAGAAACTCACAACTCATCAAAGTGCATAGAGTAAAATGCAATGGCATGCTCAGCCTTAAATGGAATATCTTATATCATATGAACACATGAATCACAGTGGAGAAACATGTAAAAAGAGGTAGCAGAGGACTTCTGTGCTTTCCAGTCATGAGATCTTTCAAATATTAACTTACTGCAATAGGACTTCACTAACTAGATCAAGCCAAAAAAAATCCCACCAAGGAAGAGGAGGAGACCAACAAGTTCCCACCTCTAGACTCATAGCTATTGGCAACAGATGGCAGATGTTGAGGATAGAAGTCAGTTTTTTTCAGCCCCTGATAAGCTGTCTATGTTTCAGTAAACACCCCTACATACAAGCACATACTGGCAGCAACAAGCAGACTCTGTGAATTTAAAAAAGAGCATATGAAGTTGGGAGGAAAAAGTTGTAGTGAGGGTGTGGAAGAGCGGGAAGGAGAAGAATGAGTGGAGATTTTGTCAAAACACCAGCCTTGTAAGAATTTTGTAATAATAATAATAATAGTAACAGAATCTTAAGGCAGCAGTGACTGGTTTTTCAAGTTTTCAGTTATAATCTCACAACTGGACCTTAGAATCTTGAAAAGGAAGTGTGTTCCATCAAAACTTATGGAATGAACTAGTGCATATTTCAACAAAAGAATGAACCAACCTACACTCAATGACAGAATTCTAGATTTATTATCATAAATAAAATGATGCAGAGAAACTCACTCTGCATCAGAAGTTTAGTTATCATTGTATTTATTTCTGACTGTTCGGAAATTTCTCCTGCCCTCATTTTCAAATTCAAACTTGCTTTCTTCCATGTACTGGATGGATGGATAAAATTTTGATACATTAAGATATCCTTTGCCCTTCCCATATTCCTAGACCAGGTTTTCGTGAATTGGATGCTATTTAGCTTTAAAAAAAAAAAAGTGTTAAGTTGTATCTTCTAGTCTCTTGTGCAGCTTGAGATGTTCGGATCTAGAAAGATTCTTCTGCATGATTTTATGGGTTCTATGATGCCCAAGTCTGAGTTACTTCACCCTCATGTTCTCTTCTTCCAAAAGGCATGACTATATCCCTGCTCTTTGAGCAGGAAAACAGCCCTCTCTGTGCAAGTTTGCACTGCGTTGCATAAAGCCCGCACCACTGATGCACACTGCTGGTAGAAGGTAGGTTGCCTGAAATTCCATTTCTCTCTCATTTCTATAGACAGATGCTCAATAAAGGGAAGTGACTGATGGGTAGATTGAACTTCCCCTTCCCCTTCTTTGCACCTCTCTACTTAATCTTTCTGTGTGGTTGGGGTGAGTTTGTGTGTGATGTGCTCAGTGGCTTGAGCGTGGCAAGGCTGTGCCAGGGGTAAAGGATGGGTTGCAGCAGTTGCTGCCACTGACACATTTCAGTCAGACCATCACAGGCTTCTGCCAAGCATGATAACTAACAAAAACAAGTGGTGAGTGCCTGAGGCACTCTTTTTTTCTTTCTTTCTTTTTTTTTTTTTTTTTTTTTTGGTCTGGGGGAAAACTGTAAAATAAAATGCAACCACTCAGCAATGCTGAGGGAAGCCTAAAGTAGCTTGAACCCCGACTTCTCTCTGGCTTTTGGTTACTGGCTTTGTGCCAAATGCAAAATTACATCTGAACTCTGGTGCTCCAGAGCAGCAGAGGCACTCTCAGCGGAAGATGGCAATACTTCAAGGCAAAATGCCTTTCAGGGGGATTTTTTGGAAACCCTGAATCAATGCACTTAGATAGAAATTATAACGCATGCACTTCCATTGGGTTTGTTCTCACTTTAAATGTTTGGATTGATATTTCTCATGAGGGCAGTCCCAACTTTTGAGTTATTGCTGTAAAGGCATCATTGCTTGTCCACAGGCCTGTCTCTGACTTTTCTTTTGAAAATGAGCTGCTCAGTCTCTAACACCAAAAGCTGTTCATACCACAGAGGACTAGACATTACTATTCAGCTATGTGTGGTATACACACAGGGAGAGGAATTGGAGACTTGGTAAGATACGTGCTTTGATAATGTCCACGCTTGCTTTGCTCACCTTGTACCATGCTGACATGCACTAAGTGAACATCAGCTCTTCCATCACTGTGTGAAGTGGGGAGTCCAAATGACTTTCATAGATGAGGGACTTTTACTATCAATACCCTGTAGAGAACAGATGCAGCACTCCAGCTGGAAATAAACCCTTAGAAAAAAAGGCACAGGGGTGGAAGGGAAAGATGGGGAGGAAGAAGAGATCATTGGTGGGAATTCCAGGAAGAAAGGGTGTCACCAGATAACTGACATTCAGGATATTTCCTTGAAGGTACTCAGATTGAGAACTGTCTATTGTCCAACCTCAAAAAAAAACACTTTAGTAATATCTGGAAGTGAACAAAGATAGAAAAAGATACAGTCCAAAGCTCTAAGGAGCCAATTTCATTGATGTCAAATAGTGAAGATGCATGCCTTACCAGAAAGCAAGCCATATCATTTTCTGTTGAACATCAAAATCTTTTCTGTATGCAAAAGCCTTATTTAGGAAGAACAAATACGGAGTTTCCTTTGATCCTAAGTGACATTTTAAATTTATGCTTACAAAAGACTTATTCTAAAGATTTTTTTATCCTTATTGCAGTGACTTATCCTATACATTCAAATAAAAATATACTATGTGTGAACATAATATATTTGGCATGAAGTAATATGACTTTTCATTAAAAAATAGGATATTTGGACAAAGAATTCATACTATCAACAGTAATAAAGAATAATGCAATGTTTTCGGTTTGGTTTTTAAGTTGGTTTACAAGTGCCTTTTTAAAAATTAATTAATTTTTTATTAATTACAATTTATTCACTTTGTATCTTACCTGTAGCCCCCTCCCAAACCTACCTTCCCTCCCTCATCTCCACCCATGCTCCTCCCTCAGACCACTAATAGAGGAGTTCCTCCTCCCTTTCCATCTGACCCTAGCCTATCAGGTCTCATCAGGACTGGCTGCACTATCTTCCTCTGTGGCCTGATAAGGCTGCTCCCCACTCCAGGGAGGTGATGAAAAAGCTAGCCACTGAGTTCATCTCAGAGACAGCCCCTGTTTCCATAACTAGGAAACCCACTTGCAGACTGAGCTGCTATAGGCTGCATCTGTGCAGGAGTTCTAAGTTATCTCCATGCAAGTGTCTTAATGAATTGAGTATTCATTATTTTACTACCTGTAATGTTTCTATTTATGGATACACACACACACACACACACACACACGGATTATTTTTATGCTTTCAGAGGAGGCAAATGAAAACAACAGCAAGAAAGAATCTTCATGGTGGCTGGTGGTGGCACACACCTTTAATCCCAGCACTGGCGAGGCAGAGTTCGAGGGCAATCAAGTCTATAGAGAGCTTCAGGACAGCCAAGCCTGATACAAAGAGAAACCCTGTGTTGAAATGGACAAACAAATCTGTATGGCAAAGTATGTTCAAATCTTCTGCTGAAGGAAGCAAGATTTCTTTTTTCATGCTCCAAAATCCAGAGAGCTATCTTCAAATAACCACCAAATAGGCAGAAAAACATGTTTACCTTCAGCACCACATGCAATTTGTGGGTGGTCCTGTTTCCTGGAAAGAGGCTTCAAAAATGAACCTTGATGGCAAGGACTGAAAAGGGTGCAAAAGTAGTTGACATGAAAGCTTATTTTGTGTGTATGCACTTACTTGCGCAAGTCTTTGATATTTAATTGATTGATATATTCCCTAGGAAACAAATTTCTGCAATAAATTTAGTGTCACAGTCATGAAGGCTTTCACTCAATTTCTTAAATGCTCTTGCATCAAGGAAAATTTATTGTGTAATGGGCAGATGTGACTGAGTATCAATGAAAGTGTGCTGTCTGCTGTATCCTTTGGATGGAGGCCAGGCTTTTACGAAAATGCACTGGGTCTAAGATTTAGGTCATGCACCTAAAAAGTGTACTTGACTTCATGATCATGTTTCTTTTCATTTCTGTTGTGATATCCCAAAGATAAAAAGAAGTTTCCACTTCTCTTCCTTTTAACTTGTAGGGTCCTGCAAGGTCTTTATTTTTGTTAAATTCTTTTATCATGTGCTTTCTTTTTATAATCCAACTCATTTTTAAAATCTTGTTTTTAGCCTATTAATATATAGCATTGTGTCACTTTGGTTTTGCCTCACACAGATTTCAAGGAACAAATATCATAATACTACGTTGGCATGGCTTTTACAGTAAGAGAGACCCGCATTCAAAATGCTATTCAGTTAGACATGTTACCTTTCCCAGTGGGTCTCAGTTCTGTCAATTGTTAGAAAAAGATAGCACAATACCCTTTCAAAGTGTTCTATGGAAACGAGTGAAAGGGTGTAGAAATGTAATTAGCAGTGAACTACACAAGTCATGTAGCAGCTGCTTTACATGAGGCAGATTCAAATAGCAGCCAGAGGAGAAGCTATCTCGAAGGACAAATCACAACATGAGCAAATGGCGATCAAAACAAAGGAATCTGTTGTTCAAGTCTTATCTTATTTACTTCAGACCACTCTGTGGTAGTTAAACAGTTTGAGGGTGATAACTCTTTAAATGTGGTGGGATTTTGAGCATGTGCGAAACAAAAACACTTATAATCAAATAAAACACATGGTGGCAAAACTGAGCAATCCTAGGTTAACTTTTAAAATAAAAATACAATTTAAAACACAGCACATTGTTAACATTGTCACTTGTGAGAGCTGGCTCTTGTCTACATGGGAGCTGCTGACATTTACCCCAGCATAAACTTTGAAAAAAAAAAAAAAGTAATGTGAAGCATTTCTAAAGAGCAGGTTATTATAAATGGAACCTTCACTTCCATCAACAATGAAGCCAAGCAAAAAGCTCACCTGACTTCTTCATAAGCAGAAACAGCCAGGGGTTTTGTGAGCTACAAAATCCTGTGAGAAAGGCAGGGAAGAGGCAATAAAAAAAACTGACAAAGCTGGGACTTTAGAGACAAGGCAAAGGAAGCCTAAATTTTTCAGATCTGGGGGTGCGTTGGTTTTTTGATTTTCCTTCAGAGGCTGTTGAGTGTCTGCCAGGTTATGTGACCATAGAAAAAAGAACGAAGTATGCCCTTCTGCCATCACCAATCCAGTCTTCCACATAGCTCCCCTGGCCCACAGCTGCACTGATAAATTCTAGATATGTTTTGATTCAACACAGATGCATTTAATTATTGGTTTCATCAGTTAGAACATGAGCGTGAAAAGTCACCTTCTTGCTTATATATCTTTGAACAAGTATTTTAATAGGCAAAAATTCCTGAAATGTGAGGGTGGGGAGAGGCAAGGTCTAATGAAATCATTAAAACATGAAAAAGTTTTTTTTCCTGGGAAATACAGTTTTGAAAGTAAGATTTCCTTGAATAAGCAAATACTTAAGCAAGTCTGACTTTTAATCAGAGAACATGAGTACAATATTGTAAGGGAAGGAAATGACTATAAGAGCAGTGAAGCTACACAATATTTTCCTTTAGCTCTCCCCAAATCATTTGAACAGCCACATCCAACCACCTTCTCTGCCCTGTATGCTTTCCAGTCTTCACAAGAGGGAGGCTTACATCAAAGGGAGCTTGAAGTGTTTACTGATTCAAAGGAGCTTTCACTCTGTCAGAACTCACTCGTTTTGTTTGCTGACTGATATAATAAGGAAACAGCAGCAGCTAATACTGCTCAATAGGACACAAATGCACCCGGCACTGCAACCAGCTCCTACACACCCCAGAAACCAACCCACTGTTTAATTTTGTATACGTGGAAACGAATAGTTAAGAACATGAAGCTAAAATGTTGGGGACTCAAATTTGAACCTGCACACTATGAAGAGTCGTAGATTATCTTTCAGGAACAACACTGAGAGGAGAGAGGCTCGGGTGGACATAGCTTCACCAACAACCTGCCTTCCTCCTTCTCTCCTGAAACTATACGAATCATTTCAGAATAAAAGCGCCTCTTTCAAATGCACATTTACTTACACTCTGAAATCATGGGGCATAGCAATTCTCCATCTCCCTGTGCTTCTTGCGTTTGCTTAATAATCTATGTGAAATCTTTTACAGGATTCCCAACATTTCTATTCCTGTCGCATCAAAGCCAACATTAATCGACTGTGACATTCCTTCCTAGTAAGCCAGCAGGTGAAAATCTTTCTTAGAGACTATGCTATGTTATCAAACAGAATTGACATTCAGGATAAAGCCTGTTTACCATTTCAAGCATATTTCCAAAGTTATTAATTACTTTTGAACTAAAATTCCATTGAGTTATATAAATCCATCGATCCATTCATATTTAAATGAGGAATATGCAATGACATAAGATGTCTAAACTGAAAGGTTTCAGCTATATCTCTATGTGGCTATGTCATAGTCTAAGTGAGATATTTCACAGGATTTCCTTTAATGTCCATCAAATATGTGTTGATACACACACACACACACACACAAACACACACACACAGAAGGGTATAATTTCCTCTCACATGACTGAGAGGCAGACAACTGGTGTAGAATGTGGAAATGTGAAGCATTTGTGAGATTAAAGCAGTTTGTCAAAACTCATCACTAATGGAACTCCTGATACTCTCTTGCAAAAATCTTTACAGTATCTGATGAATTTAGTTGCTGAAGACAGTTTATCTGAACCATGAGTGTCACAAATGGAAGGAATTCAAAAGCTTCTTAAAAAGCAGTGCATTTGTCTTTGAATCAAAGAAGTTTAACATGAAGTGAAAAGTGCACTGTCATTTAGGCATTTGTTTCTTCTTGTGGATAAAGGTGAAACATGTGAACAGGCTAAGGCTTTAGCAGGAAAAACTTATGAACAATTTAGTATTGAAACTATGGAATTGGGTGAAAGGTGAAAAAGGTTCTGAATGACTAAGATGAAAAACTGAGACAAAAAAATACCAAAAATTTCCCCAGGAGTGAAACAACTCTAAAGCATTTATAATTCCTGTCACAAAGTAGGTGGACTAAATGGCAATATTAGCTGGCAACTCTTAAGGTAAACAACAATAATAACAAATTAATAATAATAATAATAAGAAGAAGAAGAAGAAGAAGAAGAAGAATGGAAGAACACAAAGGAAGCCTATTGTGTTATACAACTTGGACAAAGACTCCACTCCTTAAGCATGAGCCCCTTGCTTGCTGGGATTCACTTCCCTTTCCTACATAACACACTCACACACAAACACACACACACACAAGAACTTGCACATACATGCTATTTCAAACATGACACACTAAAACACTGGTTAATAAACAGATATACAAGAAACTACAATGGATAGTACATAAACTATACACAATTTTCCCTAGTGACACACTTCTCATTAGCAGATATGAGGAGTTACTCAAGCATCTCAACTGAGATAATGAGTTTGGCCCCTAAGCCTAGTATTTGGTCATAGAGTAAGTAAATACTAACTATTGTTACCATATTAAAATGTAAATCATTTTTTCTATGTATACATATGAATTTCATAACTATCCTTCTAATTACCTTGTGGAATATAAATTATTAAAAATTATAATTCTACTCTATTAAAAAAAGGAAATCATGAAATTTGCAGGCAAATGGTAGAAATTAGAGAAGATCATTTTGAGGGAGGTAACCCAGAAGCAGAAAGACACACATGGTATGTACTCACTCATAAGTTGATATTAGCCGTATAATATAGGATAAATACACTAAAATCTATAATCTTAAAGAGGCTAAACAGCAAGGAAGACTCTAGGGAAGATGCTCAATTCTCATTCAGAATGGCAAATGTGATAGACATTGGAAGTAGGAGATGTCAGGGAAAGGACAGGACCCTACCAAAGAGAGCCTCTGAAAGACTCTACATATTGAGGTATCAAAGCAGACAGTGAGACCAATAACCAAACTTTAGATAGAGGGAATGGAATCTTATGAAAGAAGGGGGAAATAGAAAGACATGGGTGGGGGGAACAGGACCTCCACAAGGAGACCAAGAGATCCATAAAAACTGAGCCCTGTAGGCCCTAAAGTAAATGAAACCCAACCAAGGACAATGCATGGAGAGGACCTAAAACCCCAGCTCAGATGTAGCCCATAGACTCAGTCTCCAAGTGGGGTCCTTAATAAGAGAATTAGGGGCTTTCTCTGGCATGAACTAAGTGGCAGGCTCTCTGATCACCTGTTTCTGGGGGTTGCTGCCTTGCCAGGTCACAGAGGAAGACAATGCAACCGGTTCTGATGATATCTGATTGGCTAGGGTCAGATATAATGGAAGGAGGTCCTCCTCATCAGTGGACTAGAGGAGGGGCTTAGGGGGAGAAGAGGGAGATAGTGGGAATGGGAGGAGATGAGGGAGGGGGCCACAGCTGTAATACAAATTGAATAAATTGTAATAAATAAAAAATTAAAAAACTAAAAGATTTAAAAAAAATAGTTAAATCTGTGATTTACTCAGGCTAGTGAGAGGGCATTGTGATGCCGATATGCGTTGTTAGGCTGTGGTCCCTTGGGCTGTTTTCTTTGCAATGAACTGAATTTTCATAAGAAAACCAGAATCGCTAAAACAATCCTCTACAATGAAAAGAACTTCAGGAGGTATCTCCATTCCTAATCTTAAGTTGTACTATAGAGCAACAGTTATAAAAACTGCATGGTATTGGCATAGAAACAGAATGGTGGATCAGTGGAATTGAATAGAAGACCCAGAGATAAACCCACACACTTATTGACATCTGCTTTTTGGCAAAGATGCCAAAACCATGCAATGAAAAAAAGATAGCATCTTCAACAAATGATGCTGGTCTAACTGGATGCCTACATGTAGAAAAATGCAAATAGATCCATACTTATCACCCTGAACAAAAGTAAAATCTAAGTGGATCAAAGACCTCAATATTAAAACAGACACAATAAACACGTTAGAAGAAAGAGTGGGTAAGAGCCTTGAACTCATCGGCACAGGAGACAACTTCCTGAACAGCACAGGCTCTAAGATCAACAATCAATAAATTGGACCTCATGAAACTGAAAAGCTTCTGTAAAGTAAAACTGCAAAGAAAAGGACATTGTCATTAGAACAAAATGACAGCCTACAGATTGGGAAAGGATTTTCACCAACCCTATATCTCACAGAGGTTTAATATCCAGAACACATAAATAACTTAAGAAGTTAAACAGCAATAAATCAAGTAACCCAATAAAATATGGGATACAGAGCCAAACAGAGAATTCTCAATAGAGGAACATCAAGTGGCAGAGAAACACTTAAAGAAATGTTCAACATCCTTAGTCATCAGTGAAATACAAATCAAAATGACCCTGAGATTTCAACTTACACCCATCAGAATGGCTAAAATCAAAAACTCAAGTGACAACACATATTGGAGAGAATGTGGAGAAGGAGGAACCCTCCTCTATTGCTGGTGGGAATCTAAACTTGCACAACCACTTTGGAAATCAATCTGGTGCTTTCTCAGAATAGTGCTACCTCAAGACCCAGCTATACTACTCCTAGGCATATATCCAAAAGATACTCAAGTATACAACAAGGACTTTTGTTCAACCATGTTTTTAGCAGCTTTGTTTGTAATAGCCAAAATTTGGAAACAACCCAGATGTCCCCCAGTTGAGGAATGGATACAGAAATTGTGGCACATTTACACAATGGAATACTACTCAGTAATTAAAAACAAAGAAATCATGAAATTTGCAGGCAAATGATGGGATGTAGAAAAGATCATCCTGAGTGAGGTATTCCAGAAGCAGAAAGACACACATGATATATACTCACCTATAAGTGGATATTAGACATATAATACAAGATAATCATACTAAAATATGTACACCTAAGGAAGCTAAGCAAGAAGGAGGACCCTGGGTAAGATGCTCAATCTTCACTCAGAAAGGCAAATGAGACAGGCATTGGAAGAGGGAGAACACAGGGAACAGGATAGGGGCCTATCACAGATGGCCTCTGAAAGACTATCCAGCAGGGTATCAAAGCATATGCTGAGACTCATAGCCAAACTTTGGGCAGAGAGCAGGGAATCTTATGAAAGAAGGGGGAGACAGAAAGACCTGGCGGAAATAGGAGCTCCACAAGGGGAGCAACAGAACCAAAAAATCTGTGCACAGTGGTCTTTTCTGAGACTGATACCCCAACGAAGGACCATGCATGGAGATAACTTAGAACTCCTGCACAGAAGTAGCCCAAGGGAGCTCAGTGTCCAAGAGGGATCCCCAATAATAGAAGTTGGGACCATCTCTGACATGAACACTCTAGCTGGCACTTGAATCACCTCCCCCTGAGAGGGGAGCAGCCTTACCAGTCCATACAGGAAGACAATGAAGCCAGTCCTGGCTTCTACTATGAGACCTGATAGACCTTGGTCAGATGGAATTGAGGAAGACTTCTCCTATCATTGGACTGGGGGAGGGGCTTAGGAGAAGAAAAGTGAGGGAAAATGGGACTAGAAGGGGGTGCGGGAGGAGGCTATAGCTAGGATAAAAAGGGAATAAAGTGTTATTAATAAAATAAAATTTAAAAATTAAAAAAAAATAGTAAAACCTCACTGAGGAGCTGGTGATGTACCTCAGTTGGAACAGTGCATGTCTAGCATACATGAAGCCTTTCTAACATCATGTTAAGAATCCCATTGATACACACCTATAATCCCAGCAGTTAAAAGGCAGAAACAGGGGAATTAGAAGTTCAACATTGTGTTCAAGGTGAGTTCAAGGCTTTCCAGTGACACATGGAAACCCATCTCAAAATTAAGAAGTTAACAAATGGAAAATAATTACAAATTGTTGGGGCATACAAGGTAAAAGGATGTCCCATCTTGTTACCAGATATTAAAATAAAATCAATCGCAACAACAAAATAACTAAGCTAACTCATCCAGAACTAGGTGCCCTTTTACAATGTTAGCCTCAATTTGAAGTACAAGTTGTGAGGTTAATGCAGTAGTTTGTTTCTGGTTGAAAATTAATATCATTTGTCTTGAAATTTTTTGCAGTCTCTCAATTGTAACATTTGAGTTTGACCGTCAACAAATTATGGTAACTTCAAAATTACACCCCTTCATTTACTTACTTCTATGACACATGGGAGTTTATAATTAATCAGAGCAGAACCTATCATATCAGTTCATAGGTTCCTTCAAATACGTACATCAATGGATGTTGTAGTTTGTATTCTGCTGATAAAAGCAACTTCCATTAGTGGGGTTTATTCGGCTTCTATCTCCAAACCACACTTTATCACTGACTAAAGTCTAGGCAGTCCACAATGGACTGGGCTCTCCTGATTCAATTATTAATCAAGAAAATGTTCCAGAGGCTTGTCTATAGAACAATCTGGGGAAAGCATTTTCTGAACTGATGTTACTTCTTCCCAGATCAAACTCTCAAAAACAAACACTAACTGGAACAACGGACAACTGATGATTCATGCTTTCTTGTAGCTAGTGAGATGAGAGCCCCTAATTCATTTCACACTTGGGGTTTTATATGAGATGAACCTACCTTCAATTGATAGTTTAGGCGACACTAAGATTATATATGAATGAATTACTCTTACAATTCTGAGACACACATGGTTCATGCAATTACACACACACACACACACACACACACAAAACACACACACTGTCTCTGTCACTGTCTCTGTCTCTTCTCTCTCTCTCTGTGTCTCTCGCTCTCTCTCACACACACAGAAACACACACATACTCCCTTTTCCATGCACATTGTAGAAGTCTTGTATTCTTCACATCACAGCCTACAAGGCAGAACTTATCTCTACTCTCCAATGCTACCAGCTAATTCAATTACTTGACTTCTTGGAATCCTGGAATCATTATTTCATACAAAGAAAATATATTTTATTTCCACAATAATATCATCAATCTTATAGGACCACAATGAGCACACTAAGTTTTGATAATGTTTTTTGTTTTTTATTTTAGTCTAACACAGCACTTTTTATCTATCTAGTCAGTCCTTTCTATCTACCAGCCACTAAACTCTCTGTTCACTAAGCCAATATGAATAAGCATTTTTATTTTAAGTGGAATTATTATATTGTATTAAAAAGATGGGTAGACAGGAATAATCACTGTTTATGGAAATTGTGTTTAATGAAAAAATGAGATGGACATTGGAAGTAGGTGAAAACAAGAAAAAGGACAGGAGGCTACTACCATAGAGGGCCTCTGAACGACTCTACCTAGCAGTACATCAAAGCAGATGCTGAGACTCATAACCAATTGGGTAGAGTGCAGGAAATCATATGAAAGCAGGGGGAGTTAGTAAGACCTGGGGAGGACAGGAGCGCCACAAGGACCAAATATATCTGGGCACAGGGGTCTTTTCTGAGACTGATTCTCCAACCAAGGACCATGCATGGAGATAACCTAGAACCCCTGCTAAGATGTAGCACATGGCAGCTTAGCATACAAGTGGGTTTCCCTAGTAAAGGGAACAGGGACTGTCTGTGACATGAACTCAGTGGCTCACTCACTCTTTGACACACCCCCCAGGAGGGAGCAGCCTTACTAGGCCACAGAGGAGGACATTGTGGCCAGTCCTGATGAGACCTGATAGGCTATGGTCAGATGGAAGGGGAGGAGGATCTCCTCTATCAGTGGACTTAGAAAGTGGCAGGAAGGAGATGTGGGAGGGAAGGTAGGATTGGGAGGGAATGAGGGAAGGGGCTATAGCTGGGATGCAAAGTAAGTAAACTGTATTTAATATAAAAAATTTAAAAAGAAATATGAAATTATTTAACAGCAGTCTGAAAAAAGTAGGACAAATAAGACTAGGAGTGTTATATGTTGAAGGTCAGACCACAGTAGTGATGGGATTAGATTAGGGCCTTTGTATGGCATTGCTTATTTAAACAAATCAGAACAAGAAAGAACAAAGGAAGAAAATGAGAAAGTATTGTGTGTCCAATATCTGCATTGATTTGTCACTAATTTCCAGTTCCCTTTGGACACATAAAGAAATAGATACTGAGAAATACATTGACACATATAGCACAAATGTGTAATATATGCATAGGTACAGGAGAATAGCCCAGTGTTATTCCTTGTTACAAATCTATAGTCATCTAGTTACAGCCCAGATACACCACAACTATTTCATATTTAAACTACTGCCTCTCTTAGCTCAACTATTCAATTGCCTTCTTTACTTGAAAAATAATCCTTAAGAAATAGTCTCCAGATAACCCATCAATGCAAAAGACCCCCAATCTACATACCAAGATACAAAATAGCATGTAATAAAATTTTACATTAATTATGTATTCCTTTGAGAGGGTTAAAGAGAGTCTATTTTGAATCTCAAGTAAAATTTAGTTTTAAATTCCAATTCTAAACTAAGAATAATGCCTGCTCTTATTTAGCAGCGCAGCCATGCATATCTGTAGGCCATTCAGGGTCTAAGATATGGAATACTTCTACATGTGTTTAAGTTCTCCCCTTATGCTTATTCAGCAAGGTTTCTAAATGGATGGTGCTTTGGTAACAGAATCAAACTAGACTTAACATGGATCTCAGAAAACGTCAGACACAGACAGAGTCATAGAGTGTGAATTCCAAAATCGTGCAGTAGACATCATTTTCTTCTTCAGAGATTTTTCCCAGAAAGACATGGGAGATTGTATAAGCTGTTAAAAGAAAATACAGAGACCTCAGATAGGAGCATGGCTGGTTTATGAGAAAGACAGAAACATAGAAAGAAAGATAAGTTGAGGACAAAGCATTATTTCTACTGTATTGAGGAAAGAGGGCTCCAGCTATATCAAGAGCTGCAAACCATTATTTCACCCTGAATGAAAAACTTAGCCACTAAGTTTTGAGCTGAGAAATGCTTTCATGGATTTAGTTTTAAATGAGTTTTTCTTTCTTCCTTAATTTACAATAGTTAGATTGTTTTAGAAATCCAAGGAATTGAAGACAAAAATAGTGGTTATTTTCCCAAAGATATTAACACTTCAGAACTTAATTGGGCAATATCCCTTTAAGATTGCTCTACTGTATGATGAGTTTTCTAATCTGGTATTAAGTTTTTGTCCCCAAATGATTTTTATTCTGAAAAATTCTCCATATAAAGTATCAGAAAATATGAAATATGAGAAGTAGCCTTTATATTCTAGGTAACTCTAGAGATATTCTCTGGTTTACACTCTTAAAGGCCAGGTGAGATAATGTTATTTTGGAAATAGTAAACAAATTTGGAGAGTCATTGGCCCAAGGCCATGTAACTAATAGTGTAACTAAAAATTCTACCTGAATTCAGTACCAAGTGTTTCTCAGGATTATATAAAGATCTAGTATTTTGTGTCAATCAAAACTTCTGGTATATAATCCTTTTCAAGCACAGAACATGGTACTCAACACACAGCCCATGAACAGATGCAAAAGACTATTTTCTCATGTTCTCTATCTCCTGTGACAGATACCCTACCATATGCTTTGGAGAAAAAAAACAAAGTTGCCAAGGGAAGATAGAACAATCCCAGGAGACAGTTCTTAATTAGTTCCAACCTTTATCCCACCAGGACTTTTTCTTTTGGTCTCATTACAATCATATCAGTACATAGCAATGCCAAGTTTTCACCAAAGTTTAAGCATACGATGAACAATATTGTCCTGTCAGCATTCATTTCTAAAGGCTCTCATGTCCTGTGCATAAAAATTAGATCATAAATTTGAAATACTTCATCTTTTTATTTTGTCTTTTTGGGACTCTTGTCCTAAAGCTTAAAATTCTAGGTTTAGATTTGGTCCTTTTTTTTTTTTTTTT
>NW_026585504.1:36357537-36362931 GCF_907164565.1 Psammomys obesus
CTTTTTTTTTTTTTTTTTTTTTTTTTTTTCCTGTTTATGAAGGACAGAATTAATCAGTGTCTGGGCTTCCTCAGGAAAAAAAAAATGTGAGGAAGGTGGTTAATTGGAGTAGCACCTGGGCAGCTTTCCTCAAAAGGCATCAGCTTGATTACAACAAAAGGGTCTCTAGAATGGCCTGGCCCAAGGAAGCTCTTGTAAGAAGGCAATTTGTAGAAAAAAAAAAAAAAAAAAAGCTGATTCATAAGTGTTTCTCCACTCACATCAGTGTCTCAGTGTCTTGACCCCTAACACAATCATAAAGAAATGACATCAGTTAAAGGCAAAGCTGGGCAGGGAGAAGTCCTCTAGTTATGATTCGCTTCTTGCACCAACAAATTTCCCTACTACGTACCTTTCACACACATAACCTTCCTGGGTCTTGCTTTCCTATATGCAAAACAGATGTGTGAGAATGGACTGAATGCAGGCACACCAAAGTCTAAAACTTCATGGCTTAATTTTCCCAAGAGGCAAGAGACCACTTCAAGCTCCTGAAGGACAATAGCTTTTGATAAATGACCCCAGTTCCTGCATTCTGGTCAGTTCTTACTTACAGTGATGGAGTCTGCACTGGTGCAATCTAAACCTAGCCTTCAGGGCTATGTGGTTGGAAAGAGGAGACAAGGTGAGAAAAGAAATAGGGAAATCTATTGCCTTTCTAGAACATTTCTGGGGCCTAGAAACCCCTGAGGCAGAACATGGGAGCTGGCCTCGTGAACTCTCCTTAAAAAGACAAATTTCTATTGCATAATTTGTATCTTCTGTAAAATATCTAAAATTGTCTTTTACTTTTTCCATCCTTATTTACAAATCGTCCTAAGAAATAATACCATTTATTCACACTTATTCACTGGTGAATGCTGTAGGCGTCACTGCTTAGCCACCATAATATTTTAAATTTCACAACTGAATTAGCAAGCCTTCCATGGCCTCTATTGTCAATTTCTGTCATCTCTTTGCCACAGGGTATTGTTATTTGTGGATTCCTTAAAAGAGTGGCGTTTACTCACTTTCAATTTTAGCCAGTCTAAAATGGTCTGAATATGTTGTGAATTTAGTACTGGCAAGTCCATTAGTAATAATACACAGTAAAGAACCACAGTGTATAATGAAAATGAAAGCTCCAGACAACATCTGAAAAGCCTTTTAAGAATGGAATATATGTTCCATTAATACTCTTACCAAGGAGACTCTAAGAGTGTAGGACAGACTTTGTTGATTGTCATTCTTTCTTTTTCCATTCTGGCTCAAGCAAAGAGAGATTACTTATTGAGTTGAATTAGCTTAATAATGCCTGGTTTTCCCTCAAGTGACAGAGTTTGTTATTAAGAGTACAAGGTTACTCATATTGGTGACATTGGCAGATATTTTACCTATTGTAGATTAATAGAACTTCCAAGAGATGAGATTTAAATGCTTAAAATCTGAAAATAGGAAGTGGGGAAGGTACTGGGGCTCCTAGAGGAAAGCCACATGAAAGCCAAAATGAAGGGGAAAAAAAAATAACGGATGGCATCTCACTTAGAAATGGGAACTCTGTTCATGCTGGATTATACTTCAGAAGAAGCTTCATCACTGAATGTGCTGGCATTTCACTCCACACCCTGTGGAGGTGCTGACAAGACGTCATTCGACAGAGTAAGTTGAATTCCCGGGGAGCTACTTACCTCTCCCCTCTAGATATTTATTTTAATTCAAATTAAATTCCTACTTGGTTAGTTTCAAAAAGAAAATCCTAGATTTGAACAAATACCAAAAAGACAACCTTTCTCACCAGCGCGTCTACATGTGGTTTCTAGAGTCAGCACTGAGTTTGTCCTCTAGCCTTGATGTTCTCATCTCCTTCAGCTTAGGCAAGCCACTGATTTCTGGCCCCCAAATTTCCTTTGTTTAAAACATTTTTCTTAAAATTTCTTTAATTATAAATCTTTCACCTGCTCTTCTGGCATGTAAAAGTTTTTAAAAACCTTTTGCCAATTTTATGACATTTTAAAAGAACCTGAGAGCTTTCTCTCTGAATTGTAACGCATCAAGGAGAAAGCCCCACATTACCTAGTTTCTGTGTGACTTACTTCTTTGTGGTGTTCTCTACGTCGTTAGGCCAACTATCTTCAAGATAAGGGAAGGTACCCTTGGAATACAGACAAGTAGCAAAAACAGATAAAAGCGCCCTCCAAATACTTGCCATAAATTTTTTTATGAGCTCACCCTAACCCTTAGAAAAACCTTTCCTCTTGATTTTTCTATGGAAGAATTTTTAGATTTAGTGGTGCTTTTGTTCCTTACTGCAATAATTTGAATAAACAGAATGTGCCTGCTCAGTGAAGTATTTTCACTTCGATATATGTCAGTCGGGTATGCTTAAAGTTCTCTGATGAGCATGGGTACGAGCACCCAATCTCTCCCGGAACCACTGCATCCCTAATCAATCTCAATCTTCCTTCCTCATAAAAGGAACACGACTCAAACTTACTGAAAATTTCAGTGAAGTGTTTTCTATTCCTTTTGGGTTTACATAGACTAGGCCTAATTCTTTACACTTCCTTTAACTAACCAAAGAAAATTTCTATTCAGGTTAAGCCTTCCCAGGGCTTAGGCTGTGTATGAAATGAAATTTGTAAAGAATTGGCTAATGATCTAATGATAAACTAATTCCAGGTCTGGAAGAAACATTGAAGGTTTGTTGTTGTTTGTTGTTTTGTTGTTGTTGTTGTTGTTGTTGTTTTTTCCCCTGATTCAGGAAAATAAAAAGTTATGGTATGACAAGTCAAAATGTCACACACAGATCAGAAGTCACAAGAATGAATGACAAATATCTTCACCTTTTAGTACTGTTTTTGTAAACTCATAAAATAAAAGCATCCTGTGTGAGATTTCAATAGCCCAAGGCAAAGGTCGGGAAATTCTCTGATGGTTTTGTTGCCTAAAAAGTATCAAGAGAAGATACTATACATTCATTTAAGGGCAGAATGAAAAGGACAGCAGCTGACAAATCCTTTCTTAGAATGTGATTACATCACAATTGAGATCAGGCTGTGTCCTGCTCTGAGTTATTCCATATTGTATAAAATAGTGATTTTTTTTTTTTTTTTTTTTTTTTTTGGAGACTGTGCCTTGCCCTAATAGAATCCTTTTACAACCATCTTTTAAGTTTATTTGGAGGATGAGGCATGATTGTGTACCTAGATGGACCCAAAAACAGTACTATCTATCCAGCACCACAAATCAATAAATTAAGTAGTCCCAAGAGTAGAAAGGGTACCAGGCTATAATTTTATGTGATATACTGGAACCGTAGGAGAACACCAGACCAAAAGGAAGGGGTATAATTCCCTTTCTCTGACCTCACGAAAGTGAGGTTGTTACTCAATAAATTCTGACGCTGTGGAAACAACAACAACAAAAAAATAAAGAACACAAATGTATCCACCTCCATCACTGAAATAGTGTCCTCCTCTGTCTGACATTTCAAATGTCCTCATTTTAGGTTTTAGATATGTCCCTATTCTGGATGATTTCTGAGGGCTCACCCAAGTCATTAGCCAATTTGTCTGATTAAATGGTTTTCCATCCATAAAAATATCAGTAGCACATGTATTAGGAGTGGACTCAGAAAAACACACATGAATGGAGGACTAGAAATCACAGGATAACTTCCTTTTCCTTTTCATGAAATCCCATATATCTATAATCTACACTACTCACTCCTATACCTCGTTAGATCCAATTATTAGTATGCTATTCTTTTAATTCAGTATTTTGTAGCATTTTATTGGTATGTTTTTTATGGAATATGCCTTTAAAATAACTTTACTATACTACATAATGATTACACCTTTTGCTTTATCTATGAGGACACAGATATTTATCTTATTAGGCCATAATGCTTAGAATAATGCCTAGTTGTTATTATCTCAATAGTATATTTCAATAAGTATGTCCCAACATATAAAGTAGAGATTAATTAAAGCAATTATCCCAACTGCCATATAAAACCAAGGAAGGAATTAATGTCTATTGCTACTTTCCACAGATGTTAAATGATTTCTTAGTGCACAGTGTGAAAGGCCTTAGCTCCTTCACAATGAATGCATACATAATCAGGATGCATTTGGGTATGTGGTTAAGACTGCAGTCTCTGAGTCCTTTTCTGTTGGAGGTATATGTGAATTCTGGTTATCTGATAAAACATACAAGGAGAAACTTAAAAGTTTTCCGTGTGCCTGAAGCAATATGTTTAGATGTGCAGGAGAGTCAAGTTACTCTCACGCTCTTCCGAATAAGTGAAACATGTATATTTATTTTTCTTGGCTCTGAAAAGAATAACTTCTCCATTACAGATGTGAAGAAGATACACAATTCTAGAGAGAAGGCAGTAGTTCCCATTTTCACTAATAAACAAACAAATGAGACCATAGACAGAAAATGACCTTGAAGCAACAGTGATGACGGACTGCCATATACCAGTCCACTTTGTCTTTCAGATCCCTGATCTTTTTAGCTCAAGAAGTAAAGCCAGTGTTCATGAACTGTGTACCTGCTATGGAAGCCTTAATCAACCATATTATATTGTGCAAAACCTTCAGCATTAGATGAAATGGCTTCTTTTCTCCAACCTTAATTTTGCAGCAAATGGATTCTTTGAGAGGTAAAATTGAGAAACTTGGATGAGGAACCATCATTAAAGCTAATTTTCTAGACACACAAAATTGTGAATTGGGAACAATCATACATTAAAAAGAAATATTTTTTTAAACAGGAGAGTCAAGAGGTTTCTCAAAAGCAACTTCTCTAATTATTAAAACATCTTTAATTCCCTAAAAAAACATTCAACTTTAAAGAATCATGAGAATTCATTAGTTATGTTAGACCAAATCAAGTCTTCTTGTCAGTTGAACATCAGTCTCTGGGTTTGTGCCGGCCCTTGTACCCTTACTCTACCGGTGACTCATTGCAAGCTCCTTTGCCACCTGATTCAAACTCAAATCAAGAGAAAAAAAATTTAAATAAAAGAAATTAAACTTCAATGAAGTTTTAACAATAACATTTCATCCATTGCATAGAAACCACTATATTGGACACTGAGTATATTGGGTCTCTCATAGATGATATCTGTGAAGGGAGTCAGCCTTCCTGCCACTGTAATATAGCTCTCTATGTTTGTTAATACTGGTAGTGTATTAGTCATGGCTCTCTAAAAAAGCAGAGTTGATAGAATATATATGTATTGATATAAAATATATATCAATATATAAGTATATACATACATACATATGTAAGTATATATAAGTATACATATAGGATAGATAGATAGATAGATAGATAGATAGATAGATAGATAGATAGATAGATAGA
>NW_026585504.1:36362941-36371674 GCF_907164565.1 Psammomys obesus
AGATAGATAGATAGATAGATAGATAGATAGATAGATAGATAGATAGAGCAAGAATGCATCCAACAGTTGTTCAGTCTACAAGTTTGGAGGTCTCAGCTATTCTTTAGTATACATCTGAAACCTGAAGAAGAAGCTTTGATGCCAGTGAAAGAATGAACTTGCCAGAAAGACAGAGAGCATGCAGACAAGAGCCAAAAACTTCTTTCTCCTGTGTCATTTATATAAGGTGCCATGAGAAGATGTGGCCCAGATACACAGTTGTTCTTTAGACCTCAAGTAATCTTTACTTAAGATAGATCTATTAACTAAAAGTCCATCAAAGGTGTGCCCAGCAGCATATTTAATTCCAGATGTGGTCAAGTTGAGAACCAAGAACAGACCACAGAGGTAGGTAGTGTGGACATCACAGGTAAGTACTGTAGAAACCTAATCTCTCATTGTTCCACATCAGTCTAGGCTTCATCTTCAGAGGCTTTCTAGGATGTCTTTAGCTTTTCTCCCATATTGTGATATATCTTACAGAACTAAAGTAAAATTAACTATATGTGTGTGTGTGTGTGTGTGTGTTCAACAAACACATTAAAATTAATTACTCATATCATCTGAGAGAACTAAGTAAATATATAGCAGTTCTCTAGAAAGATAAAGCGCTATAAGAGTGCATAAAATAAAGGAATGCGAAACCGCATTGCAAATGGCAAAGTGATGTTTCCAGGAAGGGGAGAAAAGGCTGCTGAGCTAGTACTGAGAACCAACAGAAGAGCACGGCAGCTTGAAGACAATGAACAAGCCATGAACCAGCTGCCCAAATTAGATAGGTTATAGGTCATGGCTATTCTTTTCATTTACTGACTACTTTTTTTAAACTGGAGTCTTAATGCTGTATAAGCAATTATAAAGTGGGGAAAAAAGAGACAGCCTTGAAAACTAAAAGCTGCGGGGTTTTGCTTGCCTTTTGTTTGTTTGTTGTTTACTGTCATGATTTTCAATGAAAATGTTCATTCATTTGTTTCGAAAATGTTGATGTTTCATTATAACTTGCCCTGAACATCTCTGGAAGTCTGTCTTAATATGTACTTTATAAATATTTCAGCTTTTCAACCAAGTCTTCTCTGTTTTAAAAATCTGTGAAAGATCTGCAATCATGGTTCAACAGCATAAGCTTATGGCTTCACTAGTTACAAATGTTGTTTACATGAAAAATAATTGGATTCAACTGTCAATTGGTGTGTGTGTGTGTGTGTGTGTGTGTGTGTGTGTGTGTCGTGATTCTTAGAGTCAGTTAAACATTTACTAGCACAGCACCTTCCCTAATGGTTTCAAAGAAGGTGTTGTGAATGCTCATCTCTTCACTGGAGAGTCAAAGAGGAACAAGCTATCTTCTGTATTCCTAGGGAGCCCAAAATCTAGTAATGATCTTGGGGTTTAATAAATACATATACAACTGGATACAAAGTGAATAAATTGGAATAAATAAAAAATAAAATAATAAATACATATATTTTTAATAAACATATGATAGTCCAAAATTTATAATTAACTGAAGATAGCTGGCATGATAGTCTGTATTACTGTTCATTAGAAAATGAATAAAACTAAGTTATTTCTAATCAAGAAGGGCACAGGAATGTGAGGTTGTTTCTGAAATGATTTAAAATATATAAAGCAGAGAGCATTTTAAATAATTAGGCCACATAAACATACATTTTATAATAACTTGTAAATACTAAGTGTCCCTTCAAATAATGCTTTTTGGAAAGTTTACATAATCAAAACACAATTTCTGCATTTTCTATTTACTTCATGCTGTGAACATTAGCCTCATCCTTAATGGGGTATTTTTTTTTTTTTTCATCAAAAGAAAAATACTTTCAAACTGACTATGTGCCAGGTTCCTTGCTAGCTATCAGAGTTTCAAGAACAAATATGTTTTGCTTTTGACAACTAAGTAACTTTTATTCCAGTGGGAAATAAATGTGGATGCATAAAATCCTAACAATACACAGTGATGCCTGGAATGACATCAGAGCTGAACTTAGACAGAAGTAATTAACTCTCTGAGAAAAAGCTAGGGAAACCTTTATGAAGGGGATGCCATGAAGAAATAATAACACTTTGTCAGGCAGGGATGGAGAGAGATGCTAGACAGAATTATACTTGTGGTTATGTGGTTATGCAGCATGCGCACGCACGCGCGCACACACACACACCATAGAATCACTCAGGAAAGACATATTAGAATTTGAGAATAAATGCCATTGGAAATCTTAAAATTTCTGTCTTCCAGAAAGACAAATATGCATAACAGGTCAGGTACAATTATTGAGGCTACATTTTTTTAAAATATTCCATTACACAGAAGGGAATGCACTTACAAACAAGTGAAGTCTTCTGGAATGCAAAGATCAAAGTTAAGGACTTTTAAACTTTCTAAGCTGACCCAAAGTGTCTAGAGAGTAAATATCTTAAGCTCAGAAGTGGAAAAGATTTTCTATTCCTGTTTTGTTTCTAGACCTAATGAAGCCAGTTGAGCAAAAATAGTAATCATTTAACAACTGGATAAGTGGAGAGAGAAAGAAAAAAAATCGTAGAAGTTAAACCAGCCAACTTTGCTCTGTTGTGCTAGGGGAATCACAGTGCTGCTAGGTTACCATAAGTTCTGGTGTCATCTCCCCTCTCACCCTGAACTTGGCTCTGTTGCCTCATCTCCTACAAATCTCATTTTCCGTCCATCACTTCTGGCTTCCTTGCCCTTGGTAACCCTCTGGGGTTATGAAAGATAAGCCCCTTCAAGGATATTCTACCCTGAGGGCATTTGCATTGTGGGCTATTTCTACAGAAATGCTTACCCCATCACCATGCTTAAATATCAGTCCACAGGATCCAGCACTTTCTGATCTCTAACTGTGCTTTATTTATTGCAATCTCAATTATACTGCAGATTTATTATCTCAATTGCCCCATCAAACACATGAACCCCAAACCAATTTTCACTTTGTTTTGCTCATTCTTAACTGAATGAGTGTCTGATATACAAAAGACAAGCAGTATAATATTTCGTAGCTGAAGGAAAGAGTGAATTGATTTTGGTCTGTATTTTTACGAGACTTTTCTTTAGTCCTCTTAAGAGAAGGTGTTATGAATCAATAAACTTGAGCCAAGCAAAAATTATCACTAGTTGTAAATTGATTTCAAAAGAAGTAGAAAAGTATTTCACAAACAAACCTAACAATTCAATATTGATAAAAAATAGCTTCTAAATTAACAATTAATTTTAGATTTGATTTTTACTTACTTAGTGAATATTTTCATTTCTTCAAGCGAAAATTTAGTTTTAATTTGCAGAATATAATGAGCCTCAAATAAAGTGGCAAATTTTTAAGAATTTCTTACACCCAGGTTGAGTCCTATGACCAATAATGCGATATGTCCAAGAGTCCTATAGAGATCCATAATGACACACTAAAGAGTAAGCTAATTTCAACTTCAGGTGTTGATATAGAGCTCTTTTTACACTGTTTTAATTGCTGTTTATTGGAATGCGTACACAGTGGGCTGAGATTCAGCAACCACTATGACTTTAATAACGAAGCCGTGCGATTTCTGCTTGAACGTTAAAGCAAAATGTCTGTATCCTCAGTAATTCTCGAAAGCCATTCCTGTGTTCTCTTTAATTTCTCCGCTTTTTTAAGGGACAGTGTGACACAATTGTGAAAATGCCACTGTGGTGGTTTGGATGAGAAACCATAGCATCATTTATGCGAATGCTGGTCCCCAGTTGTTAAAACTGTTTACAAAACATCAGGGAAAGTGGCATTGTTGAGCTATGGCCTTGTTGGAGGGGTTGTGTCACCGAGAGCTGGCTTTGGGGTTTTTCAAAAGCCCACATGACCCCAGCCTCCCTGTTTTCTTCTCAATGCCTCCTGCTTGAGAGTTAGGATTTAATCTCTCAGGTACTCCTTCAGTACCATGCCATGCCTGTCTGTGTCCAGGCTACCCACCATAATGATTATGGATTCATCCTCTGAAACTGTAAGTCTCCAGTAAATTCTTCTATAACTTGCCTTGTGATGTATATCAAAAGACCAGTAAGAAAGACAGCCACTGCGGTCATATTTTAGTTTTTGAAATATAAAGTAAAGTTCATATTTCACATGAATATCTTAAAATATACTGACAGTCAAGTTTGTTGGCCCAACTGTGTTTTCTAGACTGGGACATCGATGTGAAATCCATGATTACTAACTAAACTTGGAAATGACTCAGAAATAATGAAGTGCTACTGTAGCATTACTGTCTCTATCGCCATTGTTGATACATGCACCACCTGTTTAGATAAGGACATCTGTTAATTTCCATGATTTCTCTAAGCCTTACATAAATATTAATTAAGCACAATAGCTCTGAAAATAAACTAAATGCTTGTTGTGGAATTAGGAGCAAAACACTCTAAGTAATTACATGCTCCTAACAAACTTTTCATGGTTAATAAAAGCACACAACTTTTAAGGACCAAATCATGATGAACACAAGGATACAGGAAAATAAATGCATCACAGAAAAAAACAATGTGCATGTTTGTGTGTATGCATGAGAATGTATGTGTTTGTGTGTGTGTCTGTGTATGTATTTTCTTAAGTTACCCCTCCAGAAAACCTAACTACTTGGGCATTAATATGAAGTGGGGTATCTCATTTAGTCTATAAAAATAAGAGATTTTGGATTTACTCTTAGTGAAAATATAAGAGGTGGGTAGCTTGCTTTCCTAGCAATACCCCATGGAGGTTTTATACATTCTGTAAAACTCCTTATATATCTAACCATCGCTATGCTGAGAGGGAGATGTTAATAGTGTCTTCATTTTTCAGGTGGAGAAACTAAGGTGCACAAATGCCAAGCAAATAGCTCAAAGCAAAGTTGTAAGATCATCCTGAATGAGCTATTCCAGAAGCAGAAAGACGCACATGGTATATACTCACTCATATAGACATACAATATAGGATAAACCTACTAAAATCTCTGCACCTAAAGAAACTAATCAAGAGGGAGGACTCTTACTAAAATGCTCAATTCCTATCCAGAAATGCAAAGAGGCTGGACATCAAAAGAAGGAGAAAAGAGGGAACAAGTCAGGAGCCTGACACAGAGGGCTCTGTCTTGCAGACTATCAGTGCAGATGATGAGACTTATGGGCAACCTTTGGGCAGAGTGCAGGGAATCTTAGGAAAGAAGTAGGAAACAGTAAGATCTGGAGAGGACAGGAAATCCACAAGGAGAGCAAAAGAACCAAAAAATCTGAGCACAGGAGACTTTCCTGAGACTGATACTCCAACCAAGGACTATGCATAGAGATAACCTAAGACCCCTGCACAGATGTAGTCCATGGCAGTTCAGTACCCAAGTGGGTTCCACTGTAATAGGAACAGGGACTGTCTCTGACATGAACTGATTGGCTCTTTAATTACCTCCCCCTGAGGGGGAAGCAGCATTACCAGGCCACAGAAGAAGACACTGCAGCCACTCCTGCTGAGACCTAATACACTAGGATCAGAAGGAAGGAAAAGAAGACCTCCCCTATCAGTGGACTTGGGGAGGGGCATGCATGCAGAGGGTGGAGGAAGGGAGGGATTGGGATGGGAGGAGGGAGGGAACTACAGGGGGGATACAAAGTGAATAAAGTGTAATTAATAAAGAATTTTTTTAAAAAAGTTGTAAGAGCAGTACAAGCAGGGAGGTTCCAGAGTCATTGTGCTAAGACTTTGTGACACTCCAAAATGGCTGTGAAGAAAAAAACAAAAAGAAAACAAACAAACAAACAAAAAAAACAACAACAACAAAAGAAAAAAAAATTGTGAGAAGCAGGCAGTGAGATACTCTATCCAAGTAAAAATGTTTCTCAAGAAGAAAACCTAGAGATAGTACTAAGGGAAAACTAGATGTGACTGAAATACAGCTGTATAGGTTAAGTATCTATGAAAATACAGATATTCTTGTATTATTGAGCACTAACCTTACTGATAAAACCTGGATGACAATGCTTAACAACTCATTCCTCAACAGCTCAGAGTGCCTGTTCTCCGTAATCCCATTAAACAGTAACAAACTAGCACATAGAGGAGTTTTCTGTAATAATAGTGCTTCAAAACAATATCTGCATTCTTATAACTCCAGGGTGCATGCCTCTTCATGCTACTGCTTACCTAGAGTTTGCTCTTTCTTGAGCGAGTTCAGAAGAAATAGCCTTTTGTCTAATTCAAGGAGATTAGGCATTGTTAGAAACAGGGGGCACCAGGGTGGTGGTGGGAACTGGCTGGTGTATGAATGCAGAAAGAGTGAATGAACTAAGCATCTTCGTTCAGCCATGAATTACCTGAATTATCTTTTGTATATTTCCTCCAATTACGGTAGCAACTTTTTCCTAGTCAGCAAAACAAAGGACATTTTGTGGGCACAATGATCCTCAATATCTGCCTACTTTCTTCCAATTAGGATAGTCTGGTAAATAGTCAGAAATCATGTCAACCCAAAAGAGCTGTATGTGTAAGTATTTCCATCTCAAGACACCACAAAGTAAAAAATGCAGACATTAGTAGCATTCCCTTCCTTCCGAGTGATTCCTATGTTGATTTTGCATCAGCTACCTCCCAAGTTCTCTGTCCTATATTGCAAGCTTTGTAGTCCTTACTATTGCCTGCATAGAGGCCAATAAAATACAAAACTGAAAACTAGAGCAAAAGAGCTCAGGTAGCATTTAGCAACTAACTACTCAAACAAAGGAAGTCAGAAAACAGCAGGCAAAGAAGTTTAATCCTGTAGCTACTAAACAACTGTAATTGGGAATGTATTAAAATTCAGACATCTCATCTCATGCTGTGGGCTAAATTGTGTCCATACAAATTCATATCAAAGCCAAAAAGCCCAACATGACTGTCTGAGAGGAAACGTTTATGAAAGCCACTGAGGTAGATGAAGTCACACAGTGTCCGTGAGCCTTGTAAAAAGAAGCACGGGAGACATTGCTCCTCCGCTGAGAAGGTTGCTGTGAGAAAACAGTCATGTGCATGCCTTCCCAGACTCAGCCCCCTTGATGCGTCCCAGTCTAAGATTTCTCTTTTATAGTGTTTTGAGACTATAATTTTCTGTCATTTAAGTTCTTCAGTCTGAATGCTTTTATTATGGTTTTCTTTATACTCTTTCTTGCTGAATTGTGCCTCGTCAGTGAGTCAACTATGCCAGGAAAAAAAAAAAATGAATGGAGAGGTAGTTGGTAAACTAGAGGGCTCATATTTCATATGTGAATTGTTGTGGGCACTCCCCGGAGATTTCCTGTACAAACGCTGCAGCAGAATAGCCTCATGGCCCTGGTTAACACCTTCATAATTTAAATTAACCCATAAGATCAATGCATCAGTCAGTGCCAAATGCTTAACTTATTTCCCTTTCAAATGACTCTATTTAGTGCTAGCGATTTTCCCACTGCTACTCATTCTGTGTGTACTACTACCAGCAGCCCAATTTTGAGAATAATTAAACAATCTCATTCACAATCGACTTTTAATTAAAATTCTTTATTTTATTTCCATGGCATAAGTATTGCTTGTCTTTCCAGATGAAGGGAGGACTTTTTTTTTTTTTTTAATTTGTGTGGATTTTATTTCTTTTTTTAAATCTATTTTTTATTAATTACAATTTATTCATTTTGTATCCCAGCTGTGGCCCTTCCTCATCCCCTCCCAAATCCCACCCTTCCTCCCTTTTCTTCTACCATGCCCCTCCCCCAGTCCACTGGTAGGGGAGGTCCTCCTCCCCTTCCATCTGACCCTAGCCTATCAGGTCTCATCAGGACTGGCAGCATTGCCTTCCTCTGTGGCCTGGTAAGGCTGCTCCCCTCTCAGAGGGAGGTGATGAAAGAGCAGGCCAATCGGTTCAAGTCAAGACAGAGATAGCACTTGTTCCCCTTACTAGGGAACCTAATTGGACACTGAGCTGCCATGGCTGCAGATGTGAGGGCTTTCTGTCTGCGACATCTTCTAGCTGAATAAACGAGTGTCCCCTTCCTCTCTCACAGCTCCATGTGCATCCCTCCTGAAGCTGCGAGCTCAGTTGAAGAGGACAACCTTCCCCAAAAAGAGAAGGACTGGTCTTCAGTCTAGGGTATACAAGTAGCTGCGCTCCACTGTTAGAACCTCCAAAACATACTCAAGGGAGGACTTTGCAATTCAGTGTTCAACTCAGCGCACACAGTGGGGCTGTCTCTGCACTTTTTGGTGAACTTTACCAGATGGCCTCTAAACTTGCTTGCGCATCCGTCTTCCTAACTCAAGATTTTCCACGGCCACTGTCTTAGCAGCTTTAAAAATATATTTGTCAGAAACCTTCTAAATGGCAGATGGGAAGGATTATTTCCAGCGAGTGAAATGACCTCAGAAAACATGCCCAGTGAAACTAAATTCAACCCGTGGTGGTGCCACCAATTAGCTGCCATGACTAGCTCTTGGAACTAAGATAGTCGAACAACTTCAGAAAAATTCGTTAGATTGATTAGTCCAATTAACTCAGATCTTGACACATAAAACCAAGCAGGAAACCCCTGCTGGGTCCAAGAAATAAATGAAAGGCTTGCCCCTGGCCTTGGCTGCACAAACAGGAGGGAGTCCATGGAAAAGTTCCCTGGAGTAAGAACAGAACACACACACACACACACACACACACACACACACACACACACACACA